>NC_141812.1:11988661-12308661 GCF_057944985.1 Cucurbita pepo subsp. pepo | reverse complement strand
AAACCCTAAACCCTAAACCCTAAACCCTAAACCCTAAACCCTAAACCCTAAACCCTAAACCCTAAACCCTAAACCCTAAACCCTAAACCCTAAACCCTAAACCCTAAACCCTAAACCCTAAACCCTAAACCCTAAACCCTAAACCCTAAACCCTAAACCCTAAACCCTAAACCCTAAACCCTAAACCCTAAACCCTAAACCCTAAACCCTAAACCCTAAACCCTAAACCCTAAACCCTAAACCCTAAACCCTAAACCCTAAACCCTAAACCCTAAACCCTAAACCCTAAACCCTAAACCCTAAACCCTAAACCCTAAACCCTAAACCCTAAACCCTAAACCCTAAACCCTAAACCCTAAACCCTAAACCCTAAACCCTAAACCCTAAACCCTAAACCCTAAACCCTAAACCCTAAACCCTAAACCCTAAACCCTAAACCCTAAACCCTAAACCCTAAACCCTAAACCCTAAACCCTAAACCCTAAACCCTAAACCCTAAACCCTAAACCCTAAACCCTAAACCCTAAACCCTAAACCCTAAACCCTAAACCCTAAACCCTAAACCCTAAACCCTAAACCCTAAACCCTAAACCCTAAACCCTAAACCCTAAACCCTAAACCCTAAACCCTAAACCCTAAACCCTAAACCCTAAACCCTAAACCCTAAACCCTAAACCCTAAACCCTAAACCCTAAACCCTAAACCCTAAACCCTAAACCCTAAACCCTAAACCCTAAACCCTAAACCCTAAACCCTAAACCCTAAACCCTAAACCCTAAACCCTAAACCCTAAACCCTAAACCCTAAACCCTAAACCCTAAACCCTAAACCCTAAACCCTAAACCCTAAACCCTAAACCCTAAACCCTAAACCCTAAACCCTAAACCCTAAACCCTAAACCCTAAACCCTAAACCCTAAACCCTAAACCCTAAACCCTAAACCCTAAACCCTAAACCCTAAACCCTAAACCCTAAACCCTAAACCCTAAACCCTAAACCCTAAACCCTAAACCCTAAACCCTAAACCCTAAACCCTAAACCCTAAACCCTAAACCCTAAACCCTAAACCCTAAACCCTAAACCCTAAACCCTAAACCCTAAACCCTAAACCCTAAACCCTAAACCCTAAACCCTAAACCCTAAACCCTAAACCCTAAACCCTAAACCCTAAACCCTAAACCCTAAACCCTAAACCCTAAACCCTAAACCCTAAACCCTAAACCCTAAACCCTAAACCCTAAACCCTAAACCCTAAACCCTAAACCCTAAACCCTAAACCCTAAACCCTAAACCCTAAACCCTAAACCCTAAACCCTAAACCCTAAACCCTAAACCCTAAACCCTAAACCCTAAACCCTAAACCCTAAACCCTAAACCCTAAACCCTAAACCCTAAACCCTAAACCCTAAACCCTAAACCCTAAACCCTAAACCCTAAACCCTAAACCCTAAACCCTAAACCCTAAACCCTAAACCCTAAACCCTAAACCCTAAACCCTAAACCCTAAACCCTAAACCCTAAACCCTAAACCCTAAACCCTAAACCCTAAACCCTAAACCCTAAACCCTAAACCCTAAACCCTAAACCCTAAACCCTAAACCCTAAACCCTAAACCCTAAACCCTAAACCCTAAACCCTAAACCCTAAACCCTAAACCCTAAACCCTAAACCCTAAACCCTAAACCCTAAACCCTAAACCCTAAACCCTAAACCCTAAACCCTAAACCCTAAACCCTAAACCCTAAACCCTAAACCCTAAACCCTAAACCCTAAACCCTAAACCCTAAACCCTAAACCCTAAACCCTAAACCCTAAACCCTAAACCCTAAACCCTAAACCCTAAACCCTAAACCCTAAACCCTAAACCCTAAACCCTAAACCCTAAACCCTAAACCCTAAACCCTAAACCCTAAACCCTAAACCCTAAACCCTAAACCCTAAACCCTAAACCCTAAACCCTAAACCCTAAACCCTAAACCCTAAACCCTAAACCCTAAACCCTAAACCCTAAACCCTAAACCCTAAACCCTAAACCCTAAACCCTAAACCCTAAACCCTAAACCCTAAACCCTAAACCCTAAACCCTAAACCCTAAACCCTAAACCCTAAACCCTAAACCCTAAACCCTAAACCCTAAACCCTAAACCCTAAACCCTAAACCCTAAACCCTAAACCCTAAACCCTAAACCCTAAACCCTAAACCCTAAACCCTAAACCCTAAACCCTAAACCCTAAACCCTAAACCCTAAACCCTAAACCCTAAACCCTAAACCCTAAACCCTAAACCCTAAACCCTAAACCCTAAACCCTAAACCCTAAACCCTAAACCCTAAACCCTAAACCCTAAACCCTAAACCCTAAACCCTAAACCCTAAACCCTAAACCCTAAACCCTAAACCCTAAACCCTAAACCCTAAACCCTAAACCCTAAACCCTAAACCCTAAACCCTAAACCCTAAACCCTAAACCCTAAACCCTAAACCCTAAACCCTAAACCCTAAACCCTAAACCCTAAACCCTAAACCCTAAACCCTAAACCCTAAACCCTAAACCCTAAACCCTAAACCCTAAACCCTAAACCCTAAACCCTAAACCCTAAACCCTAAACCCTAAACCCTAAACCCTAAACCCTAAACCCTAAACCCTAAACCCTAAACCCTAAACCCTAAACCCTAAACCCTAAACCCTAAACCCTAAACCCTAAACCCTAAACCCTAAACCCTAAACCCTAAACCCTAAACCCTAAACCCTAAACCCTAAACCCTAAACCCTAAACCCTAAACCCTAAACCCTAAACCCTAAACCCTAAACCCTAAACCCTAAACCCTAAACCCTAAACCCTAAACCCTAAACCCTAAACCCTAAACCCTAAACCCTAAACCCTAAACCCTAAACCCTAAACCCTAAACCCTAAACCCTAAACCCTAAACCCTAAACCCTAAACCCTAAACCCTAAACCCTAAACCCTAAACCCTAAACCCTAAACCCTAAACCCTAAACCCTAAACCCTAAACCCTAAACCCTAAACCCTAAACCCTAAACCCTAAACCCTAAACCCTAAACCCTAAACCCTAAACCCTAAACCCTAAACCCTAAACCCTAAACCCTAAACCCTAAACCCTAAACCCTAAACCCTAAACCCTAAACCCTAAACCCTAAACCCTAAACCCTAAACCCTAAACCCTAAACCCTAAACCCTAAACCCTAAACCCTAAACCCTAAACCCTAAACCCTAAACCCTAAACCCTAAACCCTAAACCCTAAACCCTAAACCCTAAACCCTAAACCCTAAACCCTAAACCCTAAACCCTAAACCCTAAACCCTAAACCCTAAACCCTAAACCCTAAACCCTAAACCCTAAACCCTAAACCCTAAACCCTAAACCCTAAACCCTAAACCCTAAACCCTAAACCCTAAACCCTAAACCCTAAACCCTAAACCCTAAACCCTAAACCCTAAACCCTAAACCCTAAACCCTAAACCCTAAACCCTAAACCCTAAACCCTAAACCCTAAACCCTAAACCCTAAACCCTAAACCCTAAACCCTAAACCCTAAACCCTAAACCCTAAACCCTAAACCCTAAACCCTAAACCCTAAACCCTAAACCCTAAACCCTAAACCCTAAACCCTAAACCCTAAACCCTAAACCCTAAACCCTAAACCCTAAACCCTAAACCCTAAACCCTAAACCCTAAACCCTAAACCCTAAACCCTAAACCCTAAACCCTAAACCCTAAACCCTAAACCCTAAACCCTAAACCCTAAACCCTAAACCCTAAACCCTAAACCCTAAACCCTAAACCCTAAACCCTAAACCCTAAACCCTAAACCCTAAACCCTAAACCCTAAACCCTAAACCCTAAACCCTAAACCCTAAACCCTAAACCCTAAACCCTAAACCCTAAACCCTAAACCCTAAACCCTAAACCCTAAACCCTAAACCCTAAACCCTAAACCCTAAACCCTAAACCCTAAACCCTAAACCCTAAACCCTAAACCCTAAACCCTAAACCCTAAACCCTAAACCCTAAACCCTAAACCCTAAACCCTAAACCCTAAACCCTAAACCCTAAACCCTAAACCCTAAACCCTAAACCCTAAACCCTAAACCCTAAACCCTAAACCCTAAACCCTAAACCCTAAACCCTAAACCCTAAACCCTAAACCCTAAACCCTAAACCCTAAACCCTAAACCCTAAACCCTAAACCCTAAACCCTAAACCCTAAACCCTAAACCCTAAACCCTAAACCCTAAACCCTAAACCCTAAACCCTAAACCCTAAACCCTAAACCCTAAACCCTAAACCCTAAACCCTAAACCCTAAACCCTAAACCCTAAACCCTAAACCCTAAACCCTAAACCCTAAACCCTAAACCCTAAACCCTAAACCCTAAACCCTAAACCCTAAACCCTAAACCCTAAACCCTAAACCCTAAACCCTAAACCCTAAACCCTAAACCCTAAACCCTAAACCCTAAACCCTAAACCCTAAACCCTAAACCCTAAACCCTAAACCCTAAACCCTAAACCCTAAACCCTAAACCCTAAACCCTAAACCCTAAACCCTAAACCCTAAACCCTAAACCCTAAACCCTAAACCCTAAACCCTAAACCCTAAACCCTAAACCCTAAACCCTAAACCCTAAACCCTAAACCCTAAACCCTAAACCCTAAACCCTAAACCCTAAACCCTAAAACCCTAAACCCTAAACCCTAAACCCTAAACCCTAAACCCTAAACCCTAAACCCTAAACCCTAAACCCTAAACCCTAAACCCTAAACCCTAAACCCTAAACCCTAAACCCTAAACCCTAAACCCTAAACCCTAAACCCTAAACCCTAAACCCTAAACCCTAAACCCTAAACCCTAAACCCTAAACCCTAAACCCTAAACCCTAAACCCTAAACCCTAAACCCTAAACCCTAAACCCTAAACCCTAAACCCTACCACTGGGACGACCCTGTCCCAGTGGTATTTGGTGATTGGGTTCGATGCGAGTTGTATGACACAGGAACTTTTTCCCCCCTTTTTGACAGGGTCGTCAACTTCTCCCTACCCAAGGTTATATATGCTAAGCCGTTGTTATCTTTCTCTTGCTTGCTTATATAACGTCTCTTTCTAAAATATCTCTTTCAAAAATCTCTCTCTCTCCTCGTTTTCTAAAACCTTCTTTTAAAACCGAGGCTAGAGGCTCGACCGTACGTCGCTTGGCCGTAGGCGACGCAAGAACATATTGGCTTAACTCACTTGTCGCTGGAAAGTGAGTGCCGCACAATCGCTAGTCTGCTGCCTTCGAAAGTGCGATTGTGTCAAGTGGTATCAGAGCAACCTTTGTTTCTTTCGATCTTTTTCGATGAATCTGTAACGAACGCTCAAGTTTGATGAATCTTATACATATAATTAGTTAAAATACGAATTTTTTTCACTTTCGCTTTCAGGCCATTTTTTAGTCAAATTCCAAAGGGGTTAACATAGGAACTTTTTCCCCCCTTTTTGACAGGGTCGTTAACTCGATCTGAAAAGTTATTTTCTCTTTTTAGTATCATACCATATCCACTAAAGATTGTCCTAAGCTTAAAATATGGAAGAAAAAAAAAACATTTACTCATGTCGATAAGACGTCACAACCTCAACCATTTCGAAAAGACCCTCATAGAGGCACCCAAATCACTAACTGAAAATCATTTGTTTCTTTCGATCTTTTTCGACGAATCTGTAAGGAACGCTAAAGTTTGATGAATCTTACACATAATTTGTTAAAATACAAATTTTTTTTCACTTTCGCTTCCGGGCAATTTTGCAGTCAAATTCCACCTAAAACCCTAAAACCCTAAACTCTAAAACCGTAAAACCCTAAACCCAAATATTATGAATTTGACATACCTACCTTTAATATTTTTATTTTTGTTCTTGTTTTTTTTTATTTTTTTTATTTTTTTTTTTATTATATTTTTTATTTTTTTTTTATTATATTTTTTTTTTTTTTTTTTGTCCTATTTCATAGGTCTGGCAATGGCACTTGCCTTTTCTTTTCCTATATGGAACAAGGGTTATAGAACCATTTAGAAAAGTTGTTTTCTCGTTTGAGTCTCTTACTAAAGATTGAATGAAGAAAGATTGAATGGAGAGTAAAATAAGAAAGGAATAAAAGCATATAGTTTCAATGGTGAATTCACATGAAGCACATAATGCGATTATATTGGACGAATTACACAACATTAAGCTTGGTCTTAACTCATAACTCATAAATACCAAGTATGCAACGCAAAAAACTGCCGAAGAAAGTTTTCTAGATTTCCAGTACCTGTCTTAGATGTTGAAAGCACTCTTTGAAACGGGTTCAAGGTTACCCCAACAGATTCCTAGAGAACTAGTGCGGCACTAGGTGATCCAGCCGCACCTTGTTACGACTTCACTCCAGTCACTAGTCCGACGCGCAAGCCCTAAGTAAGCAAGCAGTCAAAAAAATATCCAGCTTTAATTATAAATAAAGCCCTCATCACAGGATCATATAACTGTACAGCAAGCCCAAGGACCTTCAGGCCAGTCCTCCGGGGCGTGATAACGAAAGCGACCATCGTCATCATTAACAGTGGTTGACATCCTTCCAAGGGCAAACTACTGCATTGCCATATGCAGCATTCAATAACCCATTCCCTGACTTCGGGGAGTGTCCATTTTGCAGAATCTTTATCTTGGCGTGTCCATTGCTTGTTGTGTCTGCCGAAAATTGGCTTACACTTCCATTTTTTTGTAGAAAGGCGTCTAATTGGCCACATGCTGCCTTAATGAGCCCTGCAACCACGAGATTTGGTACAATCGCAGCGTGAAGCAACAAGCAAAATTACACCTAAGCAACATTGGCGATCTACTTCCGAAGTATTAAAAGCAGAAGCTATCAAATATATTATTACATTAAGTTGCAATAACTATGGTGAATTGCTGAACCTAAAAACTGATGAATAAATCGGCTACCGGATGATAAAGCAAGTACCGTACCTAAAAAGAGCGGGGAGGGTTTCCCTGGTCTGGACTTAAATTCAGGATGAAACTGAACTCCCACGAAGTATGGATGGGCATCTAACTCGACAATCTAAAGCACAATTCCACACACGACTAAGAAACTAGACATCGCACGACGACAGAAAACGCACTCCACACAATCATCATTTAATAATTCATACCTCCATACGACGACCTGTTTCATCACTGCCAACAAAAGATAAACCGGCATTTTCAAGTTGACACACCATATCAGGATTGACCTAACCACAAAAGAAAAAAATGAATACTGGTGTCTTAACTGGTAAAAGACCGCCTAAGGAAAGTTTCCAAGTAAACTAAAAGAATACCTCATATCTATGCCTATGTCGCTCATCAACAAACTTTACATTGCCATACCTTCAACGCAGTTGCAAAATAATATAGGTCAGGGACGAGGAATGAAATATGAGACTCATCAATAACAAATGCTAATTAAAGCCTTCTTTATCCTATCAGCTCTGAAGTCTACCACAGATATTACACAATTCAGGAGTAACATGCCAGTAAGCTTTAATCAATATAAGGTCCTTACAACTTTGCAGATTTGCAGTCCATAACATTAAAGTAAGTTCTCCTTGACCCTAAACGCATAGTTCCTCCCATATGAGTCTTTGAACCCTATTATCAAGAACAGAAACTCAAGTTCAAAGGATACGTGGAAACAACGTGATCAAACTTGTAAATGGCACACCTCAGGCATAAAAACCACACAAGGGTTTGCGGTTTCAGGATCGAACTCTGTGCTGTTAGCATCATGTATACCAAGAACAGACCTGGAAAATTCAATGACAGCAATTTGCATCCCCAGGCATATGCCTAGAAAGGGAATCCCATTCTCTCGGGCATATTTGGCTGCTAGAATTTTCCCTTGTACTCCCCTATCACCAAAACCTCCTGGAACTAGAACACCGTCAGCACCCTGAAAATTAGTAATAATCCAATAAGTGCATAAAAATTAACATACAACTACAGAGAAGAAGAAAAGAAATTTAGCCACAAACTCAAAATGTAGGGGCACCTTTAAAAGTTCCCACGCAGCTGCATAAACCTCGGGGGCCTGCGTGCAATAAATAAATCAACTAAACGATCAAAGGCAGAGAAGCCACTTAAGAACAAAATGTACCTCTTTGGCAGAAATATCTTCAAGATCCCCAGCTGGAACCCATTCTACAGTAAGCTTTCTATTGCTGACGACAGAAGCATGTAGAAGGGCCTGAACCATGAAGCTAAATATTAGTTTCTGATATACGGTTTTTTAGACTAAGCTTTTACATAAATTAAGGCATATTTATAAAGTGAAAGAAAGCAAGCAGGAGTAAGGTGCCGTTAAAACAGAAAACACACATCACATCCATGAACTGTAGACAGAAAATTTATTCTCCTTCCCTCTCAACTACATACACTCGTTTTGTAATGGCCCTCGAGGAAAATATGAAAGGTGTAAGAAAATCATTGTGGAAAGAGGTGCTAATGTAGGAAATTCACTTTTCCCTAGGTTACCCTCAATTCTAGTAAATAAAATGGCTTTTGTAATAATGAACTATTTAGAAGGAAAAAAAAATCCAAGAACACCGACTTATACAAACTAGTACTTGAAGTTCTTGCAAATAGGCCGCTGACTATTTCCTTGCACCATTTCCACATCATTGGGGTACAACATAAGAGTTATGGGCAATATGAAATTTATGAATGATATAAGACAAGAATGACTCAAAGAGCCTACAAGTTACTTACAGAGTATTTTTATACTTATTCATCTACCTTTCTTTTTCAGATGACCTAAACTGCGTAGCCGAGACAAGTGCATACATGAGCTTTGGGACTATACTGATCAAGATAGATCCCAATCATGTTTTAGACTCTCTTATTCTTTGACATGCACATGTTTTTTTATTATTATTTTGTTTACTTTTTTCGAAGCATCTTGTAATTATCTACTTAATGAATAATGTCAGACCTTGTTTTGTTGAAGTGTATACTCTTTTTTTCTTTGCTTTTTTTTTTTTTTTTTTTTTTTTTGTTAGTTTTTCGACTACCTTTTTTCCGGCATTTTCCTTTTCTTATATTTCCTTTGGGTATTCTATCACTCGCTCTCAATGAAAGTCATTTTTTCAATTAAAAAATAAAAATGATTGTGCTACTTCAATTGAAGCCAATTAAAGTGACTCTCTATAAGCTAAAGTTCGACACATTTCTTCAGAGTTCGGCAAAACTTTTAAGAAAAAGGATAAAGTTGCCCCTTACGAATAGCTAAATTTGTAGAATGGCCTTAATCCCCCTAGATCACCGTAAATGAGCCTTTTGTACTAAAGGATATGGACCAATCATAGAACCTTTTACATGAAGTGAAATGCATTAGCTATCCACTCTTTGGTCAGTTGGACGATAAGTGACAGAAAAGGAAAAGAAGTAATAAACTAGCCTTTCAATACCAATACCAAAAAGGCAGATATGTCTCATCTCCTCCATCTCTCGTACTCTAATTGAGTTTAATGAAGATCTTTTTCCTACTACAAATGCCACGAAAAAAAAATAATAAATAAATAAATATAATAAAAGAACAAAAATAGAAAACAATGCAAAACAAAACAAAAAAGGAGTTAAGTGCTTAGTAGTTCCCCGTCCTTCGCTTCCCGGCACAAAATTATGGACTAGTAGTTCATAGTGTACTAACTCATTACGTAGGTAAGATTGTGTATACGCACAAACCTAGGCTTACAATTTACAATACCATACAATTGCTAAAATTACAAAGGAGGAAAAATATCAAAGTAGAATGTACGATAGACTATTAACAATAATTATATAAGACATTTAGCAGACAGAAAAGCATCAAAAAATGAATTAATTGTTTCAAATGTTGAGGAACCCCAAAATAGGGTCCCAAGCCCCCGGGAGGTTGGAAACATTTCATGTTCTGGGACCTACCTTTAACACAGAGAGGTACGAATCTGAAAGGCCTGTGTATTTACCAACCATAGCAATTTTGACCTATATATTTCCACAGTTTGAAACAAAAAAATTGAATGAATATTTTTATTCTCAAAAAAAAGTAGAAGCATAGGATAAAGTTTAACAAATTAGATAAGTGCTCAAGACCCACGGAATCATGTAACTTATCATATAACCTTGTCCTAGACGTCCATTCATCTAAATCTGGTTCTCCTGCTACACTGGAAATTTGTAAATGTTAGCTGACCAATGTCTTCAGTGGAAATACATCCAAGAGATTCAGACAGATAAGATGCAGGGACGTGAGATAAAGATTTTATGTCGATAAAAAAAAAAAAAAAAAAAAAAAAAAAAAAAATACATTTGCAATACCAACCTGTGAAGATTCAGTCCTTTTAAGAGTGCATTATGAGCCTTCTGGTCCTGTTGAAGAAAAATGTTCTAGTCTTTCCTCGCATAAAAAGAAATAAGACTAAAGAAATCACTTACTCTTAATAGCAGAGGAATATGCCAAATATTTGGCACATCATAGAGAGTGATTATATTCTCTGCCTGTCAAGAACCCAATTCATTAGTAACAAATGCAAAGTATCAAATGAGCATGTAGAAGAACATCATCATATAGTACCGGCACATGACAAAATTGAGCAAGTTTTTCCTTAACATTTTCATCGAGTTCCTGTTAAAGCCAAATAAAAGTAAGATCATGTGTAGTCCCAAGCCTCTAAAGCAAGTAAAAGGGAAAGGGAAAACCTTTGAACTGCGGCAAGCTAAAATATTTGGGACCAATCCCAGTCCTCTTAGACCTCGAACACTGTGTTGAGTAGGCTTAGTTTTCTATGGCTCAAAATTAATAAAAAACATTCAGGCAAATCAGCAATCGTTAAAAGATAACGCATAAGCTTGTGCCTCATTTTTCTCTCTTTTCTTTGACAGATAGTACAGTGGGTAAGAGAACATATGTATACGGAAGGCACATTTTCCATGCATACCTGTTCACCAACTACATTGAGGACCGGAACAAGGCTAACATGAACCAAGCAGAAATTTCCAGGACCTAAAACAAGACATGTTAGACAAACTGACCACAAGGCAGGTTTCTCAAACAAAATTTAGATAAGATTAACTCGGCTCATCAAAGAAGCTGATATATAAACAACTCTGACCTACGCGGTACGAAAATTGGCCAAGTGCTTCAATAAATGGCATCGATTCAATATCTCCTGCATGAAGTAAAACAAAAACAGAGGCTAGAGGCTCTAGTTTTCTACACACACACACACACACACAAAAAAAAGGAGTACGTTTCTCAAGAAACATGCTTTGAACTTATACCTATGGTGCCACCCAATTCAATTACACACACATCAGCTGGACCTTCTTTACTATCAACTGGTATCATTGCTACACGCTCAATCCATTCTTGGATAGCATCTGTAATGTGTGGAACAACCTAATAAAAATAGAAATGAAATCAGTGTGCCATTAACATTTCACTATAGAACTGAGAACAGAGACAACACAAAGTCTAGCAGACCTGAACAGTCTTTCCCAGGTAATCACCTCTTCTCTCCTTGTCAATCACAGACTGTCAAAATATCAAGGGAGAAAGTAAAACTAGTAACGATATATGCACAACTTCACAAACATGAAGACAAGCGAACACAGAGAGGCAATGCACCTGGTATATTTTTCCGGTTGTGATGTTGTTATCACGAGTTAGTGTGATGTCCAAAAATCGTTCATAGTTTCCAAGGTCCAGGTCAACCTAAAGAAAGTAGTCATTCATGTTACATAAAACAGAGAAGCTTCATAGAAAGCTAGGTTAGAGTCCAACCACGATTAATATCTGTACAAAACGATTACAAACTGATAATCAAGAAGCCAAAACTTTAACAGTGGACTCTACTTGGTAATATTTAAAAAAATGGAAGTAAAATAAGAACAAAGTGTCCCCCAACTCACTCATTGAAATACATCAAATTTTTGAAAAACAGGGCAAACGGCTTTATATACATGGAAAACATGATATGAAATTATTGGAGGGTCATGCATGCTAAAACAGATAAATGCATCAATTTACCTCACCACCGTCATCCAAGACGAACACTTCGCCGTGCTCAAAAGGAGACATGGTACCAGCATCTGTATTTAGATAAGGATCTGCAGATATGAGCAAAACACGTAACATTATTTAACTACTAACACTAAATTACCCGCCATATACATGAAAAGACAATGCATATGCAACCGCAAACTGACAAACAACATTTCTGACATCTAAAATACCAATCTTAATGGAAGTAACTCGAAGACCGCAAGCTTTAAGGAGGACTCCGATACTGCTAGCAGTGACCCCTTTGCCCAGTCCACTAACAACACCTCCCGTAACCAATACGTACTTCATATTCCTCAGGTTCTTAAAATCCAATAGTTGGAGTATGTAAGCAGTTCTGAGGATGTGGAAGAAGAGGAATACAAATAGGGGATATAAAGGGTCAGGAATATTGATATTAGAGAAATATAATTAGGTTAAGACGGAACGGAGAGATTAACGAGAAATCGACCTCGTTCACAGTGACGGTCTTTACAAAGCTCCAGCCCAGCCTCTTAGCGCATTCTTCTTTTGCTCGTGCATTTTCTTTGTCTCCGGAAAACTTTCTGGAATTGTTGAAACTCTTTGTGTGTGTGTGTGTGTATAATATATATATATATATATATATATATATATATATATATATATATATACTATTTTGGGTTATCTTGAAACGATGAATCAACCTAGGAATGGGATAAGCACGAAAGCTGGCGCCCCGTCAGGTGGAAGGATAAGAAGATAGGAGTGTTTAAACTGTAAAGGAAGAAACTGGTTGAAATAGGCGTATCTGTATTGTTCTAAAGGCCGCGGAAAAAACTTCCCTCCTGGCTTCCTGTGCCTCCCTTGCTTCTCTCTCTGGGGCGGCGGGTGGCTGGGGAAGAACAACAACTCATTTCAACCAACAAAAATTACGTATAAATATGGAACGCCAGAACGCATCAACAACACTTTTCTTTTTCTTTTTCTTTTTTCTCTCCCACGCTTTTGTGTATTAAGTTTCGAATTAATAAAAATACTTATTATTATTTGTTTTTTCCTCCTTTTATCCTTTACCGATCAATAAATTTTTAATTCCTCAATAGTCGGTGGCTGCACCAAACCTTGTCTTGAATATCCACGTTTCTGCACCAAACCTTGTCTTGAATATCCACGTTTCTGCACAGTACCTCCTCATTTCAGCCCATCTTTTGGAGTTTCCTGTTCCCTTGGGCCTACCTTAAGCCCAAACATTGTAAAGGTTCCTTTTCCCACTTTTTTTCTCCTTTTTTTTTTTTTTTTTTTTTTTTGTTTCAATTTTCCTTAATTTACTTATTTTATTTTTTTAGTTCTCCAAATTTAAATTTTAGGATGGTCACCCAATTACATGGATAAGGGTTTCAGGTTTCATGTGTGTGTCGGGCACCAAACCATCAACGAGTGATTCTTGAAAATGGTTCTTGATGAGTAGATTACATCTCGTGTGTTTTGAGTAATCAACCACCAAGTTTCACGATTTTGATTGATTCATTATATAACTGTTGCCATATCTCACCCTAATACTCAACGTGTTTTTAAAATAATTTTAAGGTAAAGGTAAAGGTAAAATCGTGACACAAGAGTGTAAAAAGAGAAGAAACGGGGTCATGGGACAACTCTAAAATCTTGATATTTTCTCTACATTTTTGGATCCAACTTAATTATTTATTCGAATTTTGTAAGAGCATACTCAAACATGATTTTATGAAAGTATCTTTTTCATATACTTTCGATTATAAACTTTCGATTATATTTTCATATATTTTTCATTTCAGCAACCTCAAAAATATTTTAAGAAAGGTAAATTAAAAGTATAATATACTAGAAATAACGATATGATATTATTCACTTCTTATAGCTTTGTTAATAAAGAGTGTGAAATTGAGGTTTAAAAAGCAATCCATTATTAAGTGCGGAGTTAGGAACAGTAAAATGGAAAAATAGCATAGGTGAAGTGATGTAGGGTATTAAATAAACTGCACATAATGTTAAACTAAGAAAGTGAAAAGCTGTAGGCCTACTTGGAGAATTTGAATAAGTCGGCGGCGGAGGGAAGATGATAAGGGTAGGGAAATGGAAATGGAAATGGAAATGGAAACATTGTGGAGTTGGGGTGTCCCACACTAAGCTGATCTGGGAGCGCAGATTTGGTACGGGATTGGTGATCCGAAGCAAGCAGCCTACTCAAGAATGACCAATCTGTGTTCAACCGCTCCTGTTGCACACCCCCGCAATTTAGCCTCCACATATTTTGAGGACACTCTATGGAGACGGGTGTTGCCACTGCTGAGTCCGGACTAAACAGCTGCGGCAGCTGCATGCACCCATCCAACCCATACTCATTATATGGCTGCTGCGTATGGTTATGCCTTTTCGGCTCTCCTATTTCTGCACCCATCAAGGCGGCGGAACCAGAACTACTGCCCCCCACCTTCGTATGCGCATGGTACTCCAAGCCCTCTGCCTTCTGACTTTTCTTCTTGAAAACCCTGCACACCACCCACCCATCTTCCTGCGTCTATCAAATAAAATGTGAGTTAATAAGTTAAAAAAAAAAAAAAACTCTCCCTTTCTTCAGCTTCAGTTATTTGTGTTTTGACATATGGATTTGAATCATAAAATACATTTAAATGCCCACATAGCTGAATATAAGGAAGGAAATAGGACGATTAGTACCTGAATTTCGGGATCCTGATCTTCGAGCCGGTATTCATGCATGATCCAATCAGTCTTTTGTCCATGAGGAGCACGACCGGTATAGAACACGAGTGTCTTCCTCATGCCAATCCTCTTGGAATTGGCCATGTGAATGCCTTTGTCTCTCCCGGTTGCCTTCCAGAATCCAGCACTGGTGGCTCTATTAGTTCGAGTTCCAGTTGGGTATTTCTTGTCCTTATGGCTAAAGAAATACCACTCGTTCTGGTGCCCAGATCCAATTCTACATTTATCTGAACCCACCCCCCGAAAAAAAAAAAAGAAAAAAAAAAAAAAAATCATTGTTCGTCAAATCAAAGCTTAATAAATTGGCAAGTATGAAGAATAATGAATGGGCAACCTTTGAGGTCCCAAGGCTCCAGTTTGTTTAGATCCACTTCTCTGATAACATCAAGCTCAATGGCCTCGTAGGAAACCTTCTTCCTGAGGTAGTAATAAAGAAGCTCCTCGTCTGTTGGATGGAACCTAAAGCCTGGAGGAACACTGAAGTGTTGGCCATTTTCGGGCATCATCGTCCCTTGATGGGGTTTTGTCTGTGTATTCAGAAAATGATGAACAAGCAGTTATAACAAGCTTGCATTAATGGAGCAAATAGTTAAATGCAAGCTTGAAAGGGCAAACCTGGGAGAGGAAGAAGAGAAAGTAATTATCCTTTGCAGATTGGTATTGAGAAGTTGCCTTCAACGGCACGACGTGAATATAAAAAGGGATAGAGAGAGAGAGAGAAAGAAACGTTAGCGCAAAGGTTAAGATTGACTGACAACCGATCAAAGATGGGCACAGAAATAAAGGATAAATAATTATTATAAAATTTGCATGGAATTATTTTATTTTCTTTTATTTGGTGGATTGAACGGTATTAGAAGAATATGATTAGAGCATGAGCAGGCTTTTCGTAAGATGTCTGTTGAATGGGGAACCTTGCGCCCAAAAAACATCAACAAAATCTGCACAACTCTCAATTTAATACTTTTATTGGCATTTTCTTCCACAATTCTTCACCTCCCTACCTCTATGCTTCTCTATCTTTTAATTAAATAAATATGTTAATTTTTAGTACAAAGTTTTTACATACCATTCTTTAGACCCTTTTGGATAACAATTTTGGTTTTGGTGTTCCACTTTTTGATAATTAGCCTTTTTTTTTTTCTTCTCCTTCTTTTGTCTAAATGTTTCAACTTTATACAACAATTTCAAATCTTAAAGCTATGGGTAGAAAATAAGAGGCCGTTATTATGACCTCTAAAATGTAAAATTTTAAATTAAACTTTATCTACACATCTACCAATGCAATGTTGATAGAGTTATACGGGCTTGAGTACTTTTTGATTGATATAGGGATTCATAATGAGACTTCATCAGTTTCTTTTTGTTTGGAATTTGAGAATTTTTTATTCTTATTTTTGGCTAGGTTTAGACCATGACTATGATATCAATTGAAAAGGATAGCAGACCTCCACATATTTCTTCCGTGGTATGATATTGTACACATGCTTTTAGAACCATCTAAATGGATCTCTCTTTTCTAACCATTGTGATACTTTGTTTGCACCTCTCTAGGTTGTAACTCAATTAAAGAACTTGTTGTAGAGATATTAGTTTGGGCTGGCCTTGAGGAGGGTTTTTCATGTAAAAATTGTTAAATCTCCTGTGCTTGAGATAATTGATCAGTTATATAAATTATTTCTATCATAAATTCATAACACATAATAATTGAAGGTAGTAGTTCCATACACTGTCATAGTAGAAGGTAGGTCCACTAAACCAGCACATTTCATGCACAATTTAAACAAAATTAGAACCATTAACCACCGTCTCTGCCACGTTACCCTGATAAAAGTGAATATTTATATATCCTTTTTGGTTTCGGCCACTAAAGGACAAACTAGAAAGGTGTTTTTTCTTTATAAGGAAGGGAAGGGTGATTAAGTATTAATGGTGTACGTGGCGTTTTGACCCGGAGCAGAAAGTGATTGCGTGGGAATCCCTTCGAGTCTGAACCCAATGGATTGAGGCAACGGAGGCCTTGAATTGTGCATTCTAAGCACATGCAATGCAAAGCATTGACCAGTGGAGGGGTCAGGATTTGGACTTCCCCCATGATTTTGCTCTTATCACTTCTACAAACATAATATAAGAAACAGTAACTCAACAATTAAGAACATTAGCTAGTAGGGCCTCCACTCCAATTTCGTCCATCAAATCAAAGAGCGGGTTGTAGATCATCAGAGGCGCTCATAGGGCCTCCACTCCTTCACACTCGCTCTTAAAGGCTCCGGAACAACAGCGGACCAGGACTCCAATTCTGGAAATGGTCCAGTCAGAGCAACATAATTCTCACCCTTCTCTTTGGGCAGTTTTTTCCAACACAACTGCAATTAACAAGTATAAGGTGAAATTGTTAACTACCACAGGGCAATCGTATATGTATCCACATTTCTAACTGCAAAGTACCAAATGATTATGAAACCATACTAACTGAAGAAAATTCCATATGGATTCAATTTTCTTATCCATATACCCTCACAATTATCATGAATAAAGCCTTGAATTCCACTTCATCATTGATTCTAGCTACCATACTTTTTATTTTTGCTACGTTGGGTAAGTAGATCCTTCAACAAATGAGCAATAAGCAGAAGTAGATATTCTATCTACCAATCAGTATCAATGTAAATTTCATTAAATGGGTCATGCTTCTTAAAACACAATGTCTTTGTAAATTGCTTCAAAGTGAGTTCGTCCTAGAGTACGCATGTAATTGATTGCCATAATAATTGCAAAACCAATGTGTAGATGAGTGCAAGATAAATAAAAAGTAGTTCCATATTTTCCTCGTCTTTCACCCTTCTTCGTTGCATCTTGCGGCTTTAAATTTGATTCAATAGAAGTTCTTGTTGTTCTATAACCAAGTAAGCTGGTCTCTTTAAGCAAATCAATAATTTACTTATTTATTTTTTATCGACAAGAATATCTTTTTTGATGTAGCAATTCCATCCCTAAGAAACTCTTCAAAACTCCAAGTCTTTGATTTGTAATTCGTTTGCTAGTTTTTTCTCCAAACTATTTAGTCTAGCCTCATCATAAACTACTAGGATGATGTCACCAACATACATTATTAAAACAATCATCTTATCATTTCTAGTGTCTATGGAAAATGGTATGATCTACTTGACCCTGGAAAAAATCAGATGCGTGTGGCTAAGTGTCACGGTCGTACATTTTTAACTGTGCGACATTGTGATCTTGACACGTCATGACAAGTTTTGAGGAAAGTCCAAGCCTCATATTCATTTTTCGCTTGACTTTGTGGCTTTGTCAAACCTTAGGTGAGGTTTGTCTTCGCCAACAAACACAACTCATGCAGAATCTAAACGTGTTCAACCACACATGCCACTTGTACGTGCATGTTCAATCTTCTACAACCCAACCAACTTGCCTCTACGTTAGGCTAAGTCATCTGGTTCGACCTTGCCTCTACTAAGGGCCAAGGTCTCTTATATGCAACTTCGCATCTCATCTTGTCCTTTTGGTTCCCAATTAACACGGTCATCATGTCTTGATGTCATCCCAAGTCCCAGGATGTCATCGGCCAACTTAGCTTGCACCGTCATGCTCATCGAGAACGGACCCATGTGTCATTCGAAACATCAGGGCATCCCTAACATCCATCCATCTGGATTCTATTGAGGCATTGGACCCTCCCATGTCCATGCCATACCATTTAAGGACTCCATACCCACTAGCGGATGCATATACCAACCTCTGACACATTGGCTGGGGCGCAATGTCGGTAAACCTATGCCGTTTAACACCATTCTTAAAGATCCATTTCAAAGAAAGTCGCTCGAGACACTCGTCTTGCAATGTTCTCCATCACTGTGACACACGCATATACCACAGGATAGCTCGTTTAGGCCACAAGACCCAGGGTGGTGGAAAGATGATACCATGCCTCCTATTGAGGTACATTTTGAGGCATTTCCAATCTGGTAGGTGTAGACGTGATTTTGGCAAATAGTCATACGGTGTCGTGGAGCGTTCGTCCAGTATCCGATTGACACAAAATTTGGCAAGCTTTCATCTTTCATATGGACGGACTTAACTCTAGAGCCACATGCCCAAACTCCTTTCAGAACCCCCACTTTCGAGGTTAAGGTCCGGGGCCCTAACCGACCCTTATCAAGCCTATCTTTGTCCCTCAAATTGACAACGTTGCCTCCTTGCTTATGCCTCAGCTTGGCTTCAATGCACATCTCTTTGGTGAGTTAGATGATGCACCGTCCTCCTCGGTTGCACATGACACTCATCTATCTTGGCCCTTGCATGGCCGGATGGGCGTCTCTTTAGGATCAGTTCTTTGCTTGTCGTTACATGAGGGTCACAACTTACTCTCTTTATAGCATGGTTGTGACACTAGTTACGAGTGGTGGACAATCATGAAACCATGAGTTGTGACTAGCTCTGAGGATGAATCCAATATATATTGGTTGTACTCCTACTTTTCGTGAATAGAATGAATCTTTCTATCAAATGATTAAAAAAAACAAAAGATCCATACCTCATCCTAGAATGATTTGGAAGATCCAAGAGACTGACGACCAATGATATTGGCCACAACGGCGGATAAAACAACTATGAACCACAAGCTACGAACCATGATTAGTGTTTCTAAAGCATAAATAATAAATGATTGACATAAATGAAGAAAGCCACAAATAGACCTAGGAGAGATTGCCAACAGAGAGTAGTGGGCATGGACACCGATGACTAGGGTTATTTTTGTATGGTTAAGGTTTCAAGACAGAAACCGTGTAGTTTTTGAGAGGAGACAAAATTATCATTCACTTTTCTATTGGAACTAGTTATAGTTCAGCTCCAATAAATAAAACGAATCTAACTAAAAAATAGAAGTAAAATTTAGTACTATTTCTTACCTGTTTAGGAAATGCTTCGGAAAGAGCCTGAATCACCGAATTGCGTGGCAGGAAGGAATCGGTTGAGGATACTTCACTACAGATACCATTGTCAGTGACTTTGACTACATTCCCTCCACAGTTAATCATGAGCCGACCACCAACCATCAGTCTGTCTTTCAATTCCAACCACTTGCCAACCTATTATAAAAATAAAATGAAAAGATTCACTTCAATCATTAAACTGCTTGTAATACTCCGAAACCTTCATCCACAACCACAACCTTCTAATACTCAACTGAGTACCCTACTACTTATGTCATCTTCCTAACAAACACATAGATGGGCCTCACAACACACATCACGCACATGCTACACCAAAGCCCACCCTTCCACTTCCTACGTGAATACATTTTAAGAACCGGGGGTCGATCCTAATAGTTGGAAAAACGTACAAGTAATAAATATATAAATATAAATCCATAAACCAGTAAAGGAAAAAAAAAATGATTGAACCAAATTTTTGGACAAAAGATCAGTAGGAAGAAAATTAGGCTATTCCAGCATATGCTAATGTATGGAGAATAAATGAATCACCGGCGAGAAAATTATAAACCAGCCTCGGAAATTAAAAAAAAAAAATTAGAACATCTATTCAAGGAACATCATTAGTACAGTTGCAACTCGGACACAGAAATTTAACACAAAAGCCATAACTACATGCACAAGGTACATACCTGTTGCAACTGAGGCAAAATATCTCCATCAGAAAACAAGTCAATAACAATTCCTGAATATTATAAATACATATTAGCACAAAGGTGGAGAAAAGAGGAAAGAAGGGGGCAGTTTTCCCCTCTTGATTTGTCTTAGATAAAAAAAATATAATAAAAGAAAACTAAGATTTAGAATGTATTCCCTAAATTTCCCCCTCCCTAAATTTTCAAAACAGAAAGATTTACCCATATAAAAAAATTCATGTACAATTTTTCCCCTCCCTGTGAACATTTTCTGGCTCTATGCTTGTGTCAGCATAAATAGAACAAAAGTATAGCTTCTAGTTTCCTCTACAGAATAAAGAGGAAATTCGTTAATATAAAAAGATGTAATACAAAACTGAAATTGAAGAAGATTGTTATGGATCTAGTATGCGTAAGATTAATTCAATATTAAGTAGTCAAATATTCCTTGTAAAATTGTATTTTTTTAGCAGTAGCAACTGTCAGCATGACTAAAGAATTTATGGCTAAGGAGAGGATTGAATTCTCAGGATCCCATGTAGCGAGGTGATGTTCGACTACTTAATGAGATGACAAAATATTGATGTAGTTTGACTCTCTTTGTTTCGGGATATTTTATGTTTTTATTGTTTTACAGAGGGTAAACTGATTTACTGAAGGGTATGGTCGTATTAGTTGGTTGGGCGTTTTGTTTTTAGACAAACTCAGTCTTTGGCTTTCCCTATATTAAGGAGCCATTTGTTGTGAGGTTCAGAATTGATCGTACTAAAATTCTTCAAGAATTGGTTACACCAGAAGGAATATGCATTCATGCTTCAACTCCCATGGCCTGTTTGCACACCCATTATTGTGTAATGGTTCAAGTCCACCACTAGCAGATATTGTCCGCTTCGGCCAACAGTGGACTATTAAGGATCGCACCCCAAGAGGAAACTCAGGATTCCTGAACTACTGAACGATGGACCGTCCGCCTCACGGTTTTAAAAAGCGTCTGCTAGAGAAAGATTTTCACACACTTGTAAAGAATGTTTCCGTTTCCCTCTCCAACTGATGTGGGATCTCACAATCCACCCCCCTTAGGGGCCAGCGTCCTTGCTGACACACCGCTCAATTCTAAATCTAATACCATTTGTAACAACCCAAGCTCACTACTAGCAAATATTGTCCGCTTTGCTCCTTACGTGTTGCCATCAACCTCACGATTTTTAAACGCGTCTGCTAGGGAGAGATTTTCACACACTTATAAGGAATGCTTCGTTCTCCTCTCACAATTATTGTGGATCCCACATGGGTGAGAGAGGTGAAAGTGAGTGTATCTAAAATGTTGCATTTGATCTTAATGGATGGATTATTGAGTGATGAGGAATTAAATGTCTGCTGCTCAACCTCTTCATGGAACTCTTCTCTCCAGATAAAATTATGTTAAAAAACGATAAAATGAGGGAGAAACGATAGCATATATACTACATGTTTGTTACATAAGAACCTCGAAAAGTAGAACTTTACCAGCATAACCCCCAGAGATTCTGGCCGATGGATCAAGGGCATCCCCGATGTGAATGTTAAGTATCCCACCATCATCAGAATGCTTCTCAAGATCAGATAGCCCGAAAAAGTCTCTTGCTTTATCAATTAGCTGGATTGTTAAGAAACAAAGTGTTCAAGTCACAGTGAAGATAGAAAGATAAATGTAGTTTTAACTTTCAAGTAATCATTCAAAAAATATCAACTAAAACATAACTCAACTGGCTAAACCATTATAATTTTGACCAAAAGGTTAGACATTTGGATCCCTATCCGTACATACAATTGAACTCAAGAAAAATAAAATTATTATAAAAGCAATTTCACACTAGGCAACCAGAATCAGTATATTGTTTCAAATTTCCATTGACTAGAAATGGAGGAAACTAAAAAAATATCTCCAATCTAACAAAATAAGACCAAGTGAATAATTACAAAAGGATTTGGTCACAAAAACTATTGAACAAAATACAAGATTAAATCTCACACGAAGGTCTCTCAGGCCCCTTAAAATTCTATTGTCTGTCTCAACCATGTCCCAAATAACAGCAGACACCCAACTTCGCGTTGGTTCCGGGTCCATTTTTGTTTGTCTTTTCTCCCCCTTGGGAAATAGTATCTCTCAACATTTTTCTTCCTTTTTTAAACAAGAGGCAAATCTTTATTGAATAGATGAAAAGAGACTAATGCTCAAGTGGAAAATATGGTAATAGAGAAACACTTCTCTTTCAAATTTTAAATGAAAAACACCACTCTACTGAAGATGAATCTCTATAACTTTTGAAAAATTGTTCATCTCCATGCTATAATTATATCCAAAATTTTTATTTAAATGATTTTTGGTGGTTTAAGATATCAACGCCAAATAGTAAACATGACTTAAGGATACCTATTCCCGTCTTTCCCGTGCATGAAACGACCCCAAAGGGGAAAGAAAAGAATGGGAAGTCACGTAGAAATAATCTATATTGTTTCTCAACTTCTGAATTTTCAGAGACTGATAGGTAAAGAAACCAAATATAGCTTACGATTCCATCAATCTCCCAACCTTCAAGCTGCAACGAGGGCCATGAAGCAAGCATCAAATGGGCAGTAGTCCCCCCTCCCTGTTTAAACAGTATAAAATTTCAGTCATGAAATCAGTAATTTGGTATAGAAAAGTTTCACATTTATTTTCGAAAGGTACGTCATTATTGAAGAATGAAGTGTTTTACCAATCCAAATATAGCAATTGGACCTTCTGGAATTATAGCTGGCAAGCTAGCAAACTCATCCTACATGATGCAGAAATACAGAGCCCTCCGTAGTAAGAATAAATTTATAATATAAAAAATAATGTAGAAAATGATTGGAAATTAACGTTTTTTTAGCTCAAAGAAATATAACTTAGGCATATAAAAAAATTATTGAATGTTGAAACAGAATCCCTTTTGATTACTACAACAAACACAAAAAATACAGAAGGATAAAGGGACTACATATTACTGATTTTACAATGATTTCATGTTGAAATAATTTTTTGGCTGATAGAATATTGAAGCTCATTTGGGGCTTTGAAAGAAAGTTCCAACAACACTCGCATCCAAGAAAAAATGGAAACCATCGGCACAACTTTAGACCGAATAGTAAGGAAGATTTGAAAGTGTGGCTGCTGGAAAATGATGGCTCTTCCTCATCATATATTTCTCTCCTAAGCTTATTGTGAAGCAGGCAGTTTTGAATAACCAGAAATCAAACATTATAGGCAAGCTACGTGCCCCAAAAAGGTCAAGGTTTTCTTCAGAATCTTCTCTTTTGAGAGGCTGAATACTCGTTTCAGAATCCAAAGAATTCTTCAAAATTCCATCCTTTCTCCCAATTGGTGTGTTCTTTGTCAAAACAGTGGGAAATCGTTGATGCATATCTTCTTTTTGTGCCCATTCGCTGCTAGTTGTTGGGATAGGCTGTTTAGTTTGTTTAGTATTCAGTGGTGTTGGCCCAACAAAACTTTGGATGCCCTCCAACTCATTGAAGGCCCTCATTTTAAAGCTCAGACGAAAATCCTTCGTTCCAATGGAGTTTTTCCCAACTGGAGACTTTGGTTTGAAAGAAATTCCAGAACTTTTCATGGTCAAGAAATGAACAGGGATGTCTTGGGATTTGGCTCTTTTAAAGCTCAGATGAAAGTTCTCTGGTCCAATGGAGTCTTTCCCTCCTAGCTCTTAACTTTCTATCTTCACAGTGAATATCTCCTAACTCTTGATGCCAATGGTTAGTATCACACAAGTCACACACTCAATCTAGATAAAGAACACGAAGGACGAGAGAGAAAATACAAAGAGAAATATCAGCTAGAGGTTTATATTGATGACTTCTCACATAATACAAAAAATACAGTACATCTTCAAAGCACTACCTAAAAGGATATATAGTTCAGTTTACTATGACCATTTACCATGTATAGTCATTTATTATGATGTATAGCCATTGAGTAAAGAGAGAAAGAGCACCAAATTCAGCAGCCATGGAAAAATTGAAGAGGGACTCCAGACGATACAAAAAAATTAGAAAGGAACGGAAAGAGAAGGTTACAAAATTTATAGTTTCTTTTTAGTTGAAGATAATATCCTTTTACGTTGGTGCATCCGTATTGGTGAGGGAATAGAAGAGAGCGAGTTTACTGACCCAGTAAGAACCTGTCCAAATCTGCTCCTTGTAAAGAATGCTGTGCACATTATCTGCGTCAACAATGGCGGCACAGTTTAGAAGGTCTGAATTCCCTTTTAGAGGATAAAAATTGAAGATAAGGGAGAAACGAAAAGTAGTACTAGAAGAATCGAGAAGTAGCATTCTGGATTGGGGAGTGTCTACAATAACAATGTCATTGTAGTAGCTAGTTGTAGCGGTCAACACTTGAAATTCTTCTTTTTCTTCCACTCCTTCCTCAACGCTCCGGAAGCTGGGATCACCAGTGGCCCTTGTCAATTTTCCGACGGAGGAATATCGAAAATCGCTCTGAATTTTGGTGAAGTTTAGTGAACTACATAGGTAACGCCTACTAAGACATATATTTACAACTCCGAAACTCCATGGACGTGCGTAAATTTGAGGAGCAAGTGCGTATGCCATTTCCTTCCTGCTCTATCCGACTCCGTGCTTTCATGTATATATTTAACCACGAATAATAAAAAAAATTATATTTTGTATCAATAAATCAGGTTGGGGGTTGAAATGTATTATAAACATTTGTATCAATAAAGCTAAATTATTATTTCATAATTTTATTCTCTCTCCCCCATGTAAAAATAAAATTATGTAAAAAGTAAGAAATATAATGTATATGAAATTAAATATGAGGAAGCAACGAAATAAATGTAAAAACATTTTAAGATTTCCAAAATCCCAAAGGAGGCTAAGAATAGATATCTAGATTGATGTCCTCAACACAGTTCCATTAAACGTTACGCATCAAGACAGTTAGGAAGCTTACCCATCCATGTAATGCTTCCATTTGAAATAAAAATGTAGCAGTATTAGTAGTTATGAAAGGAAGTGGGAAAGAATGTCGCTCAATAAAACAGCTTGATCTTGAGTCTGACCCATCTTCCACACCTTGAAATCTGGAGGAAAATAGTCGGCATCCTTCCAGTTCTTCAACGACCCAAGACAAAAGGGCCCTTGAACGTCCCCCTGAGGATCTAAATAATACCAAATCAAGCTTCTTAGTGTGCTATTCCAATCAAGCTCTTCACCCCTTGGTAGTTCGTCGTCGTCGCTCAAATTTATCACTCGAGATTCTTTAATCTGCTCATTCGCTAGCCAGCCTTTATCCACCTCATTTATAAGTTCTGTCTCATTCAAGCTACTATTACACGTAGATTCTACTGGTTGTGGGGGCTGTTCTTCATCAAGAACACTTCGTCTACATTCTGCAACAATAACATAATAGAAAGCAATCAGTTCACATGTCATCTACCTAGTGTACTTCCAATATCAACATTTGGGTTTGAACCAAATACAATTTCTCTTCCAATATCAACTAGATGCGATATCAAAACCTTCACACAAAATTTAAGGCCGAATCATAAATAAAGATGACAAACCTGCAAATTCTTCCACGTTGGACATCGAAGCTGCAGTTCGGTTTTCTGCAACATAAATATCAACATTTGGGTTTGAACCAAATACAATTTCTCCTTGATTTGTATCATCTGAAACCTCCCTTCTCACCTGCAATTTGGTTTCATCTCCTTCATTAGTGACATTATCTCCTTGATTTGCACTACCATAAATGCCTTGAAATTCTGGTTCATCTGCAATCACTTGTGGAATCTCACGAAAAATGCGCGACTGTTCTTCTGCAGTCTGAAGGAGCAGCTTTTTCTCCAAATATTGGTCAAGCGTACATCAAGTCAGTTAAGGCTCATTTGTTTTGTTTTAGCCTTTTAGGCAATCTTACTTCCAAGAGTCACAAAGATTAGAAGCTACTGAATGTGGTCTTTTTCGAAGCATGCTAATCTAATGATAAGCACAATCTGGGATGATGATAATGATATACCAATACCAGAAGAAGGGGCAAAAAAGAAAAAAAAAAAGCTCCAAAGTTGTATCAATAAAAATTCCAAATTACAGGTTCTAAAAATAATAAATCATTGAACTGAACTTCAAAAGATAATCCCATTCACCCAATCAATTCTCTTAGAGATCTATAGCCTATAGCTCCAGGACTTTGGGAAGCAGTTTCTAATAATCTTGCGGTTATTTCTCAAATTTCTTACAGTTGCCCATTTCCAGTAAAGATGGCCTTCACCAGGGTAAATAAATTAAAAAAAACATGCTTCGTTGTTTAAGCCACTGTGGGGAAAATGCATGTTTGGGTCAATCAAGTGGCTCAAAATAGAAACAGAAATATAGCCATCAAGAAGCAACGTTCTATAGCTGGCACATGCATACTTTTGTAATCAGCTTACTAGAAAATAGGTTGAGACTATTACATAATGAGAAAAGACATTCTCTCATCGTATAAAAATGTTGTCTAAAGAGAGGCAATGGGGAGGAACTGCATACGTTCTATAGCTGATACAGGCATATTTTTGTAATCAGCAAATTAGAAAATAGATTGAGACTATTACATAATAAGAAGAGGCATGCTCTCATTATATAAACATGTTGTCTACCGACTCAATGAGGGGCAATGGGAAGGAAGTGCACATGTTATAACCACCATTAGAACCAACTAAAATTATTTTAGATACAGATAATTTACTACAATGTTAAATTGTATAAGCTTGATTCCTGAAGAACTTCATATAATAAGATCTACTCTTGAATTTTAAATGATTGATTGTTTGAGCAGAAAGAAACAATGCAGTTTAACATGACTGAAAATACAATTGAGAGGAGAAAGGGGATCATGCTATGATACGGAATTGATGTAAAGTAAAGAAGAAAGCTCATATTAGAGAATTAGAGAGGAAATAGGCATTAACATCCATTGCAAACTATTGATAAGTTGGCTTGACGAGCTCAAATGTGAGGAAGCAGGAGCAATAAACAACAAATCTCTCCTATCGATCAACAATAATAATTATCTAATTATAGCAGCAATTGAAAAAAATAACACTTGTGATACAGTAAATACGACGCATCTGCTAGCTAAAGTGAGTTTGACTCAGTAATGAAATGTATAATTTTCATTATATCAATGAAAAGTTCTCAGATTCTTGTTTCAGTGCAGAAGTTTGTTGTTGTTAATTTTTTTTGTATCTCTTCTATTATTGTTTCCTTCTTTGTCATGCTTCGCTTTCATCCTTATATTCCTTGTTACCGTTAGGTTATTACCTGTTTTAGTTCCTTTCTTCCTTTAATAGTTGTACATTCGTATGAAATATATGAGAAATATCCTACTCAAGCAAACACAACATACAATAAAAAGAAATTACAAAAGGATATTCCTTGCGCCACCCCTTTTCATTCGCTTGATCAATGAGGTTTTGCAGCAAAGAAATTTCTCTCGAAAGCCACTGAAACAGAAACATAGCACTGAGTTGACAGACCAAGTCACGAAAACAAAGATGTGCAAATCCTTCCCATCAGATGAGCATGAATTCAGCGCAGTAAAGAAATCGAAATACTCCATCAGATGAGCATGATGGTTGGCATGAACAAACTTTTGCATACCACTACAGATGCATATATATACCATAGCGTGCTTTCGATTTAATGGACTTTAGTAATAACCATATGCAGTCTACTCTTCACATTTCAAGACTTAATATCTGAATGTAGCCTTCTGACATAAACATCCATAAATTTTTCATGACTGAAAGCTAATTACTATTTTGACCTTCATAACTTTGTGTTATATATACTCGTCTACCTTTTGATATCATTCGATATATTGAAAGTTCACTGATAAATAAAATTTTAAATAACAAAAACTGCTAGAGGGAATAAAACTAAAGAAAAATGCAAGGCAGCCTGCCTTCTGAGCAATGAAAAAATTTGGAGTTATCATCATACGTACATGCTTGGTAATATCCACATGCAAGGCCTCAACTTTTTGTTGAACCTCTGCCTACCAAAAAGAAAAATGAGCACATGTAAATAGGAGAAATGATCTACAACTGGTAAGAGAGAAATAAAGAGGTTCTCCACACTAGATTTGGGAACCATAAATGCAACCAGAAGAAGATAGAGAAGAACTTCATATTAACAGTACACATCAATGCTTTTACATCGTTCACATGTTGTAGACCTTGACAAGAATTTAAGTTGTACAAGAGTTGTTGGTAATAAGTTCGAAAACGTAGCAAAAATTTTAAAATGCTTGACAGAATCAATAACACGAGTAGGCCACCCACCATTTGAGAAAAATGCATTTCTTTTACACTAAAGATGATCAGTTGCTCATATCCTTCTCCAATAGTAATAACCATTAGCTTTTAGACTCCCTCAAATTGTCTGGTCAGGAAATTGATCATAGCTCAACTGGATCACCAAATACTTTTATAGCATGGAGGAAGTTCCTTTGAATCCTCCCTGGTTATAAGGTCAGAATCCAATGGCATTCTTGTTTTGTTGTTTTGTGGAGCAACTGGCTGGAGAGGAAATGTAGAAACTTTCAAGAATTTGAGAGGTCCTGTGTAAGTAAGGATTGGACTCCTTCTATAGGGCTGGTCTTTTATGTCCCTTCCCGTTTTATTTTTATTTTTATTATTAAAAGCTTGTGAAAAAATGTGTTCATGAATAAGTCATGTTTGAAGAAAACATCATAAATTCTTCATTATGATTCGGGGAGTTAATCTTTAGTTAAATTATACAAAATACCCTTGATTGGGGGAGTTAATCTTTGATTAAATTATACAAAATACCCCTGAAGACTCTCACTTACGAAAATTGATCTCGGTGATGGCAGCAATTAAGGCTCCAAATGAAACTTAACGGCAGCTATGAAGGCTCCAAATGAAACTTAACGGCAGCTATGAAGGCTCCAAAAGAAAATTGATCACGATGGATGATTGTCAATGATAAAGGATTCACATACTGATAAGGGTTTTGGTTATAATCAGATTTTCCCGAATAGAAAAGCACTGGTACCATATTGCAAATTATCTTGCTATTCTTCCTATTTAATTTTTTTTAGGTACATGTGTCTTTTATAATACAAAAAGGCTAACTAAATCCATAGATATTAGGTAATAGTAAATCCAAATAAATCCGTAACAATAAATCTTAAATCTAAATAAATTCTTAGATGTTAGGTAACAATAAAGATAAATTCACTACTTTTCTTATTTAATGGAATTCCACGAATTATCATATTGAAATTAGCAATAAAGAACTAATTTTGTCAATTTAGAGAAACAAAGGACCATCTGAGCGACAAAAGAAAAACTTACAATAGTTAATCTCTTAACCAAACCACTTTTTACTCTCAGATCCAGATCTTTGCATTCCTCCTGCAACATAGCAATGGCAATTAAACTTCCAGTAATAATCATAATAGGATAACTCCTAAGCAACACATACAAGTACAAGTAGATGCCTATCCAAAACATTTCAATTAAACATAAAGGGTAAATTTTGGCTTGGAGGAGAAAAAAGCCTCTGATGATAAATAAGTTGAAACACTGATTCTCAGTTACAATGCGTGTAGGGACAATTTAATATACAGTAGATAGATGGGTTATTCTACCCTGTTCAATAAAGAAAATCTAGAATTAACACCGACGGGCAACAACTTTTTCCTAAAGGAAACAGTAATTTATTATTATTAGGTAGGTATAAATGATGTATAAAAAACCTTACAAACAGTAGACTTAAGGAAAGAGAAAGCAAAGGAAAACGTCTAAGATGCGTTAACTGCCTCCCATTATTTTCTTTTTTGGCGGTTTTTTCTCTTATCCAATTGCTCTTCAATCTTTTTTGACCATTATACAGCCTCTGTAAATCGTACTAAAGGTTGGAATTCCACCTTTTCTTAGATATCTTGCGTTAGTCCAGAGATATTTCAAGTGATTAGTTACCATTCTCTTTCAGCAAGCTTGAGGTTGAGGTTGAGCCAAGTGTCACAATCGCACTCTTGCGGCAGCAGAAAAACGATTGTACGGCACTAGTTCTAACCCAAGGAACAAGTCAACTATGAGAAACTCGAACTTCGCGGACAATGTCGGTGTATGCTTGAGCCTCGAGTCATGTTTGCGAGAAATGTTTTAGAAAACGTTAGCGAGGAAATACATTTGAAAACAATTTGAACAAATTGAAGAAAGCAACATTATATGACTATAACCAAGAAAGAAACACCACAATTTAAATAGCATATAACTCAGAGTAGGAAGAATTGACGACTAATCGCATCCCACTATAGTACATTTTGGGGCATTTTAGCCCTCGCGGGTGTAGAAATGATTTTGGTGACCGGTCATACACCCCGTATTGACGCAACATGAAATAGTAAGAGTTCATCTAAGATGAAAGCATGTCAAAGGGGTTTGGAACGGGCATGCTGCCATGGACAACACGTTCTAGACAAGCATGATCAAGATATCCGACATGCGGCCATAAGCAACACACCTTGGACAAACATGACCGTAACATCCTCTCCCACTTAATTGGTTGACGTCTCTATCAACTGACTCTTCGCGAACTTAATGATGTAGGTTGAGGCTGACTTTATGTCCCTCGACGCGCTACCAGCAGATCTCAGCAATGAGGAGTCTTTTCCAATCTACAAGGAACTGTTGAAAACCACTTCTCAGTTCGTTGACTGTTGGCGTCTTCTCTGTCGGCGTCTCTCCTACTTTCTTCGCTTGAAAATTTTCTTCTTTGTGTGAGGATGTGTCACCTCTTTCTGCTTGACGTCTTCTTATTCAAGATAGTAACATTTCAAGTTACTAACGTGGACAACAGGGCTAGTCTGCATCCATAGGAGCAATTGGATCCTATATGATGCTTTTCTGACCTTGTGGATAACTTTGACTGGTCCATAATATTTTCGCACCAATTTTTTATTCTTGTTGTTTTGACCTTGGGGTGATCTAACCTCAATTTGATCAAAACTCTCTCTACATCTTGAAATTGTTGTGGCCGACGATTCTGACCGGCCCTTCATTTTTCCATCACTTGCGGACTCCTGCTCCACCCTATCTCTTGGGGTTGATCGATACTAAGATTGAATAATCGTTCAGCGATAGCATAGGCCGTGGAAAGGTCTTGAACTCTGTGTTCGTAAAGCTTGATTTTCGTCCACAGCTTCAACCCCTCAATAAAACTGAAGACTTTGTTTATCTCACACATATCACGAATATCTAACATAAGCCTAGAAAACTGCTTAACGTAGTCTCGGATACTACCAGAATGCCTTAGCTCTTTTAACTTCCTTCTTGCGATTATCTCGACATTCTCTAGGAAGAACTGTGAGCAGAGTTCTTGTTTCAAGCTATCCTGAGTGTCCACGGTACATCAACCCTCTTGAATATCCATGTACTTGGACCTCCACCACAACTTAGCATCGTCGGTTAGATGCATTGTTGCCAACGTGACCTTCGCTTCTTCTGCCACGATATTTGTGGCTCAAAAGTATTGTTCGAGGTCGAAGATAAAATTCTCTAGAGTCTTGTCATCTCGAACCCACAGAAGGGCTTGGGCTTCAGGACCTTTATCTTGTTAAACTGTACTACACCCCAAGCTGGGGTTTGGTACCCCACCGCTCTCATGGTGAGGTTTAATTTGGCGCTTAGATCTGCCACTTCAGCCCTGACCACTACAAGGGTTGCTCTCAAATCTTCAGACAAATTTGAAACCATCTTAACGATCGCTTGTTGGGCATCGTCTAAGCCCTCGATGCGTTCTTCCATTCGAGCAACCAAGCCCGTCGAGCTATCCCTATGCTCGAAGCCACCAGAAGTTGTGGCCTTGTCTTCTAGGGCCTCGACGCTAGACATTAATTCACGAACAGGCATTTCCTCAAGGTGGCCTGCCATCTCATCGATCCTGTCAACTTTAGCGGCAATCTCAGTCATGTGAGATTCCAAAAGCCCCATTCCATCAAGAACTTCACTCATGCAGAGTAACTATTCTTCGATTTCAGCTAATCAATCAGTCTGTGACTTGTCAAGTTGTTTTGCAGCTAACATGGTTGTGTACTACTTTCCAAGGAGCCGACTTGGCTCTGATACCACTTGTCACAATTGCACTCTTGCGGCAACGAGACAGCAATTGTGTGGCACTTGTTCTAACCCAACGAACAAGTCAGCCGTGAGAAATTTGAACTTTGTGGACAATGTCGGTGTATGCTCGTAGACATGATTTTGGGACATTTTAGCCCTAGCGGGAGTAGTCATGATTTTGGAGACCAATCATACACCCCGTATGGACACAACATGAAGTAGTAAAGGCTTATTTAAGATGAAAGCATGTAAAAGGGATTTGGAACGGGCATGCAGTCATAGGCAACACACCTTGGACAAGCATGACCGTGACAACAAACACCTAGGCAGTTGAATTCTTTGGTATGATCTCCCACCGTTCTTGACACTTGCTTGCAGTGATGATATTGATTAAAAAGGATATGTTCGTAGTTATTTGACAAGAAGTTTTCTTTTAGGATCTTCAACATTATTGGTCAAGTCTTGATAGTTCTCTTCCTGAAACCTCGCCTATTGTTTTGGACTTGGGGAGTTGGTCCCACTACGCGGACGCTCCATCTTCTCCATCTTTGAGTTTTAATGTTACTAACTTAACCTTCTTTTCAGGAAGGTTAAGTTAGTAACATTAAAACTCAAAGATGGAGTTGACTAAGGTTCCTATCACCCTTCTTTGATCTTGTATTGATTGATGGGAGTTGACTAATGATCTCAACTATGATTGCCCCAATCTGAGTTTGATTCTCTCTAGTTGGACCGCCATGGAAGTAATTACATGTTGCGTACCTCCAAGGGTTTCTTCAACCGACAGAAAGCCTTGAGTTGAAGTTAGAGGGATAGCGCAAGGGTAGAATGTAGACTCTAAACCAGATTGATCTTTGTCAACTCCGAGGTAGTTGGCAGCCTTCTTTCCAGCCATGGGATGTCCATTTTATGGGGGCTTCGATACCAAACTAAAGTAATTCAAGGAGAGTTCTTGAATTTTATTTTAACAAAATACCCTTACAACCTAAAAGACAGTTGTTTATAGCCTCAAAGAGCCCGTAACTAAAGCATATCAAACTCTTGGTAAACAAGCTTCACTTATACGGGTAAAAGGTAAATGCAGAACAAGCTATGGAAAGAATGACAAGAACGAATAAGAAAACTAAAGAATGGTCTAAAGACCCCAAGAAAAGTTTAAAAATCTCAAAAGCCTCTTACATCACGATCATTTAAATTCTATCATTTTTAGTCAGCAATACAAATTCTTACAGTCTTTTTCTTCTATGAAGAATAATATCTTATCGTTTTGTTTACACTGTATAATCCATACATACTCTATATTACACTGAAGGAAAAAAGAAGTATATTGATCTATAATAATAATAATAATGACAGTGGAGAAATTACCTCAGAAAACTTTTCATCTGAAAGCATGCAAATACTGACGTCTTTCATCACATTGGAAACATGAAGAAGGAATCTTGTACCCAAATCACCAGGTATAGAAACTTTCTTCACCCCTAAAGAAGGTCAAAAAATAAGATCACTGAATTAATTATCTGAGATGACATATGGTTGGACGGTAAGCAACATAGTAGGACCTATTTAACTCCGGTAACATTCTTTCAATGGTTTTCATAACAACAATTTGCAGTTATCTCCATGAAGAATATAAATAAAACGTATACAAGATTACAACGAAGTTTATACTTGTAGAGATAAATTATTCTAGCTAGCGTATTCCCTGCTCGTGAATAAAAAAGGATAGGTTGGTTACCTGTAACTTGCACAAGCTGATGAGTATTTTTCTGAAGATAGTCATGGGGATCAGATCTAATCCTGACAAAGCTACCAATCAACTTGCTCTCAAAGGTTTCATGATCTTTAACCAGATCCTCTACTAAACTCTTTCTCAAGTAGACAAGATTAATATTTCCAGGAACCATGGCAGCAAAAGAAGTATTTGGGTTCACCAGCACTCTCGTCTTCTGACTGAGCTTTCTTCCTGGGGTTTTACCATTCTCCCGTTTGAGGGTATTTAAAAGATTCTCCGTCTCGTCAGAGCTGTAAGAAAAGTCATCATCTGATTCATCTTGATTCTCCGCAAAGTGCGGCTCTAGCATGTCATGGATTTTAATACGGCCAATTGTTTTCCTTCCGAAAATGGAATGGAGCCTATCATCGCAAACGATTCGTTTCTTTCTAGAAGGATGAAGAAGGTTGTTAATACTGACATATTCATTTACAAGAGAGGTAACGTCGTGTCGAGAAATCTTCTCTTTGGTATCCTTACCAATTGATTCAAGAAATTCAATAAGTGGTCTTGATCCCCAACCAACGAATTCATATTTCTTGGATCTAATTTTCCTTTTCATTCTTACAGGAGTACATACCTGCTGTCTACTACTTTCGATCCACTCGAGCGAATCCATTCTTCATCCTATATAGTTGATAGCTTCGTCATTCTAGAGAGAAACTGATCCCCGCCCAAGGACAGCGGAGCTTCCAAGCTTCTCCATAAACAACAATGGAACCCCACCGGTTCTGTCGAATGTATACACGAAATACTTCGTTGACAATTCAGTCGCATATATTTGGGTTTTTTTTTGTTTTTTTTAATAATAAAACTTGAAACCATTAGGGGCATTTGAGACAATGGAGTGTTTAGTCTCAAATTATTTAACCAGATACGAGGAGTTAATTAATGTGTATTTATTTATTTTTATTTTTATTTTTTATTTTTTATTTTTTATTTTTTATACTTTTGTTGTGTTAAAACATTAAAATTATATTTAAAGATTTAAAAAAAAAATCAACTTATAGATTTGTTCCCGTCAATCCTAAAATTAAGTCGTTGTTTTATAAATATTTTAAAATTTTGTGTAATTACCAAATGTGATTAGGTCCCTCAAATGATCCATTGAGGGGCTTATTTCTTTCAAGGTGTTTTAGGCTGAGAAGAATCTCCCAACCTTAGATTATGAAACAAAAGGGTAAAGAAACAAGATATGAGACAACCAACAAAACATTCACGCATTGATATTACGGAAGGGTAGAGGGAGGGAATAACAAGTATTGGTCTGTCAAATACAAGGAATAAATTTGATGCAGGACTGACTATGAAATCACAACTTCAGTTTATTTAAACAAGCTACAATGGTTGTGAAAGACAACATTATACTTCTGTTCATCAACTGGTTGGTTCATCTATCCGTTCTTCACCTTCTTTTCCTGGAACAAGTTGTACTGCTACCATTGCCATCACTTCTCCAGGAGGTGGGTGGTCAAATTTGCAAGTAGACCCATACTTGCAGGTACCAGTTTTGAGATAATATGGACAAATTATGGCATCCTGTCAAGTAAAAGGATTATTTCAGATACTCTTGGTTTACATATAAAATAATCTCAACCAGATAAGATGACTCAACAGGTAAATAACTTTCAGACATAAATAATCCTTTCGTTCATTCTTTTTTTTTTTTTTTTTTTTTTTTTTTTTTTACACACACACAACAGTGAAAAATGTCCATAACAGGAGAAGAGAGCTCGTCCTATAAGGAGAAAATCACGAGTGTGTTCCAAAAGAGTGCTTCTGAGGCAATAACTCGGAAGCATTATTTTCATAGAATAATTTAATCATAGACTATCAAATAAATCAGGAGGATAACTGTATTAACATTTACAACACCACGGCGTAGAAGAGACAATGAAAGGATTTTGTCTAATATTCTAGTAGAGAACTTGTTTTTATAAAACTGACATGTAATTCTCTTAAAATAAATAAGAAAAACAATCAGCTAATTTAGATATATATACCTCCCTCCTAGGCAGTCCAGCAAGTGTTAGTTTCACATTATGTTGAGAAGCCTGCATTGCTGCTGACCGATCAATAGGGTGGTGAAATTTGCATCGTTCCCCAAATTTACAGTCCCCAGTCTTCATATAATACTACAAAAATAAATATTTAGGAACGAAAGAACATATCAACAAAACAATAAACTTACAACTAAAATTAATAACAATAACACCAATAACTGCCATTTCTCCTGGTAACAGATAAAATACGAAGTATAGTAATGAAAAATAATAATAATAATAATTACCTGAGTGCCATTTTTTTTTTTTGCACTTTTTTTATGACATTGAGTGCCTTTTAATAATACGTAATGTTGAATCAACAAATTTGAGTTAACAAGTGAAACAAGAATCTATATATATGAAGTATAAATAAGTCAAACAAGAAAACTAAAATATAAAAAATGTAATATTTTTCCTGAAAAAGACGATGATTTTTCATTCAATTGAAAAATTACATTGAGAAGTATCAAATTTAAAAAAGCAACAAATACAATGGAAAGAACAAACATACGAAGGAAATGCACCCAATCCAGATACTAAAATATAAAATAATCATAAGACCCCAAGCAATGACGTTAAGTAAGAAAATTTTCAGCACCAAATATTGTAGTCATATTGTTAACGCTAATATGGTGCAATTTTTTTTTTTTTTTTTTTTTTTCCGTTTTTAACGCTAATATGGATTTTCAAATTACAAAAATAAAAGAAAATGATTTCTCTTTCCATTCTTTCTCCATTGCTTCATCTTCTCTTCTAATCACAGCCTACCGTCCAATCCACTCCTCGTTCTGAACATAAACACAGTGGTCGTCCCTGCAGATTCTCATTGAACAACTCACTCGTAAACATCCCGCATTATTTCACCACCAACTCATCTAAAAAACCGTTTGGTTCCGTAAAAAATTATATCTCAAATCTCTTCCGTTCAATCATCTGTTTCTTGTTGATTGATGCAGAAATTGTGTTCTTGAATAGGCTTCCGCCTTCTTTTTCGAGTTCCATATTCGAGAGAGAAGCTTTTGTCCTAGAATGTACTCCTAACATTGTAGTACTTCATTCTTGGACAACTCTTGAAAATTCTCTCTAAAAGTTTCCCCCTTGTAATTAGGTGTGCTCCCTCTTGAGAGTGACATTGTCAAGAGTTTCTTGATTTTCCATTGGCGACAATCAACTTTGGCCTGAGCAGTGGCTCAGATACCAAATTGGTGTAGCCTAAGAGTGACCAAGGAGAGTTTCCTCCAAAAAGTCTCAACCCCAATCTTTAGTATGAGTCAAATTGGTCTAAAATAAATGGAAGAGACCTCTATTTATTAGAGAGCGAACTACAATCCAAAATTACAAAGGATAGTAAACACCTCGAGATTCATACTAACATAACATCATGATTCCCTAAAGAACCTATCAGGAGAGGGGGACAGCCATCAACATACTATCATCATATCATAACTCCAAAATCCTATTGGGGAAGGGGAGGGATGCGAAGAGATACTCACGTCACATTCTATCTGCCCAGGTCTTCGAGGGTAAATACTTGAGCTGGATCCCAACTGGAACATAAGAAAAATAGTTTGAGTTAGTTATTCACTACAAGAGGATTCATACACTTCAATAGTTCAAACAGAATGTTATAGTAACTTAGTATTAAAAAATTGCATACTTACGTTCTTAAACAAGGGACAAATATTTTCTCTATTTCAAAGACTAAAATCAAACCATTACTCTGAAATCAAGGGCTTGACCACATAAATGCATGTTTAATTAACAAACAATAAACAAATGAACTTGCAGTGAAAAAAATGCTAGCATAAGACCCTAATGGAACATCAACTTTCTTTCTAATTGAAAAACTAGATTTTTCATTGAGAAAAATGAATGAACACAACCGGACCAACCAAAAAGCCAACAAAAGACATGTCTCCAAAAACAACAGCCCCAAAAAGGATCCAAGCAGAAACTAGCCTATCAAAACAAGAACACGAATCTAGAAAATTAAGGCCAAATGACATCAGACAACACAACCATCAAATTGGGAATTTTTAGAAGTAAAAACAAGGGGCCGCTGGAGTAGAAAGTTGATAACTATGCCAAAGGCCATAAAATCAACACTGCCCATCAAGACTAAGACGGACTTACCAGTGGCTGAATCAATCTGGGATCAACAGCTTGATAAATAGCATTAGAAGGATTAGAAATTCCAATATTCATATTAGCAGCTGAGACCATTGCTGGAGTAGATGGATTGATTGCTGCCAAAAATTCCAAGCATATTTTAAATGATCATTACATACCTTACAAAGTTTCAAAACTGCAAATGAGAACATTACACGCATACCATTTCTGTCAGGGTGATTGTAGCGGCAAGTGGTACCATACTTGCAACTGATACGTAACAACCAATAAACATAAGACTCATCATTATTTTCTTAAGCAGAACTATCATAAATAAGTTGTAAGTGCTCATATACCTGCCCGTTTTCAAGTAGAATGGACAATCCACTTCACCCTGTTACAAGAAAGTTGTTTGGTAAAATTTAGATCTTGTCTAATGCAAAACAATTTATTAAGACTGGAATTTTCCATTAAGACTTGAACCATAATTCCAGAAAGAGAAGTAACTGGCAACACAAAAGAAATAGAGTATTAAAAATACTGACATCCTCTGGGATACAAGAAAATAAATATTTAAACTTCTACAATTGTAATCCAATTTATTACCGGTCTAATTGGAAGTCCTTTAGAATTGTGTATTAATGCCGGAGAAAATGAAACAGGAGGCTTAACAAGCTTGAAGTCTCCAATTCTTCCTTCTGTATTAGCTTCCATCAAAGTTTGTTCGCTATTTCCATTAACTTCCCCAGATAAAATTTGGATATCTTTTGGGTGATGGAACTTGCAGTTAACACGAAATTTGCAATTTCCGGTCTTAACATAGAACTGCAGGGGAAGAAATCAAACAATATGTCTATACCCGACTTGTACGCCTAAAATATTAGTAAAGAACATGTGTGTGCCTGTGTGTGTACGTGTATATTACTGCACACAGTGGCTCAGATGGTCTCTCAGGTAAGGACGAAACATCAGATTTTTCAGCACCCTGAAAATAGTAAAAACATAATACATATCAACAAAGGAAAAAAAAAAAGGTACCCAAAACAAGAATAAAGCTTGAAGACATCAGGTTCATACAACTTACCACAGATTCAGACGTATCTCTAGGGTGATTGAACTTGCACCTTGAACCAAATTTACATCGTTGAGTTTTCAAAAAGTACTGCAGGAATCAAAAAGGTCGTGAAGTAATGCAAGAAATATAAGTGCATATTACTTCAAATAAATAAATAAATAAATAAAAAGATGTGAAGGATAAAATATTTAAAATAGAACTCACTGGACAATCTGGCTCCCCAAGTCTTTCTGGGAGATCTTCACTACTAGTTATTTGTGGGACCTAAATAAATTATAGATGAGATAAACAGCCATTGGAGAAAGCAATATAAAATGGTATTAGAAGCACAAGCTACCTTAAGACTACAAGCGCAAAAGAATTTGGAAAACAGATACTTAGAAACGTTAACCATATCTATTATTAGGAACAATTATGCAACTCAATTCATTCTTGGCAAAGGACCTAACTTGGCACCAAAATGGTGGCCCATGCAGAAACCTAACTAGGTGTTCAAGCCATCCAAAAATTCTTCAATTCCTCTAAAGCTAGATATTCCACAAAATAGAAAAGAAAGCTGCATATCAAAAAGACCCCCCTCGCCCCAAAAACAGTTTGAAACAGCACCTCCATCATCGAAGGATAAGATCTATTGTGCACCTCTATCCCATATCAAGTGCGCAAAATGGCAACCCCATGAAGCATGATCCAAATACCCTAAGCACATTTACATATGACATACCAATGAACCCCTAACTAGATAAACGTAGAGGATTTGGAGATCCTAACCTTTCGCAATTAAGAGAAAGAACGAGGGACATGAGGGTGTGAAATGGATAAAAGATTGGAGTTTCATGAAAACGCCCTATAAGTATTGGGAGTCCACATATACGTCTTTGAAACTCATTCAGCAAAACATAGAAAAATAAAAGTTGGAAATACGTAATTGGGCAGAGCGCAAAGACGCTAAAGATGTACGACACATTGTCCCAACTACAAGACGATAGAAATCACTGAAGCAAACTTTAATAAAGGTTATGGGATCCCACAATCCAGCCTAAAACCAGTAACTGAGTCATCCCCGATAACAAAGATTCAAAACTTAGAAAAGAAGAATAACATAGATAAAATAGCCTTCCAATGGTTCCTAACAGTTCCTTTAGTTCAGTTTCCGTTAGCAAGCTCTCAAAGAATTTCGTAGTCTTGTTTCTTCATGCTTCTCAGTTTTCTTTGTTTAATTGAAGGATTTTAGGCTTCTTTTTGTCAGTTGTTCGGATATCTTGAAAAGCTAAGAAACACGATGTGGATCCAAGACACAGATACGACACGACACGAAAATGGTGACATGTCAATTTTTAAAATTCTAGAACATAAATATGACAAGGGCACACATGTTAAAATATACATTTTTGAATATACATCACTTTTATACCAGAAGAAAATTCAAAGACAATAAGTTTACGAATTTATATGCTTAAATAAATAAGTTAGCAATTCACTTTCAAAATTTATTTAAAGTCAAGTGTTCAATATTTTTCTAACAAATGATAGAATAACATTGATTTTGTACAACTACTATCTAACACATCTATTGTGCTAATAAGTGTTCAATACGTGTTCAACAAGCATTAAGAGTGTCAGTGTCCAATACATACTCAACATTGGCGTGTTGAAATGTGCAATACGTGTCAAATTTTGGAGTGTCCAAGATTTTTTTTTTTTCTTTCTTTTTGAAAAGAGACAATTTCATTGATGATTAAAATTTACAAAAGGGATGCATCATCCATGGTGTTTATAAAAAAACCTTCCTAATTTACAATGAGGGAGGTATAACTATAAGAAGTCTAATATAAATATTAGACAGTTTAACAATTATAGTCTTTCTTCTTAAATTTCTATTAAGAGGTCCTTCATGTAATTTATCTTTTGGTGCTTGAGAGCCTATTAACTCCTCCATTCATCAATGAAATTGTTTCCTTTCAATTTATATATATATATATATGTATATATATATGTATATATATATATGTATATATATATATATGTATATATATGTATATATATATCAAAAGGAAAGAACATAAAAGGAATGGATAAACCACACATTATATCGATAATGTTGAATCCCTTAGATAATAGAAAAGGACAATTGAAGGGAAAAAATAAATAAAGCATGAATAACTTCAACTTTCAATTTTTTTTTTTTTTTTTTTTTTTTTTTTTTTTTTTTTTTTTTTTTTTTTTTACAATATTCTTAATTTACAATAATTCTCAACATAGAACTTAATGAAAAATCTATATTTTCTGAGTAGTAAGTCCAAATCTCAAAATAATTCAAACTCAAGCTAATCACACCTGACTACCTAATAAAATCCCCTAAACTGTATTCCTAGTCATAAAGAAGTACATGGATTATGGCTTCCAATAATTATCCAAATACAACTCAAGAACTACAAATTCAAGAATTAATTAAATATGCAATTTACTGAATTGCCCCCACATCAATTCAATGAATAGAAAGCTAGCACTGCATCATAATTTACATGAATATATTTTTCCAAATCATAAGTTCAGCTAGCAAAAAGGAAAGATCAACCGCTTAAAAAAATGATATTTCTACACAGCATAGAGAAAAGGTGGCATCGAATACAGCACAAAATCAAGATATCATTCAAATTACTAACACCAAACCCCAGATCACTCACTCTTAATTTTAAGCATATGTGATAAACCCTTTAATGTATATGCCTATAAAGTATTTGTTTCTTTGTCGATCATAATTCATCTTTATAGGTATGAAAGATAGCAGAAAACAGTCACCTCTTTCCAATCTGGGATTCCACCATCAGGAACCCAAATAGGATGGTCAAACTTGCAGCTATCTCCAAATTTACAGGTTCTTGTGAGCATATAGTGGGCACAGTCCTTCTCTCCTGGCCTCTGTGGATATACATGCAAATTGCTTGTACTTTCAAATCTAGGACGCTTGGCTAAAGAATTTGAAGTATACCAGGCTTCACTTTGCCCCAAAGTGTTATAGGAACCCAAAACAGTCTGATCGTAGAGCACTATTGTACATAATAGACAAATATGTACAAGAAAGACAAACATGTACGTTACTATATAAGTATTTCTAGCACTACTATCTCGGCTGTATAGATTTAGAAATTAAATATAGTAGATTATGTAAAATATAACATTTTCAAAATATATACAGGAAAATAAACAGTCTGCATGAAGTTACATAGATCTTATCAATTTAAGGCTGCTTCATACTGTTATGGTGCAACTTAGTTGTACAGCAGCAGGATGAAAACAAACCATTACGTCGAACCCCATACATAAAATTATGCATACGACATAGGGGGCGTGCATGAATCACTTGAGACTTATAACACCATAGTTCCAGTCTCCAGAGAAGAAAATGGCTTCTATATAAAATACTTTGCAACGAAAACCATATGGAAATCCAACTAGCCATGACAGAGAGAAAGTAAGAGAATAAGTACTACTATCTTCTCCAATTTGGTACTGAACTATTGTTTGGGTTGATGTTCGTCCAATATACCGAAGATATGGAAGAAAATAAAACGACTCGAACATCATGGAAATTTAGGTCACAAATCATATGTAAAGTTCCATCAAGAAAAGAAAAACAAGAAAAATACTATTAACAAAATACATAAACACCCATATATAATAAAGAAAAAGACAGCGAACAGCACGAATGGAAGCACTGAAGCCAAACCAAAGCCCCATGATCACGAATGCCATTTGGTGGTCATGCGAAAGCAGGAAAAAGAATCAAAACATGAAAGTATCCCATCGGTGATGTTTTCTGAAAGCAGAAGTGAACAAATTCATTCGGCCTCGTTTTCGTGAAACTTTAAGTTAATGTCCAAGTACTCAACTAATTATTTTACGTCATTTTCTAAAGTGATTTTCCAAGAGATTCAAGTAGACAGCGAATAAAACTTACCGTCAGAAGAACGTTGGATGCCAGAAACAACAGAGTCCAGAGCAGTAGCAGCATCAGAACCCGGCCAAGAAAATTGAGAGACCGAATGCGACGTTCTTGGGACAATGTCGGCGGCGGATAACCTAAGGGCTTCATTCTGGGTCGAATACATGGTGGTACCACGATCAATAAAAGAGTGCTTAATGGAGAAACCGGAGGCCAGCGAGTCTGACACGAGGTAACGGCCGGAGACGATGTCGGAGAGGGAGCGGGAAGACGAGTATGCGGCGGGAAGAGGTGTAGTGGCAGTGGCAGTGGCAGTTGAAGTGGCAGGTCCCGCGCCGTAGACAGAGCTGTAACCGTGCAATTGATTAGCCATTTCTTTTATCCAAGACGCTGAAGAAACTGAAAGAAGCACCGGAGTAGACCAGAGTGGCAAACCCTAAAGAATACGTATTGTGAAGATTGGTCCGGCCGGAGACGCAGGCCGAGCTCCAACTTTGACCGCCAAATGGGTTTTCTTTTATCCGTTTTTTATTTTCACCGCTTATAATAAGGATTTGTTTTGTCCGACTTTTTGGGGTTTTGACCGCGAAATCACGGGAAATATTCCGATGGCAAGGATAAAGAACATGTTCGGGTTTCATATAAAATCAATTATGCCAAATTACTCGTTGCTCAATTTTGACAACATGTCCCGGTATAGGTCAAGAGGTAGATGGGGAACAATGAAACAAGGGAGGGGAAAGAGTAAAAATGAAGAACATTCAAGTAAGATGCGTAAAAATCCGATGTTTATCATTTACGACATTATCTATGCAAATTGGCATAGTAGTTAATGTGTCAAAGTTCATCTTATAAACGGTTTTGAAAACTATGAATTTTAATAAATAGTGATTTTCTATGAATGGTAAGCAATGTCACATGAGCATTTCAAATTATAAATAATAGCTACCATGACTTAGGAAGACTAGTTAAGATCTTTTTTGAAATAAATTTATAGTTTGAGGGTAAAAATAAAACTCTAGGACATAATTGAAATCTACAAACTTCAAGAGTATGGTGTTAATTGTCTAACTATAACTATATGGTCTTTAATTTATATGTTCCAATGAACACTTCCTAAGGTCAATGCAAAGTTGGTTTTGTGTCAAAAGAATGATTCATAAGTGATATGGGTGTTCTTTGTGTGACTTTGCTATAAATAAGAAAACCATCAAATTATAACATAATAAAATTGTTAACCAAAGATTGAAAAATATGATTTATGAGCATTAGATAGCACAAAAGACATCTCCAACCAAGTTCAAATTTCTCTAGAAAGCATTCTTCCATTCGTTCCCAGCTTATTATTATGTAACGATAACTACTTTACAAAGCGAAATTTGGGAAATTATTACACCTCCCTCTAGGATATGCTCATATTGGCAACAATTAGTTTGATAGGTCAAATTGGTATTAACATATTTTATAAGACATTAAGCATTGACATGAAAATTAAAATTTAATTTGAAGTTGAAATGATAAATTTCATGTGGTAGATGAATCAAATAACTTTATCAATTGTAATTTACTCAGCTCTCTGCATAATCGTAACTAAATTAACATGTTCGAAAATTAATTATTTTCATGCACAAGAAACACTAATCTAAAAGCAAAGTAAAAAATACAACATCTAACTTAAAACAAAATTTGATTAGCTGCAACACAGATAACATTCTAAAATTGCAAGTTAAAACCTCTTGCTTCAAGTATAATGCTTTAAGATATAGCAATTATATAAACGGTTCGTTTCATAAGCAGGTGATATAAACACAATTAAATGATATTTGTCAAGAAAAGAGAAAAAACGGGCTTAGACAGAGATATCTGATTGAAACCTTGGCTCGCTCCTATACAATCATCGAGCATTGCAGTCTTAACTCCTACCTGATTCCCCAGGTGGTCCCCGTCCAGATCGTTGACCACGGCCACCTCGCTCTATCCGACCACCCCGGCCACGCAATCCTCTCACAGGGCGTCTATCCAATGAAGAAACAACTCCAGCCTGTCTCAGCATAGCTCTTTCCTTGGCTCGCTCTTGCAAATTTATTGTAGTAGACGTGCTACTACCGACAGGAGACGACCGTTTTGCAACAATAGGGCTACCTTGTTTCGAATCATTTATTTCTGGCGGTGTACTCGAAACGTTCTCAGTAGCTACTGAGGTGGTTTCAACAGCCTGATCACTCTCCATATCAATCTGGTTACTATCAGTTGGCTTATCTAAAATTTCGGAAGTTTCATCAGCTGCATCACCCTCATCATTCTTTTCTTCATTTTGAATCTCAGGGGAGTTTATCTCGCCAATCTCCATGTCTGTGACAGCCATCGCATCATCATCAACTCTAGATGGGGAGGCATCAGGAGTTGCAACTGGCTCAATATGATCGTCTCCTATTTCAATGCTTTCAACATTATTGGCACCCTCCAGTTCCATAACTTCAGGGGCCACCTCACCTTCCTCTCTCTCGCTTCCAATCTCTGAATTTAGATGCCAGTTGTCTGGTTCAGCTTGATCTTTTAACCCATCATCTGACACCGCTACAATCTGCTTGTCCAGATTTTCATCCATCCTGTCAGTGTGTATCTCCTCATGGCTGATAGATCCATCAGATGATAGTTCTTTTGGCCTATCAGCCTTCTCCCCTGCAATTTCAACCTCTTTTTCAACATCAGCTGCATCCTCACTTGAACCATGAGGAAACTCACAAACATCAGGAACTTCTTCCAAGGGCGACTGAGTTTTGAGACTTTCCAGAGAGGTAGAAGATGGTCCACCAACGTCATCAGCCAAGGTATCTGACCCTTTAGCCTTCTTCATGACAGGAGCTGCCATTTCAGTAATGCTCTCCCCAGGGATAACTGCATGTTCATGCAATTCAGAAGCTGTTGCTACACGCTTGCGAGCCAGCTGATGGGCTGATGTAGTAGATTCACTTTCAGTTTCTGATTTTCCAGAAGTTGCACGCTTGCTTTCACTGTTTGGTAATTCTGATGTTGACATGTCTATATCACCCAGAGACCCTCCTGGTTTTCCAAGACGAGGTCGAACCAACTTTCGCCCTGCTTTACGCGTTTCTACTTTTGCCTTGGATAATTGACCTTTCTTTTCCCGTTCTTCTAGGACTTTGGCAGGAAAGTTGGTTGTTACAGGAGCCACAGGCACTGCAACATCAGGCGTTTGGAGAGGAACATCAGGACCTGCAAAATTTAGAGCTTTCATATCACGTAAATGGGGAAGAAGCAAAACTAGTAATTGTAACTGTTACAGCGTAAAAATTAGATGTTACGCTAATGCACCTGTACTACTTTGTACCAAAGCATCTGTGACCAAAGAAACCTCTGAAGTAGCATTCTGAGCTCCAAGATCAGTCAAAACTGACTGCACAGTCTTCTCAAAATTCTCAGCAGCTAAAACGTAGGTAGAAGCAAGATCGTCCAAGCCAATCCCTGAAAGTGGCTGAGGTAAAGCATCCTGCTATGACAAACAATCACACATGTAAACAATCAACAAAAAGATTTAAACAGTTGGTACGATAAAAGAGAGAAAAAATGAATGAAAACTTTTGTCAAATTCATAATAATTCTAAAGCCCAGAGTGCCATGCAAGATTTTCTCTTTTTGCTAATTGTTTCAAAAGAAACCAGAGAAGAATCTCATTGAAAGCTTCGGTAGAAATTTACCAATCTATCTACTCACATTGATTCTCGAGGCATATCAGCTTAATTCAACACATCTCAACAAATCAATCTAAAAATTCCAACAACGTTATATGGGTTTAAAGACAGCAGGAAGGAATCAATGCATGATATACCAAAATTTAGAATAAGCAAGTCATTACCTCCGAAAGATTGCTTTTAGATTGTCTAAGCTTCTCAAGTTCATCAGAAGCTTGCTTCAAGTTTCCCTTATGCTTCTCCAAATCATTTAAGATCTTTGATTTTTCCTATATAAAAAGAAGGTAAAGACAGACCTATTAGGATGCACGGGAAACAGGAAAAATGACAAAGCAAGTTTGATTTAACTTCCAAGATATCCGTTGACAAGATTATTTGCAGAATCTTTCCAACTCGAAGTGTTATATTAAAGGAAGAAGCATAACCATTCTCTCGTTTCTGTTTCTTTATAAAGACAATTGTGTTGTGGAAGACAGACAAGTTAAATCCCAAAGTCCTAAATCTTGGAAAATTTTAAAAAACATACTGACTAATCTTAAACTAAACATCCTGACTAACCATGAAAATATTAGCAATCATAGAAATCATCATAAACTTAATTATTAGGCAGGTGGCTTCAAAGTTCAAAACGAGTCAGGTTCAAATTTTCCATTTCTTACTGAAGTAGGCCAAGAGTTTATTATGGCACTGCCAATTCAGAACTTTGCCACAACTCTGACCCCGAAGGACACTATCTGACATCAAGCTAGAATTGATTCACGAGAAAAAATAAATAAAAAGATTCACAGATACTCCATCATAAGATCCACAATCCATATCACAAATATATGCCAGATGGCACGATGTTCTAGCTAAATTACCTTTTGTCAAAAAGAATTTGAATCATCAAATTGGGCTAAACTAATAAAAATACCCCTAAACTTTCAAAAGTTTTAATAATACCCTTAAACTTTCAAAAAATTGCAAGAAATACTCTTACCGTTAGTTTTGGATGAAAATCGTTAGTAGTTTATTTAAGCTTTTAATAAATACCCTTGAACTTCAAAAAGTCTCATTAATACCTTTACCTTTTTTAAAAAAGTTAAAAAATATCATCCTTTTAACTCTTAGTACTGTGTTTAAAAAATACACATCAAATTTTAAAAATAGATTTGACACCACTTACCTTTAAAAAAAAAAAAAGTTCAAAAAAATTCTTAGCGTCAATGTATGGACGATATCGGCACCTCATAGATTATCTCCCAACTTTTTAATATACTTTTGAAAGTTCATGAGTATTTTTAAACGTGATATTAACGGTAAATGTATTTTTGAATTTTTTAAAGGTTTAAGGGCATCAATGAAACTTTTGAAAACTCAAGGATATTTTTTAAACACTTTGAAAATTAATCAGTATTTTTGAAACCCTTTTAAAAGTTCAACAATATTTTTGAAACAAAGTATTAGCTGTTTCCATTTTTGAACATCTGTTAAAGTTTAAAGGTATATTGAAATTCCAGAGATGAAACAAATGCAAAAAAGGGGATTATGAAACCTGCTCAACGATAGTATAAGAATCCTTTATTGCCTTCTCAATTTTCAACCGTCTGCTTTTCTCTGTACGACTATCTTCCTTCTCTCTTTTTAGTTCTTCTCTCAGCCGCTCCAGATGTTTCTCAAGTATCTGAGCAAAAATTTAAAAAACAAATGTAAATTGAAAGGAACTGGTGAATACAAGCAGCAAGTGATGAATCAACCTGAATTTTAGTGTCCTTTTCTTCTATGGTCTGCTCACCAGTTGAATCTCCAGTGGACCTTTTCCCGACAATATTCACTTAAAAACAAAATGAAAATTTATCATTTGAAGTCCAAACACCATCGACAACATCTAAAAACAAACAAGAATTCCACAGATTCATTCATAATAATGGAGAATACTAGGCTACCTTGTTTAATGTCTTCCAACTGCCTCAAAAGAGCTTGATTTTCTTTGCCCAATTCATCCTTCTCCTTTGAGACAATTTCAAGCTTCCGCTGCAATAAGGAATAATATGAATAAACTAACCGAACTGTATTAATAGATTGCTTGACCGCATCCTCATTGAAATTACTATTTTGCATTATTTAATGATATAAACTAAAACGAAAAGCTTTATTGTACTTTTTTTAAGAAAAAATAATTGGGAGGTAAATACGATTTCAAAATGAAACCGAGCTTCCTAATTTATCCTAGTTCTAAACTGAATACCTACGAACTTACAGGTTCAAATTAAACATTGCGCTGCCATAAATCCACAAGATAGCAGCTGGGAACTTATATAAACCCCTCTAGTAAGCCAACTAACGAAGATGAGGCTGTAATTGTCAATGTTCTCACATTAGGCAGGCATACACTTTAAAACTCAAGTTCTATTACTCCGCTTTCTCACAGAGAGTTTAAAACTCCCACTCTTTTCTTGCTCAATTGAATCTGGTAAAGTGCACCTTCGAAAGAAACTCAAGTTCTATTACTCCGTTTTCCAAGTGAATAATAATTTTATGCGTGTAGACTTCTTGATGAATGATTGAGTTGAGTCTACGTCTTCTATTTGATGATAATTATTCTTAAAGTAAGCCCTGATCACCAATATATGATACGTTACTGTGTACTAACATGTAATTTGTGTTATTAATGTTCATAGAGAATGTGAAAAGGAATGTGAAAAGTAATCCCAAATGAAAGTTGGAGGAATAGTGTCACATGCTTGTCCAAGGAGTGTTGCTTGTGGCCACATGTCAGATGTTCAGGACATGTTTGTCCAGGACGTGTTATCCATGGCCGCAAGCCCGTTCCAAACCACCTTTTACTTGCTTTCATGTTAAATAGGCATTTACTATTTTTTGTTGTGTCAATATGGGGGTGTATGACCAGTCACCAAAATCATGTCTACACTCGCTAGGGCTAAAATGCCTCAAAATGTACTATAGGAAATGTGACTAGTTGTCAATTCTTCCTACCCAGGTTTATATGCTATCAGAGTCACCGTTGTTGCCTATTCGCTTTTAGCTTATAGCATTGCTTTCTTTAAAATTGTTTTTAATGTATTTCCTTGCTCACGTTGCTAAAACATTTCTCTCAAACATGACATGAGGCTCTAGCATACGTCAACATTGTCCGCGAAGTTCAAATTTCACACGATTGACTTGTTCGCTAGATTAGAATAATGTCCCACAATTGTTGTCCTGCTACCACAAGAGTGTGATTGTGACCCATAGCATGCAAAAAAGTAATACCAAATAAAGTTGTACTTGACAATGAGATGAGGTATATTCAACTTAATAAGCAGTTTGTTAGCCATGTTCATATGCATACATATTTTGAAATGAAACAGACAAATATGTTTTCGTATCAACACAAACAACAACTTAGGGGTGGGCAAGGGTGGAGAGAACACCTACCCAAAACGGAAAACTATTACAAAAAGGCCTTCCAATTTCTAGAAATTAATGCAAGACTGTAAAAACTCCAAAAATCTTTGACTTGAACTCGATCAAGAGACCAAGTGCTGTATACTATAGACAAAATATTTAATTATGTGCATATAACTATATCAATGTCCAGGGTGGCTATATCAAACATGCATAGTCAAGTGACATGTTTGAGAAGTATTTATTGGAACAATAACTGAGGCATGGTTATGATTTTATTTTAAGATATCTTAAATTGCATAGTCGATGTGAGCATACCTCAGTGGTTAAAGCATTTTTTTTTTTTTTTCAAATTTCCACTCCTACTTATGATGTAAATCTTTATTTTAAAAAAAAAAAAAAAAAAAAACAAAACAAAAAGCTTGAATCATGTGTTAATTTACTTGGTGAGCACCTTGTACATGTACACTCACCCCCCTAGCATTCCCCGGTTTCTTACTTTTCTTAATGGTCTTTTGCTTCCTCTTAATGAAATCAATCTCATTTCTGATTAAAGGAAATATAGAAGTTGTAAATTCAAATGCCTTGATTCAAGCCTACTTGATATATCAAATATTTCCAGTAGTTTCTCAATGTCAAATATTGCAGAGTTCAGTATATTTGTAATACGATTAGAATGATGGTCTAAGGAGCTAAACAGCAATAGTTAAACAAAGAGATACCTTAAACTGAGAAAAGAATTTCTTCTGTTTCTCCATATCTGTCCTCAGATTGGCCTGTGCACAAAAAATATCCACATGAAGACAAAACCATAGTTGTTTGATTTTAGAAAAATGTGTAAATCTTAATTCAAAGAAACAGCAAAATCATAAATCAAAAACTAAAACTAATGAACTTAACTTGTGTACCTCAATATGTTGAATATCATTCAGTTTCTTTTCCCTTTCCTTCAGTTCAAATCTGCAACTAGAAAGGTCTTGCTCCAATTGAGATATCGATTCCTGTCTTTCAGTGATAAGCATTTTGACTTTTGCAATTTCTGCATCTTTCTCATTCAGCTCCATCTAGTGCAAGAAAGTTGAAAGAAAGTGATTGAAACCCAATCTTTATTATGCAACATCAAAGAGAAAATACACTGATTATAACCTTTCAAGATGGCTCATTCTCCCAAAAAACTAATCCCAAAATTGAGATTGCCTACCAAACCCCCCAACTCATTCTATTTATATCCAAGTGGAAGCCCATGCATCAATAAACGTTTTGTCAATTTCAGAAATGATTTTAGTGTCAACCAAATCCAGAACATCATCAATTTAAATATTAATATTAGTAAACAAATATATCACAAGAAGTACTTTGTCTTGGTGTAAATTGAGCCCTCCTATTTGTAAGGTTTTTGAAATAATATCAATAAGAACTCTACTCTTTTTTGTAATTTCAACTTATATAATAAGTAAACACTCATTGTCTATAAGAAAAAATCTCCTTGCAGGGGCAAAGCCTCCATGGAAATTAAAGGGGATGGACCCTGAGCATAAAGCAAAGACTACCCCTCTCTATTATGACTAGAGAAGAAAAAAAGTAACTTATATTAAAAATAAAGATGTTCTCATTATAATAAGAGAGAACAGGTGGTTACCTGCATTCTTTGAACATCATCCTTCACACGATTATAATCTTCATAATCTATATTCTTAGATTTTTCAAGCAACTGCATACACAATCCAATCAGAAATGAACTTGGACATCCATCTAAGGAACGATAAAATATATGTGCTGTGGATAGAATCCAGAGAAGAGAAATGTAAAAGTTTTGATAAAACTAGAAAATCAATCTTCATATATAATAATACCTCAGAGACTCTGCTTTCAAGATGAGCCTTCTCCACTTTCTGCGATTCAATTTCCATTTTGCAGGCTTCCACCTCCACTTGTCTCATCTTCAGCATGCTCTCAAAGTTCTCTGTTTCACATTTAGCCTTTCTAAATTCTTCACGTAGTTTCTGTGATCAGGCATTTATTAATTAATAAAAGTTACCTCGAGGAGATGAAATTATGAGTGATAATGCATCCTAAAGGTACCTGGCATTCCTCAAAATTGTGCTTATTCTCTTCTCGCAGTTGGATATTGCTTTCACGAAGCAAGTTCATCTCCCTAACCTGCAAAAAAGTAAACCTTCATATACTACAAGATGAGGAAAATAAAGCAGCAAATACTGTATTCCTCTGATGGTTCGCTAGTTTCCTTAAAACATAAAATGGGCTCCTGAATGAGCCAAGAAAGATATTAAATTTAACCTGAAGTTGTAAAGATTTAATTTCCTCCTCGGTTAACAATAATGCTTTTGAGCTTTGACGCTCAGCATTAAGTGAAGCTTGTGCACTCTCCACAGCTTTAAGAGCACTTTCTAACTGCATGAGGAAACAAAAAGGTATGAAAGAGCTTATAAGAAGTATGGTGAACATAAAAAAATTGGTGATTACGCGGACAAAGCACAACTTACCAACTAAACTAATCAGTAAACAAGTATGAAATACTTAACAAACAACCAGGATTTATATAACCAGCCAACATGCAGGGTAACTAACAGAACAGAGATATTTAACTAAACCGCACTTGGAATACAACTAAAGATCTAGTTCACGTCAAACGAAGAGAATTTCCCAATTATTAAATCAATAGGAGAGCTGGTACTCAGTGAAAACATTACCATCAAGAGCAATGTAATACCTTTATGAGTACAATACGACAAAGAGATGCTCATGGAAATTATTTCTCATAGACAATGTGGGACTTGACAGAAACCACTCCAGAGTTTCAGCAGTTATTTTAGACTCAATATTACCATTTATAACACAAAACCTTTGAGTGAGTCTACATACAAAATAAATAAATAAATAAATGTAACAGGAAGCTTATTGCAAAACATAAAATTTCCAATGCTCAATCATACGAAGAAACTTAGATAATTTTTATTTAACCAGTCACCAAACCCTTCATTAGAAAAAATGAAAAGATACAAATGCTCACAATACAAACTCACATGACCCACGACGGGGGAATGAAAAGTGAAAAAGAGAGAAAAAAATAAAAGCTAAGAAAATATATTTGAAAAAAAATGTCCCCAAAAGCTTATTACAAAACCTAAAATTTCCCGTGTTCAATCAAGAACTTAGCCTATGTACCTTCCAAAGGAGGATGAATTCAATGTAATTCATACCTATGCTTTTCTTTTATAAGAGCCAATTTCATTGATGATCGAAATTTACAAAAAGGAATATAATATCCATGATGTTTACAAAAGACCTTCCCAATTTACAATAAAAGAGGTATAACTGTAAAAATATTAGACAATTAACACCAAGATATAGCTTGGTAAACAACATTGTTGAAATTTTTTGTACAAGTCTACGTCTTTCATGCGAATATACTTTGATATCTTTCTTTCCACATATTCCAAAAGAAAGTCATGATGAGGTTTTTTCATAGTAGAGCTTTTGCATTCTTGAAAGGGTGGTACGTTAAGGCCATGAGATGTCATCCAAACTATATTCTTATATGGAAAAAAGAATCACCACAAACAAGAAAAAGAATAAAAACAACACAATTAGTAAATACTGAGTTTTTTTCTTCTTCTTTAGAGCTCAACAATTGTGAGCTCAAGAATTGAATCGTCGAACTAGTGACAAGTGTCTTGTCTATCTAGCTATGCACAAATTCGATTAAATATTGACAGTGTTTGTTCTTATTGGAAAGTTCAACACAACCCTGCCATATTTTATAGTTTAGTATCAAGGAATGCACTTCTTTACAAGTGCATGCACATACACCAAAATGCAGCATAAACGACTCGAAAGCTGAAGGCAAACAATAAATTGATGCTTTTAGTGCATAAAACAAAGGAACCTACTTGTGACTGCAATCTCAACTTGTCCTTCTTTAGCAAGGAGATCTCTACTTCAGCCTGTTTACATAACCAATAATATTAGCATATTTAAATGTTGTCAATCAACTATTAACAGAATATAGGAGACAACACAGGAACATGAGTGATTTATGCTGCAAGGTCTATACAATCACCAAAATTTTGCGATTCAGGTGGAGTAAACAGACAGACAGATCTTGAGAAAGTTCTACGCAATCATGAACTACAGAAATTTATTAGAATAATGGCCCAAAACATTCAAAACCACAGAAGAATGATATTTGACATCATTATTATTCAGGAAGAGAAAAACACTTTATTATAATCCCGAAGTCCGGAGTAAAAAAACTGCAGCATTGCAGTGTCACTGTAGCATGAAACATAAGAACACACCGGGATGCTTTAACAATAAAATAAGGGAATACCAATAAGGAAAAGGAACATTACAATTTCTTTTGTCCGTCTGAGGTAACTAACCACACTCTGCATACCAGAATCCCCAACCATCTCAGTATTAAGTTCGGAAGAAACTCCAGCCAACTTTTGATCTTTCTCCGCCAATCGAATGTGGAATGCCTCAAGTTTAGCATGCAGAATTTTATTCTAGAAAATGAATACAATAGAACAAATAAGGAATAAAAAATAAACAAATAAGCAAACTGGGCATGTCACAGGTGCATATAACTTCCACAAATTGTTCAAAGGAAACAAACCCTTAAGGAGGTCTTGTTTATGATGCCGAGGAAAAGAATTTATGGAAATAGAATTATTGAGAATCTGTTTGGTGATGCATGGGAAATGTTGTTACAATTTTATATAAATGAAGTATTTTCAACAATTTTATCATATTATTTGATTTTGTTAACTATTTTACTTTAATCAAGTCAGATTATTAAAATAATTTTAAATACTACAATTTGAGTTTATTTTATAATAAATCTTAATTTATACTCAAATAAATGATTTTAATAAAAGTAAATAAACTTTTAAATGTAAATACTTAAACTTATAAATCTTATTCCATTATAATAATTTATTAATAAAATACTAATATGCCTTAAATTTTAATTTAATTTTCATCCATTAATAAGTATATTATAAATAATATGCATTAAATTTTAGGTTTTTGAGTTGATTTAGCCAACAATATTAATAATTATTCTCAAATAAATGATTTTAATAAAATTATACAAAGTTAAATAATTAGTATAGTCATCCAATTGAATAATTAATTAAACATGTTATAGTTCAAAAATCAAATACGATGTAGAGTGGAGTAAATGATGATATGATAATAATAATAATAATAATAAATTGTAAAATAGTAAGAAAGATAAATAAATATAAAATAAAAGACAAAAAAAGTAAAGAAAATGAAAATTAAAAAAATAGAATAAAAAAATAGAAAAGAATGTAATGAAGAAAGTAAGGGAATAAAGAAAACCCATGAGTTTGGAAGGGTTTTAACAAACCCTCCAAAATGATGCCTAGGGAAAACTTGAAACAAACAAGGGTAAGGGTATTTAAAACTCATATCCTTTCCCACCCTCTTTTCCCACAAAACCAAACGGCCCTAGGAAGTGAAAGGAAAAAACAAGCAAACTAAAAAGAAAAAATTAACTACAATTCTTGTTATCTATATATATTCTACGATGTAGAAATAGACAACATGCAGGAAATTTAAGAACATAGGGCCTAATTGTAGTTTCTGTAACAATTTGTAATTTTTCTTTGAATTGTTTTAGTTAGTTAACTGGGTTAATAGCAGAACTTCTCGAATTAAAATACCGTCGTCAAACATAAACACATATAGGAATGACCTGTTCATTGAGTTCATTGTATGCCTTGTCAGCTTTATTCTTAAAATCCTCAAGTGCTACTTTCCCACCTTCCCACTTGGCCTTCAGTTCTTCCTACATAAGACATCGCGCACGGTCATGCAGGAAGATATAGTTAAGAGTGCATGCATTTGCACAGTAACACTAAAAGGGAAGCCTCCAAATCCCCACACACCCTGGTTTAAATGTTACAACTAAATTGGAAAACAATTGAACAAAATTCCATAAAGGGATAACAAAAAATCACTATGGAAAAGCCTTCTTTTTAAGCATCCAGAAGTACAAAACGAAACATTACATTTTCTGTTTTGTAAGCATCAGCTAATTTACGAAGCTCAGCTGCTTCCTCTTGTAAAGAAGCCAAAGCTTGTGATGTTTTTGTCAGCTCCTGAATCGTCTCTGACTGGAGAATAACCTGATACAAAGGAAAGATAGGTCCGTCGGGAGATAAACTGCTTGCTCACAACGAAATTTAAAAAGAATATCCAACTTACCAAGACTGCTACTTAATGAAATTTAAGCAGATCATGCAAGACCTCAACACTCTTGACAAACATTGGTAAAGGGGAAAAAGTATTAAGTAATCACTTCAAATACAAAACATGAAAACATGAAAGGGACAATGGCATGGTAAAAGTTGTCATCACTTTCAACTTATCTTTAGCAAGCAGCTACCCTCTCTAAAAGAGTGCCAATATGTATTCATATATGCATACATAAGCACGTGCACACACATAATTATGTATGTATGCATATATGTATGTATGTATTAGGTCGTTTTATCCGTCTCCTTTACATATCTACAGTCATTTATAGACTAACTTATCTTCACACCAACTTAATTTATTTAGTGCTTATTGACTTGAATTATAGTAGACCTTTAGATTTATTCTCAATATTAGTTAAATAATGATGTTCACTAAGAGGACAGTATTTTCTTTCCAACAAAAAACGAAATTTTTATTGAAGGATGAAAAGATTTAAAATGCTATAGCACAAAGGTTTTTAAAAACGAATTTGCAAAACAAATATTCATTGAATTCATTTGACGCAGAAATCTGAAAACCTAAAACATAATCCAGATTGCATGTCAAACTGACCCTTAGGTCTTATTTCAGGGCTAGTGGCTCCAATTTTTTAAACAGCACAGAAGATCTCATATATCCAAGGCAATAGACAGGGGCCAAAAAATCTAGCTATCTCAAGAATGACCCTTGGGAAACACAAGCTCTAAGAAAACCTTTTCATCAGCTCTCTAACTTGGATCACCATCATCTTTGTGAATGTCAAAAGTAATACCACTAACACTACCATTATCCTCTTACAAATCGCCTCAGTATTCTTCTCCGAATGTTCTTTAGTATTCTTCTCCAAAGGTACTTCGATGAAATTATTAATTGAAGAGTGAATAATACAAAGAGAAAAGTGGGGATCAATCTTGTTCTTGGAGAAGATGGGTCAAACACCTTTTAGTGATCACTAAAAGATTTTTGCTTAGAACCAAGAAGGATTGTTGATTAAATCCTTATCTTCAACCTCTTTGAAAAGAGAATCAAATCATCTTTAAAAGTTCCCCGCAAAACCGGCATTATTATCTTCAACAGTGGTTGCTAACAAACCTTTTAAATGCCAATTTGCCAACCTCAACACCCAAATTCGATCTTCTAAATACTTAACAGACCTACCCCACTTCTCTTCTAAAAGAAATCACCCACTTTTCTTTTAGATATGATAATATCTCTTCTTGGCATAAATAGAGACAGAATAAAATGGTATTTATCCAAAAAAAAAAAAAACATCCAACCACATTTTGAATTTTAAAAATATAGTCCATGCAAAATGCAACTAAGTAGCAACTATATTTGATTTTTATCTGTCAATTACCATAATATAAGAATGGACATAATGTCTAACCTGTCTTTCGTAATTAGCTTGAGCAGTACGCCATTTTTGCTGTTCCCTTTCCAAGTCTTCTTTTAAATAGGATATCTGAATTTCCATTTCCAGAATCTTAGACCTACAGAAAACAATAAAGCTTTTTTATGAGTTACTACATGATAACATTGGAGAATGAAAAAAGAAAAAAGAAAAAAGAAAGAAACTCACGTTTTTGCAGCATTTTCTTCATTCAGATTTCTAACATCTGCCAGGGAAGATGCAATAGCCTCTTCCTTCAATCTAGCAGCAGAAGCTATTTCTTGAGATTTTAAAATAGATTCATTTTCAAGTTCAGCAACCCTCTCTCTAAGCTGAAGAAGTTCGACTTCCAATGATTTCTTCATTTTCTCAGCCTATATATGTCAACTCATGTTTTAGTAAAGGAAGAAATAAGAATAAGAGTAAAAAATAAAAAAGCCACCAAGTGTTTCCAGTACAAAGTACTATAATACCTCAATCTTGAAAGATTCATGAGCACATTCCATCTGTTTCACAGCTTCTTCATTTACCTGTGCAATGCTCTTGTACTGAAAACAGAAAATTTTAGCTCAAGTTACTAAAGCACTATACACAACAAATTATATACATACGAAAGTTATGCACCTGTAGCATATGTTCTTTACAAGCTTGTGCTTCTTCTTTAAATTTCTTAATTTCTGCCTCCGTTCTATGCAAATCTATGCCAACCTAGGCCACATTAATTCGGAAGCTTGTTAAGATTAAGAACTCTTGAAAATATACAAAATAAAAAGGTACAATAAGTCATACTAAAATAATTAGACTGATCAATCTGTACATATATGTGCATTGAGAATGACTTATGGAAGTCTAGATAAATTTTATCAAATATATAATTGATATAATACAAAATCTAAACATTTCATGTCGTAACAAAAATCAAAACCAATGACCGAAGTATGGAGCATGAAGCCCCTTATAAATGAAAATGCTTTTATTGTAGTAGATTAGTTTCTGTGTTACTGTAGATTAATTTTAATTACTGTCGTGATTATTGATTGTAATATGACTGTAAATAAGTAAACTAAGGTTTGTTATATATTTTTTAAAACTCGTCATTTTAAACCCTTAAAGAAAAGTAAGGTTTGTAGTCAGTACTTTTACCCTTTCCATATATTAATCATGAGGTATCATTAGTTGTGGAATGATAAGACATTCTAGAAATTATCAACTATATCCTATGCCATCAATTATCTTCACTATCTCATAAACAATAGTACATCTGGTTTTACACTATCTCATAATTCCGTTGCAGTAGAGTAACATAAATAGTTGTAACTTATTTCCTCAACCACAGAGGTTACCAACTCAAACAAGACTTGGAAATGACACCTTTTTGGGGAAAGAAACAGAGATTACTTACAAACTGAATCCTAATATTCTGATCAATATTAAAAATATTAGGATGACATAATATTTATCTAGTCGTAGTCAACTAAATCCTCTTATATCTTTTAAGATATCAAATATCATTAATTAACTTAATTTTGTATGTTTCCAACGAAGCATATTTTGTTTTTACGATAAATCTAAAAGTTTTATCTATAGATATACTAATATATCAATTTATACACAAACATCTTTAATCTTTTTAGAACGTGTTCCAACGTGTGTGCCCTACTTTTTTAGAGATTGACGTGCCATGTAATTGAATATGTGCTTCTTATACAATTAGTCTACACGAAAGCTACCTGATTTGAAGGGTGAGACTTAAGTCCACTCCTATCATCCAGCTCAATGACCTGTCAAAAAGATGAAAAGAAAAAGAAAAATACACTTAAACTAAACCGAGCATTTGATTCCTAAGCCATTATTAGCTAAATACTTATTTCAATGCACATTATCGTTACTAATCCAATACTCATATTATTGCACATTATTGCTACCAGCCCAGTACCCATTACAATACCCACTATTTCCTCCATAGTTCTTTGGGATGCTTTGAAGACATCAGGCTTCACATTTCTGGTTGCATCCAGTTACAACTATCCTTTAAAGAGATCGGCAACAATTACCCTACTCATGTTCAAAAGGATCTTCCGGTAAGTCCTGTCCATACCCATTTGCCATTCTTTTACATAGATATTTTTATTCACATCGAAAAAGAATATGATTCTTATGAGCCGTAACCAAGAGGTCTCACCCTCATACCTAGCTAAGCCGTCAAAGGCATGAGTGATATTTGGAAAAAGTTATATACAATAAAAGATTCAAAATTAGTATTCACATTTTCAATGCAAAAGATTTTTTTGGTCGGATACAAGTCAAAATATTTCCAACCAGCCCAACTACCCGTATCGCTAATTACAGATATGAGACTTGTCACTTTTATTTTCAGCCCTGTCGCTAGTTACAAAAATGACGAAAGAAAATTCTAAACAGTTGCAAATTAAGGCAAAAAATGGAAAAGGACTACACTTTTTCAAGAAAATCATATAACCAACAGCGACGTAATAATAGAAAAGAAGATAACCAAAATGGGGATTCCTGGTTAAGGGCTTGAGTTGAAGAATAGCATATACAAAAACTAGAGGTTGCAAGAAAAGAAGCACATTGTACATAACTAAAGAAGCCAAAAAAATTAAAATGCAAACCTGGTTAGCTGAAGAACTAATTTTCTTCTCCAGATCGAACAGTTTGGCCTTAAGGACAAGAAAAATAAGTAAAAGTAGGAGTAAGAAAAGGAACAATGCTCATAGAAAATCTATAGACAAAAGCATCTACAATAGAGATAGAAAACAAAAAGGGAGAGGAGAGCACCTCAGCGACGGCAGCTCTCGCCTCAGCAGCAGCAGTGGCATGTAGTGCGTTTGCTAGTTCCTTTCCCATGTCCTCAACATGACTCATCGCATTCTTTAAAGTCTTCTCACGATCAAGAGTGAGAGTTCGAACATTGTCCCTTTCTTCTTGCAACTCTTTCTTTGCCTCTGCCCATTCCCTCTTCAAGCACAATTTATCATCGACATGGAAGTCAGAGTATATCATAAGAGATGTACGCTAAATTTTGAATTCAACAAAAGAAGATAAACTGACCTCAATAACTTAGATAGAGAATAGGGATTTTTCTACTAAAGGGGATAAAAGAAAACTCCGAGACATTTAATTTGACAAACAGACCAATTTCTCTCTTAAATCTCTCTTTAAAGTCAAATCGAGAGATATTTAACGATACACACACCAAATCAAGGCCATTATGTTCCGCTCTTAGAAGGTTTACATCTTTTTTAATTCCCATTTCAATCCTTAAAGAAGTTTCCATCATTTGAACATATTTGTTTCTTTTCCTTAATCAATGAACAGTTTGCTTCTGGTTATTTTTTATTTTAAATAAGCTTGTTTCTTTGTATTGGGGGGAGGGGTCATAAGAAATCCATCTAAAAGTCAAAGATATTGAAGAAAACACTCCCATTTTTTAGGGGGAAAAAACGAAACTTTTTATTGTACAAATAAAAAGAGACTAAAGAAAACAATCCCATTTTTATTGTACAAATAAAAAGAAAACAATCCACCCAAACCAAAAATTATTATTAAAAACCAAAAAATAAAAAATAAAAAACAAGCATGGACCACAAAGAACCAAAGAGAACCCTTAGAAAAATAGAGATCTTGTATAAGGCAGCCCCCACAGGAAAAGAATAATAATAAATGAAGATGGAAACCATGAAACAAAATATGCTCCAAAAGGATCTTAAGAAAACCAGAGACACTGAAACACTTCTTCCCACACCCTAAAAGCTCCTTGTCCAACAAGAACTAGAGAAAAACATCTGCCCCACATCGAAACTACTTAACGCCATACTTGATGGTTGCAAACACGCATGATAGAGACAAAAGGACAATCAACAGACCAGAGTTTGCGAACTTGCACAACGAAGAAAAGAACTCGAGCAACGAAATTGTCACCGGCAATGATGAATGTTGTAACAATCGACAACAAAGTTGATTAAGAAGATGAATGGAAACGATGGTACGAGAAAAAGGCCAACGATCGAAAACTAGCTCAGGGTTAGGGTTCAAGTTGGAATCGTTTCAAGGACAAGGAATTATACGAGAGTATAGAGACGGGAAGGCAACAAAGGGAGGACATACTGGTCAGCAGCGAGTAGAAGACATCATCTAGAGAAATGACACTTGGGTTGGGGTTGACGGGAGGAGAAGGGGAGAGGATGAAAGTGGGAGAAACGAAAATCCAAAGACGTTGAGAACCTACACAAAGGTGGACAACAACAGCGACTAACAGATATTGCAAAAATGACGACTAAAACTATGGTTAATGGCGGCGGTAAGGCAAAGGAGAAAGTAAAATCAAAAGATGTTGAGAACCCTAAGCAAGAAAGGTGCAAACAAAAAGGGCAACCAAGGAAATCGAGAAAATATAAGTACTTGTCATCAATGACTTTGAAGTACAGGTTGCAGACCTCACATTACCATTCATCAGACATTATGAACATTCAAGAAAATGTGTCACCAAATAGTGGTATCGTTTTCATATCTTATATTTAAACACTCATGCAACTATCTCACAAAGTTTATAGAATTTCTACTATAAATTTCGAGTAGGCTAAACATGCGAAAAACCATCAGCTAGAACCAAACAAGTAAAAACCATGAGCTAGAACTTAAACAACCCAATAACCTGGGAAACAAAAACATAACACAAGACGACAAACACTTCAAAACTGAAGACTATCACGGAAGAGATCAATCGAACTAACCTCAAGTTGCTTAGCATGTTCCTCCAGTTTCCTCCTTTCTACAACCCTAGCCTCCTATCAGATACAAAAGAAAATATAGCCATATGAAAACATATAACTAAATATAAATCTGTGGTTGGGTTCTTCAAATTTAAAAAAATAAATTAATTAATTAGCAACCACAAAACAAACAAAATGACCAACCTCATGAACTTCTTCAACACTTCGAATGGTATCCAGAGAAGCCTGCACTTGCTAGAACAGGTGAGAACCATAATAAAAGTAACAAAAAAAAAAATCTATCAGAAACTAACCTGCACGCGGAATAATCTTTCAGATAAATTTCGTATTTCATCATGTGCTCTCTTTTCAGCATTTGATAACAACTCCTTTTCAGACTTTAAGATGGACACCTTTAAAATACAAAAGTATAAGATGAGAATGATAACAACCCCAACTTGATTGATAAGTATAAAATCTTACCTCAATACTCAATTTCCGGGACTGTTCATCAGCATTGTGCAAGGATTCTGAAACTTTCCGCAGTTTTCCTTGGTAGTCCACTAAGAGTTGTGAGAACTCCACATTACGAGCCAACACACCATTCATTTCCACTCTCTATATTGCATAAAAGCCAAATATGAAATGAGTCCTCATGCCATATTCAAACAAATAATAAATGACAATTCGTGATCTCACCTGTTGTTCAAATTCCTTCATGAAACTAGCCAATTTTTCTTTGGCAAAACCTGACTCGAGTTCAAACTTGTTACGTTCAGTCCTTACTAAATTTATCTCGCTTCTGTGGATTAAAAGTCAAGCATGGTTCATTAGCAATAATTTTGAAATGAAGATTTTATAAACATACTAAACATATAAAAAAAATGAACACGTCATATTACAACAAACAAGTGTCACAATGTATAATATACGACTGCCACTACACTGAAAGTATTGCATTGTAGTAGTGTTGTCACATAGATACGACGCGACACGAAATAGTTAAAGAAATGCCCATCACTCATCCAAATTAAGGATTCTGACCTCCACAAATAAAATGGAAACTGAGGCAATAGCAGCAATGAATACAGAAAGTCACTTCGTTCACAGAACTATCCTCCCACTTTGTAAAGCCATAGAATATCAGTAATTTTATAATTAAATATAGGTTAAGAAAGTAAGTTGTAATTTCATAATTAAATAATTAGTCTAAGTTTTAGTTTAAAAAATAATTTCATTATTTATCAAAATATTTTGCTAATAAAGAAAAGTAGAGAGAAAGAAAGATAAATAGGGAATACTATTGAGAGTTGAATTTTGAATTAGAAAATTCTACTGGAAGTTTATTTATAGGAACCAAAAAAAGATTATTCAAACGCAATCGGAAGTTGAAATTCCAATTAGAAAATCCTATTGAGAGTTGGACGTTGGAATTCAAATAGGATTTCAAATTAGCCTGTCTAAAATATGACCTTGCTTTGGCTTAAACCATCTCACCCTCAATTAGAAAGAAAGGTTCTCTCTAAATTTTACATTCTTACTCTTTTTTTTAACAATCGTGCTCTTCCCATGGTGATACAAGAGATATTTTTGGATTTGTAGCAAAAGTTGCTCTAGTCTTGGATAGGTTGGAAAGGGAGAAGCAAGGGTGAAGAAAGGTAGCACAAAGGGGCAGCCCCAGGTGGATTGGTCATCAACCACCTTGTAAATAACGTTTTTCTATAAATAAATAAAAAAAAAACTACAGGACTTCATTATATCCTTCCAAGGACTGAAGGAGACTTTCCATCCAACTTCGTTTCACAAGGTTTTCGTTGAGTACAGCTCATATTTGCTCTTCACCACATCTCATCATAGGCCACCTTTTTATCTTTCAAAATGCCACAGCCACTTCGTGATAATATATATATTTTTTGATCTAAGATCAACTATGCACAAACCTCCCAAAGAACGAGCAGTCAACAAATTTATATGTAACGAAAAGAAGGTAGTTCATAAAATCTCTATCAAGAAAATTCTAGGCTGCAGCGGCGCCATCTCAAATGCTTTGCATTCAGCTGTATGAAAGTCAAAATTTACCGAGAAGATCAACATTCAAATGTGGATTGTGATTAGTAGCTTAAATACTACTAAAGTTCTAGACTGTAGCACCCCGTAATGCTCATTTTTCTCTCTTCCTCCTCCCACCTCAAACTTTCATCTTTCAGCCTTCAGCTTCCAGCCCTCGGGCGTCTTTCTCTCTGGTTTTTATTACAAGATTCGTCCATCCAACTATTCTCTTCGTTCGTCATCTTCAAACCTCCCCCCCCCCCCCCCAACGCTAAGTTTTCTTTCAGCAAAAGCAAACATCGGCTGATTATGAAAAGTCGGTTTTGGGTTACTTTGAAAGTAGTTTGGTAGAAGCCACTCGTTCTTCCCTAGGTTCAAAGATGGTGTTTCTTCCGTTATCCTTCATATTTTTTAGACCTTACAGGTTCTCCACATTTTTTGGATCTTTCATGTTCTCCAGGATCGGTTTTTGGATGTGCCCCTTGTTTAGCTTTTATTGCTTCCGTGGCTAGTCTCGTTTCAATGAAAAGTCTGGTTCTTTGTTAAAAAGAAAAACGTTACACCATGGAAAAACATAAATGAAAATAATGTGTTCCTTTCTCCTTCCCTTATCTATAGACAACATTGTATAAATAAAAATTCAAAATGACTTTTGCTAGTACATCCTTCTCCACCATGAAATCTTTTTGGTGGCCACCTTGAAAGAAATAATATTAGAGTACACGTTTCAGCAGTAGTAATTTATTTGTGCTTGATAGTAATTTCAAAATTAAACAAGAGCAAGCAAATTACCTAGATTTTTCAAGCTCTTCCTCAAGAGATCTTACTCGTTTAGAAGCCTGGTCCAGAGCAGCCTTTGTGTCTTCCTAAATAACGGTGGAAAACAAAATGGTAAGAAGCAAGGAGTACTACACACTTGTACCTTTTTATTATGTTGCCATTCAAACCTGAGAATCTTCAGAAACAAACTTGAGTTCCTTCCTACAAAAATCTGCTGCACAAATAAGGTAAATTTGTAAATGTAAAACCATTGAATTAGAAGATCCCTAGCACGCACAAGCATCTAAACAGCCAAGATATAGAAGCATGCAATAACAAAATAAGGTTGTTATCCAAGGTCTCTTAATCGTTTTGACTGATAGACACAGAGAGAGGAAAAGGCAAACTTTGTACTTGATCCAAATATAGTGCGACACAATCCAAACATCATCCTAAACAATTTCGTTGGTGTTCAGTTGACTTCGACAAAAATTTGAAATTTTCAGCCCAAATAGCTCGCAATCAGAATACTAATTAATTCAACTCGACCAGGTTGATTTCTTCGCAGATATACATCTATGGTTTTTTTCTCTGTATTCTGAGAAAGAATTCGAACCAACATCACACCATTCCTAAATGATGTGAAACTTTAGTATGAAAAAATCTTTTGGAAATATAATAGTTAGATCCTATTTATGCCAGAGAATTGGAAAAGGTTTATGCCAGAGAACATTTTTTTCTTTGACAACAATGAATCGTTAATATGTAACTGAGCTTAATAATGGAGAGAACGGAAAAGATAACTTGGGCAGAATGCCACTCGTTAAATCTTACCACATTGTCTTTACAAAAAGAAAAGACATTCGCAGAACAAGTGTATAAAGACAAACCTAGAGCAACTCCAGCAGAGTGGGAGCGAGGCAAACTACGCTTCTGCTCCTCTTCATACAGCCTTTTGTACATGGCAACCTACATTGATCAGAAATTACGAAGATTTATTTTTATGAGGAAAAAGCATAGAAATTCCGTAAACATATTTAACAGGAATAACTAAAAATATCAAATTGAACCATTCCTTATCCAAAAAGAGAAAAATAAAAGAAAGTTACTTCCTGCCATCCTAAGTATAGTTAAACTGGCTCAGACATATACCCTCAACCAAGAAGTCGGCTCAGACATATACCCTCAACCAAGAAGTCAGATGCTCGGTTGGTAGAAACTTAACAACAATGAATGACTAAAAATAGGCTTGTTGAGAATTTCTTGTCCTCTTTGATTCAGGAGAAACAAGTATCCAGAAACGGGAGGAGTAGTAGAAAATTATTCTAATCCCACCTCAAGCAATGAGCAAAACCACAAAATCAAATTCAAATCAACAGTGGCCTCAAACCACACTGAATTTAGGGCAACTTATACTTTCAACATTTAAATAAATATCTTTCCTAAAGAACCCATTAGCCAAACCCCCTGTAAGACGTAAAAGTAAATAATGCACACACACTAGAAGGAAGGGACCAACTAAGTGAAATCCAAGATAAACTCACGGAGGCATGAAGGGACTCAATCATCTGTCCCTGCTCTTCAACTTTTTGCAACACTGCTTCAACTCTAGATGCAGCTTCTTGAGTTTTACTTTTCAGTTCAGCCTCCAGTTTCTCCTGCTTTTCCATAATATTCAAGTTCTTGTGATAACATTTCACAGAAAGAAAGCAATCATGGCAAAAAATAATGGTGACAAACCTTGAAATCAAGCTCTGTATCTTGAAGCTGCACAGAAAGTTTACGTACGAGGCTTCTCAGCTGGACATTCTGTTCAACTAATCCATTTATGTCCTTGAAGGTTAACTGCTTAATTATTTACCAGAAAAGATATTAATAAGTTTTGCAGCACTAATATTAATTATTTTCAGGGTGAGCATAATTCAGCGTCAGGCATACAAGATATTCAGATATAACTCTATCCGCATCAGACTCCACATTGATTTGAAAGGATGTAGGTGTTGAAAGATTCTCAAGAACATCATGTCCAGCAGATCCACAGCGAAGTTGTACGTCTCGACATTCCTTTAGAAGAATTGTAACCTAAAAATGTGAATTAAGCATGGTTAGTGATGCCACTAAAACAACGGTAACTAGTAAATAGTATTTAGTGACCTGCTTAACACTAAGAGCAACCTTCACGCAGCACTAAATCATAACTGGTATATAGTATTAAGTGTTCCGCTTCCAAATAGTAGCAATAAACATCAACAAGAAATTGTACATATTGTTACTCAATACTTGTGCATAAATGGCACTGCAGCACACCAAGGAAACATTTTGCTATGAAAACAAATATAATCTTAATAGGTTCAGACTGTACTACAGCAACAATCTAATTTAAGAATATGAAGGTTCAGACGGAACCCACCACTTCAAATATCTCTCAAGCACATCAGAAGGGAAAATCAATAGTAACAACTTAAGATTTATATGTAATATTGTTCACCCCAAAAAACATCTCACTTAACATTTTAGAGTAGAACAGTGGAACCCAACATTAAACCAAATGATTTGAAAGTATAAACCTAATGACTAACACTGAATTTACAACCCCAAAGGACAAATGATCTTCAGGTCTAAGGGATTGATTTGAAATTTCTACACAAAGGATGTCTCTGATTCCATATGAATTATTTTCCAATGAACATGATCATTCATTCTGGTAATAACAATCGTAGAGCTTCAATCAACATCCATAAACTCTTTTTCCTTTCTAACCCAACAAGCATGAGGCTGAGATGAGTGTGTCTTGGCCTTTTGTTCAAATCAACAGATCCAAAAACACAGAGGTATGTGGAATATTTCCTTTAATCACATCCAATTAGACCATTTGGAAACTTCCTCACAAATGTGTTCTTCTTTCTGAATAGTTTCCATATATTCACAAGTGCTTCCTATTGCCTTCAATTTATGGTGACCTTTGCCTCCAAATCTCCTCTCAGATACGATTCAATTTTAAAGCACTTAACCAAAGCATCAAAATCATTTCCTACAAAACAAGCTAATCTCTCATGTTAGATCCAAATGGTACCATTAAACTATTCCTCTTTCCAGAAGAACTGTTCGAAATCCATTTGAGAACCCATGCTTAACATGTTGGAAAAATAAGCTTTCGAAGGATATTACGTTATATCAACTAAAGCTTTTTCAATCCAAAGAAGTTGCTTAAAGTGCGCAGAGATGAAAAAATGGCACTAACATTCTTCAAATTTGAGAAGTTCATTATCCCACTCAGTAATTGAAAAGAATGTATTCCCTACATAACAGCTACTTAACACCATGACTCAGATAAAAAAACAAAGTAACAAATTCCGAAAGGTTGGATGAAAATTGGAAGATTCAAAGAAATGCTAAACTAGTCCGAGGAGAGAGAAGAGAGCATTCTTTTATAACATTTTACAACTGCAATCGAACTATTTCTTCCTTTTTTTCCCCCCTTTTGCATGAAAGTTTTATCCTTCTTATTCCAGAAAAGCCTCTTAATTAACAAAAAAAAAAGTAAATGTTGGATTGAATCCTTTTTATCTGTTGTTGCTCTTATCTTCTTCCATCTTGCCCACAATGCATTAGCTTTTTGTTAAACATGATACTAAAATTTTCAAAGAAGAAATGAAAACCCGCTCATGCTCAAAAGATAAACCGGCTAAGCTTGTAAGCTTGTTTTTCCTCTACTCCAAATGTTCTTCAATCTTCTGCCCGATATCTATGCTCAATTCCTCAAATGTTTTCATATTGAATAATGTCACTTCTGCCCACGCTACTTCAACAATTCATACATTTCTGACAAAATCTTCCTATTTTTTTAATAGAATTTCAAGATCAAATCACTATGATGCTAATTTGATGGGAACAAGAAATCAAAATACAAATTAACAAAATACAGTATACTCCCTGAGCACTTAAAGAGGCCAAAACTCTCCCACAAACTATTCCCAGAAACTGCCTACCCGATTCACGAAATCTCTCTATATATAAATTTTCCAATAACAAACAAAAAGAGAGCGTAATTTAAATTCGATATATAATTTAAACTTTTTAATGAAGACAGCCCAAATTGATATAATAATCAAAGTTCCTATTAAACTTGTAAATTAACCCTAATACATTTATTTTTAAATGTGAATATATTTTGGGTGGTAAATAACTAAAAATTAGAAACACATTTGGAAACCTCCATTCCCACAAACCAAACAGAACCCATACATCCTACGTTCTCAAATATATGAAATCCATTCTATTGCACATCCAAAAAAAAATTCACAGACTCTAACTTTCTACCCAAAAATTTAATCCAACTCAACCAATAAAAAATTTATGTATACTTGTTACTAGCTAAGAAGCATGGGCACACAAATTTGAGTAACACATCCATGTCCAACATGTATTGGACACTTGAACATTTGTTGGGAAGTTATAGGTCACATGTTAGCACATTGATATGTGTTAGATAGTGAATACCAATTTCACAATTATTAGACAAGTATCAACCACTTGACAGGAAATTGATTGACACAGATAGCAAATAAGACAAATAATAAATTTCAAAATATAATATACATCAAACCTTCTTTTTTGCATACAAATGCATAAGCTTATAAACTTCAATTTTCATCAAGTATACAACTTACATATTCGAAAAGTTCTGTATTTATATAAATGTGTCTTTCACGTCCTTGTCCTAGATGTTTAGGAAATGGCATTTCATCATGTCTGTGATTTTATATCCATGCTCATAGGTTACTAGTCCACAAATTATTCAAACAAACCTTACCTTCAACGGAATATCATGACTAATATATATACACACGCACACATGAACAGGTAGCAACCTCTTAGTGCAATCAAAAGGTGCTAGAAAAAGAATGTTATTTTAAATTACCTGTCTTGAAAGGTCAACGTTCTCTCTCTGAATTAACATGTAATCACGTTCATGTCTCTTCAAAACAGCCTGCAAAACAATTATATAAATCCAACAAATAAAATACCAGGGACAAGTTACTGCTAACACATACATACCTTCAATTCTTGAACAGATTTCTCCAAAATTGCCTGTTCAGAAATAGAATGCTGCAATTTTTGGTTTAACAAGGAATATGACTCGATCATTCCCTCATGTTCGGCTGCAAAAAATGTGATAAGTAATCAGGAAATCAAAATGAACAATGTTACATCAGATAACAGAATATCAAGACAAAGGCAAACATATCTAACCTAGATTCCCAGCGAGGACTTAGAGAAAGGTGAACACATATCCAAACTAGATGCTAGATCAAACACTTATTATTTTGTTTTTTTTTTTGTTTTTTTCAGAAAGAAACAGACAAAGATAGACGGCAATTTCCAAAGATTAAACGAAAAAACAAATACAGAAGATCAAAGTGTGATTAATAATGAAAGAGGGGAAATAAAACGTTTGAATCAAGAAATAGAAGGGTAGCTCGCGAATCAAGTTTACGACTAAAATTTCCATTAGATATGTACCTCTTTCCTCTAAAATGACTTCTGCTTTATCCTCTAATTCACATAGCACCTGAGGAAAACAAAATTCCAACTTTCAAAAGTGGGAATAATAATCAACCCAACTAAACTAAGGCCAAGCCTTTCAGAATTTATAAAGAAACATTAGTTAGTATTTAGCATTTGAGAAAGGCAAATCATCGTCTTTCAGAGTGAATTGTTACCAAACGAATTAATAAATAAGCCAAATCTGTCCAACTTTCTAACGACAAACATACAGAAAAAATAATATTCCAACAGGCCAGCAGTTCTTTATTTAGGTAGGCGGAACTTTTATTAAACACCAAAGAACAGCAGAAGGTAGTGAGAAGGTAACAACGGTGGTAAATAGAATCAATTAGTTCAATGGGATGAGATTTCATTATCATTGTTTGATGGAGGTCTGGGAGTTGGTGGTCTTTTGTGTGTGTGTGTGTGTATACACTTTTTTTATTTTTTTTGGAATGCAATCTGGCATGGGCATGGTCACTCTGCTTATAAAATTAGTTTCTTCATTTGTTGAACATCATTGTCAACCCAAATGGTTTCATTTTTTACTACTGGGATACAGCTTGTGGTTCTTCAAAATTCTAGCCAAAAGGAAGCTCAAGGAAGCTGAATTCAAAGAGCTTATGTTACAACTATCATGTTTGTAACACGTATTGATTGGGATGATGCTGAAGTATGGAGGATTGATCCCTCCTGTATGTTTTTGGTTCAATCCTTACATTCGTCCATATCTCTTCTTATATGCATTGTCCCCATCCATTTGTGATATTTGTTGGCAAGAAATGGAGGGTCACAGTTATCCTTTTTTTTCTTTTCTTTTGTCTGCACAATGTTTTTGGCATCATCTATTCCGTATTTTCTATCTGACATAAGGTTTTTGGTTTCGGTTCTTGAGCAAACTTGCTTCAACTTCTAGTTGGTTTCAATATTAAGCTCTAAAGCTCATCTCATACGCGTTCAAGTAGTCTGTTTGATAAATATGCTTTCAAATATCATGTAATGCTTATATGACCTAGTAAAATTTAATTTTGCCACTTTTCTCCTTTATTCGAGGATACCCCTTGCATCCTTGAACATTGTTTGTTTCGTTCTTCTTTTTTTTTTTTTTTTTTTTTTTCCTTTTTTTGGATAAAAACCAAACATTCATTATAAAATAATACCCCAAAAGGCAATAATTTCTTCATCTTTCAACAACCTCCTAAAGACAACATTCCAAAATAAATGATGACTATCCCATAAATCCGAGATTGATCCATTAGAAGATGAACAGATGGCAAATAATTGAGGAACGCAAGGCTTCAAAGGAAAGTCTCCAATCCAAGGATCATAACAAAACAAAATTCGAGTACTGTTCCCCAATTTAAAGGAGCAAATAGATCAAAACACTTCCATAATGGAGAAGGTAACCATAATAAGCAAATAAATCCAAACACTTCCAAATAATCTGTGTTCCCCAAGGTCTTGAATAATGGACAATAATAATTTATTATGGTTTTGGGTCTTTTTTTTTTTTTTTTTTTTTTCAACCATAACGTAATCTAAAACCATAATAAGCATGTGCCATCTATGTGAATACTCTTTGATTTCTTTCTTTCCGTTGACTCCAGAAGAAAGCCCTAATGAGATTTTTCCATGGCAAGCCTTTTGCATTCTTGAAGGAGTGGTATGTTAAGTGCATGTCTAATAAATCCTTTACCTCCTTGAAAAAAGTGAAATGTCATCCGAAATTAGTTTCCAAAATCTCCTCAAACTAATCCACCCCTGAAGTCCTTTACTGATGCAACCAATCTTTTCTCTGAATCAAACAGATGAAACTCTCCTTCCAAACGAAACTAACATGACCATTATTGTGAAACTCCTTAGAAAAAGTAAAGAAATGCTCTTTCAAATGCTACCATTATTGTGACTCCTTTTACCCCCTTATGCACTTGTTAATGTGTCTTTGTTATCTCATGTGTCTGAATGTGGCCTTTTCATAGTCACACCAATTCATAATTTCTAGTTCTTAGGATAACAAAATATAAAAGGAAATGCAATTAAATGATCAAATTGTCAAGGAACTCCTAAATCTAGATGCAATAAGCAAATCTTGAACGGAAGGTAATTATTTAAAAATAGGAATAACATTAAAATGGGCTTTTAGGATCATTGATCTACCCAACAAACTTCTTATCTTCACAAGTTTGAGGCTTCTGCACATGAATCTAAATTGTAGCAGCATAAAAATCACAAGTAACGAAAAAAAACTGAATAAATTGCATGCAAAAGCATACCCTCTGCAGAACTGCCTCAGCTTCTTTCCTTCCCATCTGCTCATGCCGCAAAGCATCAACAGTCTCTTGGTACTTCGCATACATTTTGGCCAACTAGTAAGCAAGAAATAAATAACTTCCACTTTAACAAGAAATAAATCAATAAAGATATAGAATCACATCAAATAGATCAACAAGCCACACATTAAAAATGTAAAAGAAAGCAAGTACCAACAATAAAAACTAAAGTACTCACACTCCAACCATCACGCAACAGTGAAGCCGCTAAAGCTGTCCCAGAAACACCCACAGGTACCCTGGGTTCGAATTTGTGATAGTCATCAACCACATCACTACTTTCCTTCGGATTTATCAAACTATGCCAAAAAAATTCGAAAATATAAATTGGCATCAGTACAAACCACAAAAGGCGAAATACAGAATTACTCAAAGGCAGATTACATAAAATCCCATTAAGAACCATATGCAACCCATCACGCAACAACAAACGAGTCACAGATTTTATGTTTCACAGGAGACCACTTATAAATACATCACCAAACTGAACTTAATTTAGAGACCTTATCGCACAAAACGAGTTTCAGTTCCACTTCTCAGCATTCTCAATATTGAACTTTGCTCCTAATAAGAATTTTTAGTAAGGTTAAAAAGAGTTCTTTTGCTTGGAGTGTTACACATACGAAGAGAAGTCCGCTGAATGGTAGCTGGTAAAGATTACCCTTCATGCAGTTTCTTTAAACCAAAAATGACAATGAAATTAGAAATCATAGTCAAATGAAGGACATAAGATAGGATAGGCATACAGCATGCCAATGCAGCTGCAATATCAAAATATGAGACGATTGAAACGATAGGCACTAATTTAAAAAACAGTGAAGTGAAGCTTCTGTACATGTATGGCTCCCCAGTGAAGCACCCCGTGTGTTGAAGTGAAGTTTTTTTCTTTTTCAGTGAGAAATCAGAACTTTTCATTGATGGCTAAAAAGCTACAACCTCCCAAAGACTACAAAAATCTCTACTAATCCAAAATAGGAGCCTCGATGACGTTTCAGGTTACTTTTTCTTTAATGAATAAACAAAATTTCATCAAGAAAAAATGAAATATTATTCAGACATACAAAAAACCCAAAAAAGGGAGTCAACCTAAATCAAAGGACTCCAACAGTCAAGTAAAATAAGACTAACAATGTCACAGATGCCAACAGAGAAGCATAGAATCTAATAAGGGATTTTAAACACCACCCCAAGACCTCTCTCGATCTCTAAAGATTCTATCACTTTTCTCACCTCAAAAACCCCACAATATAGCACACCCAAGCCTACCAAAAGAAACCCTCTTTCCAAAGCATTTTTAATCTTTTTCTAATTGTTGTGAGAAAAACCATTAGCTCGATGAAATTTAACATCTCCACTTCTGGTTCTTGTTTAACCAAAAAAGAATTAGAAGAATGCAATTTTTCAGCAATACTTAAAGAATCTTTTGTGATCTTGTTGACTAGAAACCAAAGTTTTTTTTCCATTCAAGTTCTTCAATACACATCCCACATTACAAAAGGATATTTTTAGTCCAAATACAATTTAGCTAAATCCTTTAAAACATGCAACTTGTTATCCTAACTCTTGAGTTAGTCTTTTAGCATTTCCCAGAAAATATACAAACCTTTATTAAAGAAACTCACAGGAATTTGAACCAGCTTTCTTCCCTCAGAAGATGGCCAAACAATCCAATAAATGAACCAACCAGAATAAACCTTCACTTTAACAAACCAATTGTACCACTATCATCTCTAATTTGCTTGAGAAAGTTCATAGACACCGGAAGAAGCAAAAGATACACAAGTGAGCCTTCCAACCAGCGCAAATGTGAATGAAAGAGGAATAATCAACTTGTTCTTCGCATCTTGAACAAAAAACACGTCATCTTCAACCAAATGCTAAAGTACTTATGATCAACACATCAGCTACTTTCAGCCATAATACGAGGAAAATGCCAAAATTCAACAAAGGAAAAAATCAAAGCTGAGAATCCTAAGGCCCGCAACCAATCAAAAGTTTATATAACTGATAGATGAAGGCGAAAACAATGACTAAAAAAAAGGCAATGTTGACAAGGAAAGCAGCAACAATGCATGGCTACTAAAGCTAACCCATAGAGAAGAGAGAAAAGCATTCACCAACTAAACCAAAAAATGAGATTGTGAACGAGCACAAATGCTAAAGCTGAAGGACAATGAACAAAGGTGACCGGTCTATGGCAGTCGAACAACGATGAATAAAGACAGATGGCGGTGACACTAGGTTCCACTGATAGCAGCAGAAGCGGATAGGATTGGGTCCATCAGGGAGAAAAGAAAAAAAAAAAGGAAAACCTTTGTGACTACCTTTAGTATGTCACACATATTAGTAGAGAACTTTTATTTCTTGAAAAGCAAAAACAATTGAAGTTAATAACAACAATATAAACGACATTTATTACAGGCTGAGGAGTATAACATACACATCTGGAGCAAAGCTGCTGATGGGACAAAGAGTGAGTTCGTTCTTTTTCCTACTAAGTTCAATCTCTGCTTCACATTTTTCCAGTTTCACTTTCAAATCTGCAGCCACCTATTATCGATAACAAAAAGAATATAGTAACAGATTTCCAGAATATATAAGAAACAATGAAAAGAAATTTCCATATAAGAAATAGAGATCACAAAATATAACCAAAGTAATAGAGGCAGCAGCACAATCGATAATAACCACAAGTTTGATTGACAAAGAAAAGTAACTAACATTTACGAGCACAAACAAACGAAGCAGCGGCAAGCCTCGATGTGATCAACCCCATAAAACAAGTGGCACATGAAAACACAAAAGAGAATGAAAAGAGATGATCCTCATCATCACCAATACTCCCAAGGACAAAACATCCGGATTTTTTATGTGTAAAATCATTTCCACATGATAATCGCTCGAAGGAGAAGAAAAATAGTGGCATTTTAATGAACTGCCCTTCAAGACCCGGTGGATGAAGAACAGTAGTGGCATTTTGACCTTAATTTCGAGACATTTCTTTCAAGTTTTAAGGAAATAAGAAAATCATGAATAATTTTCAGAAGTTGACAAAATTCATTTTTTTGTGTTTTGAATATCTTTGGATTCACTATTAAGGAGCCTGAAAACATAGTTTTATCTTCAAAAAATAGACCAACCCACCGCTTTCCAAATTAATTTTTGGATTCGAGCTAACCAAACATTAAATCACTATTTGTTCTACTCTAAGTTTTTAGAAAACGAGATATTAGTGTTGAATAAGATCCAATTGCTTACAAATTCAAGCTTATGCACAGAACCACAGGTAGCACTCACATCTAACATCAGAAAATTAATGGTAAAGAAAAAATCGATATCTTTTCGTTTTGTAGCATTTTTGTAACTTTTCATTGAGAAATTTGTTTCTTGTACAAAATATAATACAGCAAAACCCCCTTTTTTTAAACTAGAATCGACTTGTCATTGAATAAATAAAAAGGGACTAATGCCCAAAGATACAAACTCTGCAAGTGAGAAAAAAAAAGAACCACACGACATAAAAAGAACAAAAGAAAACATATGACAAACTCATCCAATGAAAGAACACCTAGAAAACAAAACAAAAGAAAATTGAAGGAAAGAGCCAGAATAACCCAACCCAACAGAAAAGGCTGCCCTCAGAAAGCCGAGCCAAAGAGAACTTCATATAGAAAATCCTTCAAAGAAAAAAGAGTCCCAAAACACAAAGAGAGAACCGTGAACATAAACATCAAGCAAACAAGCATGCATCAGAAATTATGTCCTCGCAATTATCCACTATTTCTTAAGGTCTGTCAACAAAAAATTTGAAATGCATTGAATTCCAAATAATATTTACCAGTATGATCTCAAAGAATCAAACTGAAAATTCTCGTCTGCACAAAGAATTTTATAAACAAAGAGAAGAGTGAAAGAGAAACTAGTAAAACCCTCTGGCACTGTGCAAACAGAATATATGTTACACTGAGTCATCATTGTAAAGGAAATAACTGCACAAATTCCTGCTCTATTGCTTTCAATAATAAACGTAAAAGAAGCCTTGGTTAATAAATCCATACCTCTTCCAAACGATTTCTTTCAGATTCTTCCTTTACAAGCTTCTCCTTATAATCACTCTCAACTTGGTTCAAATGTGTCTAGTAGCAATTGCAAAAAAGGATGCAAAATCAGAAAGAAAAGGATACAAACAGAAATTAATAATGACAAAGGATATAACCTTTTCTTTGATAAAAGAAAAGAAACTAATAATGACAAAGGATACGAACTCCCGAGGAGTGAAAAAGGTAAGAAAAATATAAGTACACAGCTTCTTATGAAGAATGAAGAAAAGCAACCCATTTCGTTCAAATAAAACTTGGAGAATAATGATTAACAGTATGAATTGTATGGGAGATACTTATACACTCATAAAGGGATTATCTTACTCTGTAACCATGGATGAAAACATTGAGGTCAATATCGATAACTCTAATTTACAGATATATCTACGGACATTGGATATCAATGGATATTCCAGAAACAAAAACACAGATATCACAGAAATCTATTAAAATTTTGTGAACTAATAAAGCATTCATAAAAAACAAATTGACGTCTTAAACAATCATTTTAAGCATATATAGCATCTTAATAAAGCATTCAAAAAAAATGACAGGTTTTTTGTTTGTTGGAGGTCGATTCATGGTTTTCTTTAAAAGGTTTGAAGTAGCTATCTGTCAACCTTCATTCGCAAGCTATATAAATTTTTCAGACGAAGATATTGAAAAAGCTCTTTGTTCTTTAAATTTTTATTTATGTTCATGGCAAATCTCTATAAGGTTGTATTTGTTATTTGTATTTTTCTTTTTCTTTTTTCTTTTTTGCAGAGTTTGCATCTCTAGAACATTTGTTCATTTTCATTATATCAATGAGAAGTTTCTTTTTGAAAAAACATATATATCATTATCATTATACATAAATATAAGATCGATAGTAAAATAACATATCTTTGAGCATTAGTCTTGTTTTCTTCCATCAATTTAAATTTTTGTTTCTTGTTCAAAAAAGATAGTAAATATTGTGTACGTCAAGAATTGAATAAAACTTTGATTGTGTAGTTAATTAAACATGCAAGCAAATACATCATTAACAACGGTAAGATATTTTTTTAGGTTATAGACAATCATTAATATGTTTTTTTTTTTTTTTTTTTGGTTAATAATTGAACTTTCATTAAGAAAAAAAAAAAAAAATTAGGGGCATACAAAAAAGCATAGGCCCACAAAAGGGAGGCAGCCTATAGAAAAAGGCCTCCACCAACAAAATAAGACCGAGCAAAATGTTACAAAAAGACTAGTCATATATTCCCACAAAGACACATTGAACAAGATACAAGACCAAACCACACATGGAGGCTCTTCAAACTCTCAAAAAAATTTATTGTTTTTTCTCCCCAGCCCCCAAACAATCAGACACATCATAGCTTGCCACAAAAACCTTCCTTAATTCATGAAAAGGAGGTTGGGAGCAGGAATCCTCTGATCTCTATATATTAGCTTCTATGCCTAGCCAAGCTAATACCGAAGTCGTACAAAAATCGACCCCAAATTAAATAAGCAAAGTCACTCTCAAGGACTGTGATCAATACCCTCTACCACTCTTCTACACAAGATGCAAAACAACAGGCCCATCAAGTTGGGAACCCTCCTCAAAACCCTATCCAAGGTGTTAATTCGTTCGTGGTTAGCCACCAAAAAAAAAACCTTCATAGGAATCTTACCCTTCCATGAGGTAAAAGCTGAATCACAAAGGGAGAGTAATTACTTAAACGATGCAAAAATGTTTACACAAGAGCCCTTCAGAAGGACTAGGGTTTCAAAAATTAATATCCCTTCTTCGTAGGCAGCTTGAAAATTCCTAAGCATCGATATACGATCGATAATAAAGGAGAAGTTGAGAAGAAGGTTCTATTTCTTTTGTGATCAGTGAATACCCTTTTCTTTGTTTCTTGGCAAAAAAAAATTATTATCGGCCTAACTCAAAAATTCATGCTAAACTTTTTAAAGGGAGAGAAATCAAGGCATATGTTGGTAGTAAGGAAGGAAGAAAGTTGCAAAAAATCACAAATATCATCAAAATATCACAAATATCGGAACAATATTGGTAAAATATAAATGACTATCTTTTTGATAAAGAGGTAAAATATCGATAAAATAAAATATTCACAAACATCAGTAAAATATTGTGGATATCTTGACCATCAAAGGTAAATAAGAAATATTAGCGAAATATCAACAAGTTAATGGTGACAAATCGCTGATATTCTAAACAAATGCTACCCGCTTGTGTTGTTATCGATCATTCTACTTTACCAATATATAACCGATATAATATTGACAATATTGAAATCTCTATTTGTAACATGAACCGTTTTATTTCCTTTAAAAAATGGAAAAGGGAAACAAATCATAAATTTTGGTGTAAAAATTTGACATGTAGAAGCTAACCTCCAAGGCTTTTATGACACCCTCGAGTTCTGTTGCCTTCTTAGACCACTCCTCAGAACTTTCTTTGTAAAGTTCAACAAGCTTATTGACCTACAAAGACAATTAACAATGCGATGTCAGGATCACTATTTACTCTCTTTGCCTTCAAGTTACTCCTCCTATAAGAGCAAATTAGAAAGAATTGGCATATAATAAAACATTAATTACAAAATACATAATAAAAAATTAGTTTGACATATTTCCATATGAAATCAATTGGAAGAAATACAGACTCAAATCCACCTATAAAGCATTAGTAGTTAATACACAAGTAAAATATTGAACCTCACAAGTTGCTAGCCTATGCAGGTTGACAAGGCAACTATGCACATAATGCTATCATTGAATAGAGAGCATCTTATCCACTATGTAAATTCCCTACGTAAATAGACACGGCTCTGATGATCAAATAATTAGCTTCATCCAAGCACCATAATTATTAAGTCACATGTTAGAGAACCATCTGACTAAAATCATACAAATCCTTGTTCTCCTGAAACCTAAAAAAGGAAAAGGGGAAGGTTTCAGGAATTTTTCCTTTGCTCCCAAAATCCTATTGAATTTCACTACACAAGGTGCACTCTAAAAGTGTCTTCAAAAATTAAATAAATATATAAGAAATACTCCATATCCTCGTAAACAATTGTTCATCATGGACATAATGCAAATGTCATTCCACATGTCACTGTAAACTCAAAAATAATTTTTGTCGAGTAAAACATTGAGTTAGAGATTGCTAAAAATTGCACCAGGACCTAAGTACACTGAAAAGGTTTCACAAAATGCTATTTTCCCTCTCTTCTCCTTCTCTCCCCTAACCCTGTTCACCATCATTCAACCTTTACCCCGTTCGTTTTCTAAAGCCTTCATCTAATTATCAGTTATTTTAGTTCTTTTTTATTCATGTTTTCTGTTCTCTACAACAATTAATTTTGTAGATTCATTTGAAGAAGTGAAACAAATACAACAAAAAGCATTTATATTATTTGGTTTATATAAAAATATAACCAAGCACTTAAAGAACGCTTTGATCTAAAGGATCGACTTGATCCAATTTCTCTAGATCATATTGATAAAGAGTAATGAATGGCCGGTTGGAACTCTCAGAGAAGAACATAATGATGATGAAGTTGATACTTAGTTTTTATGATGATGACCTCACATGAGGAGTTGTATCCCGTGCTAATGGTGTTAGAGAACTCATAAAGTACACTAGATGTATAGGAAAGTCAACTGCAACAGACACCACTTTAAGAGTTCAAAAACCAACTATAAAGGTGGTTAGTGATGAAGACGACAACGATGAGGAGGAATAAGGAACAGGAACTTAGAGGAGGGGAATGGCCAAGGAGGAGCACTAGATGATACCTTAGATTTAGATGGGGGTGAGGATAATTGTTTTGACATTTGATGATGTTTACTTCAATTTTTTGTTCATTTTAAAAGTGGATTATTAGTATTAGTCTTAAATTTTTAACATTCAATGTGACTATATTTATATAAATTTATGCTCGTCATATATTATTAATTTATTTATCCATTTCATCTTGCTTCACTCTAGCATCACCTTTTTGTCACCTTGAGGCGATCAAGGGACTTGAGGTGCACCTTGCACATTGAAAACCCTATATTGTATGCAAATAAAAAGAAATGCGAATTTGCTAAGGATTGTGTGGAATACTTGGGGCATTGGGTCTCTATAAATAGTGTTGAAGTTGAAGAAGAGAAGTTTGAGCAATGATTCAGTGGCCAATACCAAGAATCTAAATAAAATGAGGGGGTTCTTAAGGTTGACCGACAATTATAAGAGGCTTATTCTTGGTTATGGTTTGGTGGAAGCTCTTTACTCGTTTGTTAAAAAATGATTCCTTGCCTGGAGGGTAGAAGCGACGAGGAACTTCGAAAAACTAAAATAAGCTATGATGACTCTTACCCGTCCTCGCATTACCGAAGCTTACTTTACCCTTACCCTTTATAATTGAGACAGATGCCTCCCAAACGAGAACTGAGATAGTTTTGTCATAATAGCAGTGTCTACCTATTGCTTTTTCAATGGAACATTATCAGCAAAGGCACAGTTAAAATAAAAATATGAGCAGGAATTGATGTCCATTGTGTTGTCAGTGCAATGTTGGCAACACAAACTCTTGAGACCATAATTTATTGCGAGAACAGATCAACGCCCTTAACATTTTTTTGCTTGAACAGAACGGGATTCTACCCGAATATCATAGCGGTTTAGAAAGTTAATAGGCAATGGTTTCGAAATAATACCAGCTTAGATTGTCGAACAAGGCAGCTGACTCACTTTCATGTTTACCATCCTTGATAAAGTTGAGCTACTGGATGTGGCTATGGGTGCAAAGAGAACTTCCTTTCTCCCATTGATGTAGGATCCCACCAAATCCACCCCCTTTGGGGCCAGCGTCCTTACTGGCACACTAGCCTCCTCGCTGGCACATCGCCCAGTGTCTGGCTCAAGCCCACTGCTAGCAGACATTGTCCTCTTTGGGCTTTCTCTTTCGAGCTTCCCCTCAAGGCTTTAAAACGCATTTGCTAGGGAAAGGTTTCTACACCCTTATAAAGGGTGTTTCGTTCTCCCCCCAACCGAAGTGGGACATCACAATGGGTGAGGATATGTAATCGTCTTGGGGGTTGTGTGGGAGAGGTAGGCACTTTGTGAGCTAAGTTTTGGGGAGAGCTTGTCTACGCACTCAAAGGACCTTGTTTAGGGTTCTTATCTCTTGATTGCTCTTTTTGGGGTTTGTTATTATTGCTCTTATCAAATACATTATCACCAATATTGAAGCACACTCAATATTACAGCGTTTAATATTCACATTCGTGTTAGGTGTCTATTTCTGAGTTATTTTCACACGTCATTGAGTTAGATACCTAACATTATCTTTCTTTAATAAGAACATAATTGATGAGGAGGCTTGTTCAAGATTATTGGCTTCTACAGAACATTAGAGTATTATTGAAGATAAACGCCCAAAGGATAATTCTCAGCCAATATCTTTTAATGGTATTATCAGAAAAAGTCATCAATGAATCTTCTTTCCCTAAATACATTTCTAATAATGATTCTAAAATTGAATCAGACTTAAGATTTAAGTTTGGATAGGGTAGAATTAGATCTTCATGATCAATTGGATGATGTTTTAATCAAAGTTTCATATGCAGAAGAGTTTAACCTTTTATTTCAGCCCCACTTCAGCAAGATCTTTCCACCAAGGAAGTGATAGGGAAACAATCAACCGTTCATACATATGCTTTGAATCTTTATTTCTTCAATTCCATGTAAATTATTGTCTCTTATTAAGATCAGTGGTCTTCAATTACGTGAAATTCAATCAAAAAGACTTAATTTCTTAGTAATTATCATTTGTCCACAAATGCATGAAGATTGAGGAATTTCCCAAAAAGATTCAATGTGAAGAACTCCTTCGCTCAAAATTTCACTTCAACCAAATAAATTTGTGAAAATGATTCATTTGAAATGTGATTTTCTTATGCACCTATTGTGATTTTCCTTGGCGTAATAGTGGAGACTTCAAAATTGCAGGTTGGGTTTTTGAGGGAATTCCAATTGGAAGACCAACCAAATGAATGTGAATGTTCAACAACATCATTGATGAAACAGGTCTAATGGAAACTCCTCTTTCTAGTGGTAAATGCTCTTGGTCAAGGCTCCACAAAAGATTTTGTTGATACTGACTTAGAAGTAAGTACGACCAGCAATGATCAAACATCCATCTTACCGCCAACAACTTTTCGCTGTCATCATTCGGTCTTTTGATGATTTATTTGAAACTTTATTCAAAGATTCACCTTTCGATGATTTCTTAGTTGTCTTGAAAGGGGTCATGCTTAGTAAAAAAAAATCAGAATCTGGGGCCTTTCTTTTCAAAAATGTAGCATTTGTGTGTTAGCACTTAATGGAGCATATTTGAAGGAAATTAGGTTATATTATCCAAAACAAAAACAATAAAAAAAAAATAATAAATAAATAAAAAAAAAAAAACAAGAAAGCTGCAATGGTTTAAAAGTGAGAATGCAAGCTTATTCCATTGATTCTTAGCAGGAAAGAGGAGAAAGACCTTTCTTTTTGAGCTTCAATCAGTAATCATCTCAAAGCCCAAACTTTTAAGATCCATTCCTTCCAATCTTCAGTGGATTGTAGTTGCATTAGCACATAATTGTTAGTTAAAGAATCTGAGTACATAATAGGCTAGTATATGCATATGTTGACCCAATGTCCACAACTAACTACAACCTACGACTCATTGAACCTCATTACATCCATAGTCGATAGCCGAACTCCAAAGAAGAATATAATAACAAAAAGAAACAAATATTTCAGCACAAATATTGACAAGGCAAACTCCAAATAAGAATATACAAAATAAGTTTTCAACTTTCCTAACAAGCTCACGTAAATTGAATGTCATCGTATCTTCTTAGCTTAATAACCTAGAAAACATATAGCTGCATTAAAATTAACGTCAAATATCAATGTTCAAGAAACTCACTGTTGATATTTCAGCACAAAGACGTTCCTCGTTTTCTGCAGCAAGTTTTCTTGACGAACACAATTCCTGGACAAGAAATAAATTAATTGACATTCATTAGCTGCAGAGAACATGGAGGAATTTAACTTCTTGGGCTGAAAATAGAACGTATGACACCTCCTGTGCAGATGTTAGCTTCATCTCAAGTTCTTTCACACTATCCTTGTTCCATTTTAAGGTGCTAGAGCATTCATCCAACTGTCTCTCAACCTAAAATCAATGAAGTACCAAAAAGTGAACACCAGGATATCATAGACATTTGTATATTTTGTAAAACATGGAATGTGGTCTGCAATAAAGCCACATACATCTCTAAGTTTGGCAGACATTTCAGCCTCAGTATCAGAATGAAGCCTACGCATCTCTATGATACTGCCTACTTTAGCAGTTAACTCATCATTAAGCCACGCATTATGCCTCTCAACAAGTTCTTTCTCCTGCATAAATTCGGAAGAGAGTAAATATACCACATGAATGGTCATCAAAAAATAGAATGAATGATATTAAATTATAGCAACAAAGCTTGGGAAGACATGCAAGCAGAGGAGTACCAGTAAATTAACTGGTAAGGGAAACGAAAACAGAACAGCCAAAAAGAATTTCTTACACATAATTGATTGGGATCATTTTTTTTAATTTGTATGAGAAACATGTAACCTTCATTCCATTGATGTATAAAATTACAAAAAATGTATATATAATATGGAAGGGAAGCACTATATAAAACAAAAAATAATCCCAATGAGTAATGAGGAATGTGAAGCTATAATCCCAAAAGTACAGAGAGAATTTGCACCAAGAGAGCAGATAAATAAGATGTTTAAGCGAGATCACATCAACTCTTAGAAAAATCACATTAGGAAAGTGGAACCTTCCTTTCCTTGGACCTCTATTAAACATGTGTAGCCTAAGAGTGACTAAAGGAGAAATCTCCAAGAATCAAACAACAAGAGACTTTATTACAATCAAGATGTAAAACACATGGGAGGACTCCCAATTTATACGGAAGTAATACACAAAACATGGTAAAAAGGGCACTAACCTAGAAATTCGCTAAAGATTAACCTCTACTTCCCCCAGGTGATTCTATCCATTCAAAAAGAAACTAAGTCTTGATTCGCTTCTTTTGATGATTTGAAAATTTTCCCACAATTTTTTTCCTCTTCATTGCAAAATAATTCACAAACACAAGAAAAACTCATTTTTCTTTCACAGACACAGTTGAACCTTTACTGAACCTAAAATGAGAGAAGAAATTGGTTCAAATAAACCCATGCAAATCTGGAATTTGAAAGACCAATCCATGTTGCAGATACGAGGAAAATTCAGCTTAGGTCTGTTAGGAGAAAAAAAACACAACTGGTTCGAATTTGGGTTGGTTTGGAACACCAAAATCACTAATCTGTGATTGTTCACAGGTCGGTTTACTGATTAATGAAAAGGACAAATGTTCAAAAAAAGGAGCCATCTAGCTTTCTGTTTTTACCTCCATCACTCTCCGCTTCCAAGATAATATCCTTAAGTTGCAACTTTATATATTTTATCCCTAGACCTTAGATTTTCTTCCGAAGTATATCCAAAAGTTGCAGCTTTAAATCTCTTAAAACTTAGATCTTTTAAAAATAGCCCCAAAACTTACTCTAGATCATGAATATTGGAATATACATCAACATGGGAGAACATATCTCAAAAAATATCTTCATACAGGCTTTGAGCATTGGCTTGAGTTTTTTGGTTTTTATTATTATTATTATTGGAAATATGCCCCAACTAATTCAAGCTTTTTTGAAAACACAAAACCAACCCATGGGGGTTCACCATAAGCCCTTGGATAGGAGGGCCGGAAAGATAGAGGTCGACAACAAAGAGAGGAGGGAAGGGGACATGAAATGGAATATGGGAGCCTACCTGAAGGAAGTTTATTTTTCAACTTCTAAATTCTCGATCACGTATAGAGATAACTAATCATCGATATTATGAAGTTAAATTGCCAACGTGAACAGTCTTTTTCTTAACGAAGGTAGAACTAGACAATAATGAGGAAATGGTTACCTGTGAAAGATGAGCGAATTCAGCCCGGGAGCGCACCAACTCCATGTCGATCTCACTGATACGGGCTTCTCTTTGAGCAGCTGTCTCAGACAAATTGACCTTCAAAACGAACGAAAAGAAACATGTTCAGCAGGAAGACATGTTATCAGCCGAAGTTTAAATTTTTATCACAAATTTTATTGCCTGGATGGCAAGTCAAAGTAGTAAGAGGAGCTTACAATCTTATCAAGATAACTCTTTATAGTGGAATCTTTTTCACCAATTTCCAAGTCCTTGTGCTCAATAAGCTCCATCAACTGCCTTTTTGATTTATGCAACTCAGATAACTCTGTATTTAACCTCTCTATCTCCCCATCCTTACCAATCTGTAAGCACCAATAAAGCCAATGCTTAAAATAATTCATATTAACAAAATGCGCGTAAACGCTCGACGAAGGGAATGAAAGGAAGAAAAAAAAAATAGCGTTCTTACGGAAAGTAGATTAAGCTGATGCGTTTGGGACTTGACTTCGGCAAGCTCGGAGAGTCTAAGTTCGAGGGTCGTTTGAAGTTGTGCATTTTGAGACTGGAGGTCAGAGAACTCAGCGGAAAGAGAGAGGAACTTCTGATCAAGAAGAGAACAAGTCTGCTCCGCAGTGATTGAAGCAGCATCAGCTTGGGCTCTGACGGTCTCGAGCTCGCTATATAGACCTTGGATGAAGGCATCGGCCTTCTCGGCAATAAAAGCAGCGTCGTTGGAGTGCCGAGAGAACTCCTCGTCGGAGATGAATAAGTGGGCCATTTTATCTGTAATGGGGTACAAAATGCCCGGAGCAGATCAACTGCGGGCTAATAAAGCACGGCGAGTCAGAAGCGGTGGCGCGGAAACGAGACGATGGTTTTCTGCGAAAGAGAAAGGCGGGAGGGAGAAGGAAACGGGGGAAGCGGAAAAATGTGAGAGAGGAGTGCGGTTCGGTGAGAGAAACCCTCGGTAAATTCAAGGTTAATTGCTGGTTCCGGTTCGGTTGGAGAAACCCTCGGTAAATTCAAGGTTAATTGCTGGTTCCGGTTCGGTGAGAGAAACCCTCGGTAAATTCAAGGTTAATTGCTGGTTCCGGTTCGGTTGGAGAAACCCTCGGTAAATTCAAGGTTAATTGCTGGTTCCGGTTCGGTGAGAGAAACCCTCGGTAAATTCAAGGTTAATTGCTGGTTCCGGTTCGGTTGGAGAAACCCTCGGTAAATTCAAGGTTAATTGCTGGTTCCGGTTCGGTCTCGACTTTTAATCGGTAGGTCCTTTTGCTTACGGAATTTCGTTTTTTTACCTTTCCATCTAAAAGAAAACCCAAGGTTAACTGCTCGTTCCGCCTCAAGTTTTAACCGTAGCTCCTTTTTGCTTCCGGAATTTCATTTTTACCCTTCCATCTAAAACCCGGGGGGTTTGGGCAAGTAGCTAATTAATTAACTTCTACTTGTTTATTTACTTTCACAGTGATTTAATAGAGTCGTTTACTTTCACAGTGTTTTGGTTAGAATTTTAACCACTTATCTATTTCATAATTCTCCTTCGACCCGCATGTCTTCGCGGCCTAGATCCAATCTCATGCCCCACAACAAGCCCACCAAAACGTCGCAGTCCAATCCAATAACCCGTCTCAGACCCAACAAACGCCTGGTCCACGGTGCGTGTTCTTCGACCCAATAAGCACCAGCCCACGATGTGCATCCTTCGGCCCAACAGATTTCAACTTGTGCATTGTGACGTCATCCCATGTCTTGGGACAACTCGACAATATTGTTTTACTCCGACGTGTCTATGGAGACCGATCCACATGTCGCTCATCTCAATGGAACATCCCGAACATCCTCCATATGGGTTCTCATTGAGATATGAATCATTCGTGTCCATGTCATGCCATTTTACGAATTTTATCCCAAGTGCATATATCAACCTCCGACACATGGGTTGATGCACAATGCCGACACACTTTTGTCATCCGACACTGTCCTTAAAAGACTCGTTTCAAAGGAAGACGACCAAGACGTTCACCTCGTAATTCTTGGCATCTTTAGACTATACTTGAATAATTGTTGCAATTTCACTCTATAACAAATGTTTATCTAGAAAATGATCGATGAAAAGTATTGAATGTAATTAAGTTTGATATGAAATATTGATGATTAGGTGGATTTAGAGAAAACAATGCATCATGTAATAAATAATTGCACGCTTATTTAAGGTTGTTTATTTTTAATTTTCATTATACGAGATAATGAAATAAAAATAAAAAAGTGGAAATAGAGGGATGAAATAAAAAATTCCAAAAGAGAAAAAAGGTACACCCGGAATCTTACGGATTTGCGGTGAAGCAAGGATACGGACCTCAAGTGGGTTCATTTTATCAGAGTCTGGTCTCATCTTCCAATGTATTTTTGTTGAATATATATATAGAATAGGGCCGAGGAGAGTTTGTCCAGTGAGTGTCTCACCGCCATATTCTGTCTTTCTTCACATTCCGAGGGAGTTTGTGAGTTTATAATATTAATTGATTGTTAGTTTGTGTGAAATCTGGTTGAGGTCGAAGGAAGGGCATGGCGACGGCGGTTGTGATTGGGGGCGGCGGGTCTTCTTCTTCTTCTTCTTCTTCTTCTTCTTCTTCTTCTTCTTCTTCTTCTTCGAAGTCGAGGAGAAGGCAAATTTGGTACTCTCAGCCGCTGACTCCGTTGATGGAAGGGCCGGATCCGCAGTTCCAAGACCAAGAAGCCAACAAGAAAGACTCCTCCGCTTCCAACTGGGAATTCCTCCGCGACTGGTTCAAGATCCAGCGCAACCTCCCGCCCTCTCTCCCCCCATCCTCCTTCACCAACGTTCCCAATACCAAGACCCAAGATTTGAAGCTTTTGCTCGGCGTTCTCGCATGCCCTCTCGCTCCCATTCCTCTCCACTCCCATTCCAATTCCCCTCCACAATCCCATTTCCCACGCGATACTCCTCTTGTAACCTCCAACATCTTCTGCGTTACTGTTCAAGTATTGATAATTAAGTTTTTGAGTTAATCCCCGATTTCTTTTTCCCCAGGAAACTTCCGTGGCTCATTATATCATTCAGCAATACTTGGCCGCCACCGGATGTCTCAAACAGCAGAAGTGCGCCAAGAACATGTACACCACGGGAAGCGTGAAGATGATTCGCTGCGAAACAGAGGTTTCCTCAGGTAAATCTGTGAAGACGGTAGGGACAAGATGCGAGGACACCGGCTGCTTTGTTCTTTGGCAAATGCTACCGGGTATGTGGTCCCTCGAATTGGTAGTCGGTGGCAGTAAGGTGGTGGCCGGCAGCGACGGCAACACCGTCTGGCGCCACACTCCCTGGCTCGGCACTCATGCCGCCAAAGGCCCCCAACGACCCCTCCGTCGCATTATTCAGGTACTTCTACTTACTCACCCTTTAATTAATTCCACCCATTAAATTAATCATCCCATCTCTACTCTACCACCAAGTTAACAACATACAAATCCGTTTCTTTGTTAGTTTGAGCGTTTTCAAGGATGAGAATGAGAGGTAGTGAGAATGAAAAAGAGGGGTGGGGCTGTATTTAGTCATGTGATGGTGTATGGTAAACAGGGTAAAGTTGAGATATTCAAAAATGCTTTACCAAACAAAGGAAGGAAGAGAGTGTGGAAGAAATGAACAATCCCAAGAAATAGCTGACAATGATAGAGAAACTGTCCCCTGCTTTATCGTACACGCCTCTGCTTTTTCAACAGTGAAACACTCGGATTTTTGGGGATGGATGATGGACGGCACGTGATTGATTATCCTGCTGACGTCACTCCTCCCTCTTTCTCCATTCCAGGGTCCCAAAGGGCCCTGAATATTATGAAGAAAAGAAAAAGAAAAAGAAAAAAAAGACAAGCTTTTTTGGATTACGAAAAATGATCATAAAATGGGATGCCATTGGATTTGTTTGCAATATATTAAGACGAATGGGGTCACGGAAAGTGCAGCAATCTCGATGAGTAATGAAAATGAAATTGAAATTATTGAAAGGAAAAGAAAAAAAAAAAAAAAAAAAAAGGAAAGCGAGACATGAATAATTGAATGTGCAGGGGCTTGACCCAAAGGGAACAGCGAGACTGTTCGAGAAGGCCCAATGCCTGGGAGAGAAGCGGATCGGGGAAGACGAGTGCTTTGTGCTGAAGGTGTCGGCGGAGCGGGAGGCAGTGATGGAGCGGAACGAGGGGCCTGCGGAGGTGATAAGGCACGTGCTGTACGGCTACTTCTGCCAGAAGAGCGGAGTGCTGGTGTACCTGGAGGACTCCCACCTGACCAGGGTTCAGACGGAAGGCGACGCTGTGTACTGGGAAACCACCATCGGAAGCAGCATCGGGGACTACAGGGACGTGGACGGGGTCCTCATCGCTCATCGGGGCAGGTCCATAGCCACTGTCTTCAAGTTTGGGGAAATGTCCACACAATTTAGCAGGACCCGTATGGAAGAGGTTTGGAGTATTGACGACGTGATGTTCAACGTGGCTGGCCTTAGCATCGACTACTTTCTTCCTCCCGCTGATATTTGTGATACCCTTCACTCTCACTCCTCCCATTCTCCATGACTTCACTGTATAAGTACTAAGTACTTCATAACGCTTCCTAATCACTTCACTGTATACACCATCATCCACAACAACTTCTACTTCCTGCTCTTCATCCCTCACTCTTTAGTTTTCAATCATTGTTGTTAATTTCTAAAACGGATATTTGCGACTGTCCGTACAGACTGGATTGGGCCGATTTCTTCCTCGTTTGTGGATGGGCCCATCTAACCAAAGTCTCTAGGCCCGGTATTGCGGGCCTTCCAATAAATACCCAATATACTGAAATGAATTGAATAGGAAGCCACCCAGCCCGTGCATGTTGGACGAACTATTAATATCAATTGATGATGAGTGGTCTTTAAATGAAACTATTAACATCTCTTAAGAAAAAGAAATATAAAATGAATTGATGAGCAGTGTAATAAATAAAGTTTGAACAAAACTGAGTGGGCAGCTAGGTCCAAAGGGGAGGGAAAGGGAGAGACAAAAGAAGCTTGTGCAGTACGAAATGTGGTAATGAAACGAGATCATCATATAATTAAGAAAATAGGGGCATTCCATATGATTGCTCAATTGATTCCATCTGCTTTAAGTAGTCTAAATATTGGAAGGCGAAATTGGAAAAGAAGTGGGCAGAGAGAGCATGGCACATGCATCCTCAGCAGCTTCGGCTTTGGGCCTATTTAGATTAATAAATGAGAACAAAGAAAAGAAAAAGAAAAGAAAAGATAGAAGCTTCCTCGGTATGCGCTCGCATGGAAGTGCGTTGTATATATTCTTCCTTGGCTTTGGGCTTTATTGCCTTTTACTCTCCTCTCTTTTTTTTTTTTTTTTTTTGTTTTCTTAACACAAGGAGCTTTCTTGCCAACTGGCTTCGTTTTTTTGCTCTGCAACCAATAAAGTAGGCGGCAGCGCGTACCGTTTCTTTAATTTTGGGCATCCCATGTCATGCATGGATCTAAATCTCACAAATTACAACATTAACCACGCCACCAATTACCCTTCTTCATTGGAGCACACAACCATGAGGCTAATGGAATTTTTGTTTTCCAAATCCATCACATCCATATCCTAATCGTATTCGCCCTTTAATTTTGTCCCCAATCATACCCCTAACTAACTTTGGTTCAAAAAAGGAAAAAAAGAGACAAAGAACCAAAGCAATAATATATGCATCGCCTAGACCATCCCTAACCTACATTCTCCGCTTTAACACACACCCATCACAAAAGAGTAACACTTAACTTGTACCAAAAAAGAAATGTTTAAAATAAACTTGTCACATGGCATCATGTGGTTGATTAATAAAATCAAACTGAATAGAATTGATTAACCACTCCTTCATAACTTGGTTGATATCACATTTATAAACCTAAGATATCATCCTTCATACAATAATGTCAGTAACCAGTAATTGATTCAACCAAAAAAAAAAAACAAAAAAAAAAACAAAAAAAACAAAAACAGTAGAATTAATTTAGGGTTGGTCAAAGGGGGTTTGCATGCACATATGTGCATGACATGGAAGGCTTTAACTGTGTGTCGGATCTTTACTGGTAGGTCGGTGGGCGGCAGCGTCCATCATAATGCAAGTCAACCCCTTGATGTTGAAATTACGCCAAATTAATTAAAATCATCCAGTCACTCAAAATAAGCCACGTAATCTGACGACTGTAAAAAAAAAAAAAAAAAATAACTAGAAGAGATTAATGAAATTAACCGAAGGGTGAATTTGTGGTGAGAGGAGCGGTGGTAAGAGGGTGGTTGGCTCTACCCACGGCCAGGGCTGCCCTTCGGGGGGATGGCCTCTGAAGCTTTAGGGACGCATTATTATTATTATTATTATTATTATTATTATTATTATCATCGTTGTTGTTGTTGTTGTTCTTGTGATCCCCCCCTATGCCTTCATCTGCCACCACTGACTTTGCATCATACATTTCCTCCAATTGATCTCTTTCCACCAGCGTCCCATCCATGCCTTTGAAATCATCTTCTTGCTCCACCACACACGACGACGGCGGCGCCATACCTATATCTTGCAGCCGGAGATCATCCGGCCAGTCCAACGCACCTTTTCCCGAGCTGCCGCCGTAGTTCGTTGTCGGTGTTGGCGGTCTCGGCTTCTTCTTTCCCAAGCACAGTAAGCTGTCGTTGTGAGGCATGAATCCATCAAGATCAAGCTGGTCGCCTCCATAGAGGTTCAGGTCTTGAAAAGAAGGGAAGCCGAGAGGGGAGCCAAAATCTTTGATCCCTCCGGCCATGTCGCCAATGCCACCGCCGCCTCCGCCTTGCTGATTATTATTATTAGGGATGCCCCCCATGGCCTTGTAGCCGCCGGAAACTGCCATGTTCTCACCCGCAAGGGTTTGACAAGCCTTTTCTAATATATTCTGCATATACTTCCCTTGTGCCTCGATCCGCAACTGCAGGTGTCTTTGCACCTGCATGTCACGTGTTTATATTCATTAATTTTCCATTATAAAACTCTATTGTCAAAAAATATTTAGAGTGACACAATTTTCTTACCTCAAGTTGTTCATGCAATCTTCTCTGGACCTCCATTTGCATCCTAATCGCATCAACCATGTGTGAGTTACCACTACAAATATCATCACTATCTTTTATTTTTTGAAATAGAAAACAAAAAGATTAAATCACCCATCAACCAAAACCCATAAATTCTCTCGTGGGCTTTAAAATTTCTAAGTAAGGAATACATGAGGTCTTTTGGGAAGCTTAAAAGCAAAGTAATGAGAGCTTATGTTCAAAATGGACAGTATCATACTAGAGAAAGATCCGTGATTTCTAACATAACCCATAAAAGAATTGATGATGAACAATGATATCGTTATGTGTATATACGTACTCATTCATGGTGCGGTTGATGATGTTGGATGAAGAAGCAGTGTTTCGATGAAATTCTAATCCGGAAGCTGAGTTGAAGAAGGAAATAGTCAATTTTGATGAACACATGTGCACATGATGTGAGGTGTGAAAGAAAAGAAATAGAGAGAGAGAGAGAGAGAGAGAGAGAGAGAGAGAGAAAGGTCACCTCTCATACCATCCTTGATTGAATGATCATTGAATTCCTTGTGAGGCTGCTTTCCCAGTCTAAATTTCTAAGTAGGTTAAAAATGAAAAGCAATATGGTTATAAACAAGGGAAAAAGTGGCATAGATATGGATATGGATATAGATATGGGTTATATATACCTGGAGATGGCTCTTGAGGTGGTAAAGAGTAAGACCCTTGACACCCATAACTCGCATGATGGTCTTGGGGGTGGCCTCTGAAAATAGAGGAAATGAAAGGTTGTTATTAGAGAAGAAGAGAAGAAGAGAAGAAGAGAAGAAGAGTAAAGGGTTAAATTGGTAATACATACTATCAGGGCCGCCGAGCTGGGTGACAGCATCGACAAAGCGCTCGTGAAGCTCGACAGTCCAGCGGAGGCGGGGCTTGGGGTCGGTGGTGAGGACGAGGCCGGAGTCGCCTTGAACGCACATCCCTGATCTCTCGTGGGAATTCATACTCGAAGCTTTCTTATTAGGATGGAACATTCTTTGTCTGTCTGTCTGTCTGTCTCACCCTGCTGCTGCTGCTCCTCCTCCTCCTCCTCCTTCCCAATGGAATAAGAACAAATCCCACCCCAAATTAATAGCTACCCAATTCAACTCACTTTGGGGCCAGCTTTTGTTCCTCAACTCAAAAGCACCGGCTTAGGGAACAACCTAACCCTCCCTCTAAAGAAATCTTCTAATCTCTACAAATAAATAATATTATGTAAAGAATGTTTATTCTATTATCCTCCTCCTCCTCTACTCTCCTTTCTATAAAGATACCTTCTTACACCTTTAAATATTAATTTTCATTTTTTTCTTTCAAAATCTCCATTATGTTTTCCCCATTCAAACTCCTATAAACTATTTCCGGCGGGCCCAACTAACTAATAAACACAAATTATTATATTAACACCCTCTACACCTCCAACTAATTGGGTAGTAATAATAATAAATTGATATTAACATTTCCTAGTACCTCAACTTTTAGCTTAATTATTAGCCTCCCACCCCCTCCTCATTTGCATGCAAATACCAACGCAAAAAGTGTCTCATCATAACATTATATATATTTTATACCAAAAATTACGAATTCGTTACACATAAAATTGTAAGTAATAAAAAAAGGGAGAATGTTTGTGAGGCTTTTTATGACACAAGTGGAGGGACCTTCACATCTTCGCTAAAGCTCATAGTTTTAGACTCAAAATTTAGGCTCGTCTCTTTTGTCCAATTCAAGCTTGTCTTCTATTGTTCCACTTCGCTTCTATCTCGACACAACACACAAACAAACAAAGAAATGGATTTATAAAGTTGATGCCTCTCCATGCACGCCCCCTTCCACTTCTCTTTAAATTGAATTGCTCAAATATATACACATTTTTTGTGTACCCTAATTTCAATGCTGTTCTTGGCATTTCTTGCTCACTTTAAAGAAGAAGAAAAAAAAAAAAAGAGGAAGCATTTGGATGCCGTTTTTCTATGGAATATCATCTAATGAAGCTAAAAAAAAAGAAAGCAAATTAAATCCAAATGGGAATAAATGCTTTTCTTCTTTGACAATCAATGAAAGATTCTTTTGACCATCAATGGTAGGATATTGTTAGGAATCACGGATCTTTACAGTGGTATGATATTGTCTACTTTGAGCATAATATTATTATTTAAATATTGCAATTGGTAGATTTCTTTATTTAATTATAATAAGAAGAAAAATAATGTGTGAATTGATTTTGAAGTTGGAAGATTTATTTAGTTATTGAAAGTTGAGGGAGGAAAAATGAATGAAGTTGGGGAAGAATTGAAATGAAAAGAGAGGCAGCGTGAAGGATATGTTTGCTTGAAATTCAAGCATCGATCTTTATACCATTATTCTATTCTTTTGGATGAATATATTCCTTTAAAGGTGGAATTGAGGGACCCATCTTTATGCACAGTGTTTGAATACCTTTTTCTATCTAATCTAATCTATAATCTAATAATTTAATAATCTAAGTTTTCTTCTTCTTCCATAAAATAAAATAAATGAATAAAATCCTATGAAGTCCTTCCACAGGGCTGGCATCTCGCTCCTTCATTACCATCTATGGAAATGACAAAGAGGCGCTTGTGTGTTTACATTTCACATTTCACGTCTCTTCATAATAGAATGATATTGTCTACTTTAGACCATAAACCCTCCTATCTTTACTTTTAGTCCTTCACTCAAGTAAAGTAATAGACTTGAGCCTCTTCGCGAATAGTGAGAGCTTACTCTTCATCTCGAGAATCCCAAAGTTTCGCACGAAGAGAAGTATCTTATTCGTAACCAGTTTCTCCAATGGAACAAGATCTTATTCGTGGGTCGATAGTTTATTAGTCGTGCAGTTGTTAGAGGGAAGTCAAGAAAGTGTTTGTACATATAATATTGTTTGGATAATATCATCTCATCCTGAGGTCATCTTTGCAAGCATCTTGTCCCGACAAAGCCTACGCTCTTAGCATGTCCTCTTGCTCCTCAGCAGTGTGATGACACCAAACTTAGATTCTCATGAATGGGAGGTTAACATCTTAATTGTTCTATGAACCACAACTTCATAATTCTCTATTACATTTAATTTTTGTCATTCATCCTCATCTTAAAATTTATAAATTTTGTCGTTTTTTTGTATTCACCTAGATTGAGTATGTGTGTTGTGGTGCGCTGTTCCTCACACAGCTTTACAATTCATAAGCTAGTTTAACTTATTACTCTTATCTTCATGTTGTGATAAGCTTCACCGACACATTCTATGAATGTTGTAAAAGTGAGTCAACGGAGTGGCTGGAATTTTCTCTTCATATTATCATCCATCATTCATTCCATTTGTTGATTTTGACCTGCTTTCCTTATTAGAGCAGTAATAGGATACAGCCACGCTGGATTCATTCATTCATTTCATTTCTGTGGTGTCACAATCTGTTGCGCTTCATTTAATTTCTTTCCCGTCGCGGTTCGCGATAGCAATATGGGCGCTGTGGGTTGCCACTGCCCAACACTTGTGAATCCAGACCTAAACTGCCAAAACAATCTTTCAGAGGTACTTGCTCCCTCGGGCCTGCAACCTACCAAAGCTAGAACAATTCTCACAAACCATGCTTTCCAAATGAAAGCGGTAGTTTTTTGTCTCTTGGCTGTTTTTGTGTACTGCCTATTCTGTTCTTTATATGCACTGAATGTGAAAATGCCTCACCAGAGTTGGATGCTGCTTCCGCAATTTCTTTGCATGTCCTGAACATACCAGTCATGTATCTTGCCCGACCTACCGGCGTTGCCCGTTTTGCTGCCTCCTCCTCCTCCTCAGGTTCGATTTACCAATTGATTTCCTTTTCTGTAATCACCACACCTTTTCTCGAGTTGCGTTTCTCGTTTTACTCGTAATGCGCCTTTCCTGTTCATGTTTGCATTTTCCATCCTTCGATGTTCTTGATATTTCGGAAACAATTCGACGGTATGGAGTTTCATACATATAAACACGACTTCTCTCCTCTGTTTTTGTGAGGATAGTGGCCGCGCGCTGAATTTGTCATTAGGAGTAACAGAAGTTCATAAACGTAGCTGAATATTTAGTTTTCTGGTGATTGATTTCCGTTTTCTTATGGGATCATCCCTAAATTTTAATCTGCCTTATAACCAATCTCTGCATCAGATTTCTGAATCCTTATTTATTTTCTTTCTATGTTGCTGAAGATGAATTGAAATGCATTTAGTTTTATGTCAGTGACAAATTCTTAGGATTCTATCTATGTGGAAGACTTAATTATTTACATTTCCTGCACTCCCTTCTGATATGTGAAAATTATTGTTCTCAACCAGCTTCCCTATTCCCTGGAGTGGATGTGGACACAACAACTAAAACTGGAGCTTTGGTATGATGCCATTTGTTATCTAATTTTGTTATGTTTCGAACCATAGACATACATCTTACTTTTTACTCTTACAGCACTTTGAAGAAACAAAAGAAAGAATTAAGAAATTGTTCGACAAGGTTGAACTTTCAGTTTCTGCATATGATACTGCATGGGTGGCAATGGTTCCTTCTCCAAACTCTCTCAACCAACCTCTTTTCCCCGAGTGTATAAACTGGGTATTAGATAGTCAACATGCTGATGGCTCATGGGGCCTACTCCACAACGATCAGTTGCTGATGAAGGCCAATCTCTTATCTACATTAGCATGTGTTCTTACTCTTAAGCGGTGGAATATTGGGCATGATCATATGAGCAAGGGTATGGTTATTACTCTTCTTGCTGTAGGTCTACTCTATGATGTATTCAGTAATGAAGTTTAAGGCGTTTTCCTTTGTTATGCAGCCCTTGATTTTATCAAGTCTAATATAGCTTCAGCTACTGATGAGAACCAACGTTCTCCTGTGGGATTTGACATTATTTTCCCTGGCATGATTGAGTATGCTAAAGACTTGAATTTGAATCTACCCTTGGCACCGACGAACGTGGATGCCTTGGTTCGAAAGAAAGAGTTGGAGCTTAGAAGGTAATACCCTTCTTCGTTTTCTTTTCTTTTCTTTCTTATTCATTGGCTCTAGAAGTATGTGTAAGGCAGTTGCTTGTTAAATTGAACCAAGCTAATTAATAAGCTGTGGTAGGGTCAGCTGCCTAATGCTTTGCTTTGTTCTTTTAATTCAGTATTTAAGTTTTGGTTTAAATCCCATTTGCGTTAGCTGCCTAGAGATTTTTGGATTTCAAACACAGAAATGAGAGACCCTGTGGTTGTCCAATTATTACTCCCCATTTCAAAATGGTTGCGGGCTTATAAACATTTTGAAAACTTAGAAATCAAATTAGTTGCTTTTTAATGCTTTTGAATGTTTAGAGACCAAAGTGAAATAAACCTGAAAGTTTATAGTCCAAAATGAGATATAAACCTTTCAATGTTTTGCATTCTTGGAAATATGAGATTTTTTTCCATATAATTTCTTAAAATCTGAGAAGGCTGATCAATGCATCCAAATTTTCTCGGACTTCTCATGCTCTACTTAAGTTCTTAGTATAATTTAGCGGGCTTTAAACACAAGCAACAATATTATATCGAATGATTGTAGATTTGTATTGTTTAAATTGGTACTTTGTTGAAAAGGAAAAAAATTTCCTCACTTCTCCTTTTTGTATTTGGCCCTTTGCCCCGTCTGTTCTGAAGCTGCAGAAGCAACTCTGAAGGTGGAAAAGCCTATTTAGCGTATGTTTCAGAAGGAATTGGAAAGTTACAGGACTGGGATATGGTCATGCAATATCAAAGGAAGAATGGATCACTGTTTAATTCTCCATCCACTACGGCAGCGGCTTTTATGCATAGAAATGATGATGGCTGTTTTGATTATCTTCGCTCACTCTTACAAAAGTTTGATGGCTCAGGTTCCTCTGACATCACCTTCTTCTCTTTGCCTCTTCTTAACGTGTCATTCATTTCTCTGTAATTTTCATCATATATATACTGGTGTTTTTCAGTTCCCACAATATATCCTCTTGATATATATGCTCGATTACACATGGTTGATAGCCTTCAAAAATTCGGAATTGCTCGGCATTTCAAAGAGGAGATTAGAAGCGTATTAGATGAAACTTACAGGTAGTATGATATTTTTAACAATCACTCCAAAATGGATTACATGAAGTGTATTATATACTTTGTTGTTGTTTAATTCTAGTCCATTTTGTCTGTGGTTGAGTTCTTTTCTAAATATCAATGGTTCATGGAATTTATTTGCAAGAACAGGTGTTGGATGCAAGGAGAGGAAAATATATTCTTAGATGCTTCAACTTGTGCAATGGCCTTTCGAATGTTACGTGTTGAAGGATATGATGTTTCTTCAGGTGCCTTGTGATTATTGAATTTTTGTGCTGAAATGTTGGATCTTAGGAAAAGTCTAATTTGTGTAATTTGTCTTTAGACCAGTTGACTCAATTTTCAGAAGATCTCTTTCCCAATTGCCTTGGAGGATATTTAAAAGACTTCGGTGCCTCGCTGGAGTTATATAAGGCCTCTCAGATTATCACTCACCCCGATGAATCTGTTCTGGAAAATATAAACTCTTGGACTAGTCGTTTCCTGAAGCATGGATTATCTAGTGATTCATTTTGGTCTGATAGAACCGATAGTGTCGTTAAACAAGAGGTATTTTTAGCAATGTCAAATGGTACTTTTTTTTTGCCTTTTCCTTTACTCTTCATTAACAAAAACCTTTGTTTCCGTGGTCATCATCAGGCTGTTAATGCTCTTGAGTTCCCCTATAATGCAACTCTAGAACGCCTAATAAGTAAGAGGGCAATGGATAGTTACAGTGGAGACATTGTGAGGCTTTCAAAATCGCCATATGCGTATGTTGCAAATTCTTTTACTTTCTATTCGCTCTTCTTTTTGTTATTTTTCTTTGTGTGTTGGGTGGGGGTCCTTGGGGGAAGTTGGACAGCTCTAATACTGGATTTAATTGTGCCAGCTGCTTAAATTTTGGCCATCAAGATTTTCTGGAACTTGCTGTAGAGGATTTCAATACCCTGCAACGCATTCATCTTAAAGAACTGGAAGAGCTTCAAAGGTAAATTGTTGCTTGCAGTATTGTAGGTTTTTACAAGTATCGAGCTTTGACCGATGGCCATCACTTGGCCCATGTACTGTGTTACAAACACAATAGTCTATGAGGGGATGACTTGGCCATTGACGAATGCATTGTGACTTATTAGAAGTGGACGCCAGTCCTTACATTTGTAGTGCCCAAGAGAATCTCTTGTTTCTAAGTTCATTTCCATTGTGTATGAACAGATGGGTGGTTGAAAACAAATTGGACGAGTTGAAATTTTTCAGACTGCACCTAGGGTACTGCTATTTTGCTGCGGCAGCGACCCTTACTGATCCTGAACTTCATGATGCTCGCATAGCATGGGCACAAAATGGTGTGCTCACAACCGTGGTTGATGATTTCTATGATGGTGGAGGATCTGAAGAGGAATTGGATAACCTTATAGAATTGGTGGAAAAGTAGTTTCCTTTTACTAACCAACTCTTGTTTACTAACTCTCCCTTTTTGCATTATTTATATCTGAACTCTTAATAATCCATAGGTGGGATCCTGATGGGGAAGTGGGTTACTGTTCCAAGAACGTTGAGATTGTATTTCTTGCACTTCACAGCACAGTTTGTGAAATAGGAAGAAGAGCTTTAGTATGGCAAGGACGCAGTGTGATGAGGAATGTTATCGATGTCGTAAGATATTTAATTACTAATAATGTTTGGTATGCGCAATTGTACTGCTGAAAATAAGGAAAAGCTGAATATATAAACTATTATACTTGATTTTACAGTGGTTGGCTCTGCTGAAGGTGATGAGAAAGGAAGCTGAATGGTCGACAAATAAGGTAGTGCCATCAATGGGTGAATATATGGAACAAGCCCATGTATCATTCGCGTTGGGACCTATAATCCTTCCAATGCTCTTCTTTGTTGGACCTAAGCTCTCAGAGGAAATGATTGGAAGCTGTGAATACCAGAAGTTATATAAGCTGATGAGCACTGCTGGTCGCCTTAAGAATGATATTCGATCTTTCGATGTAAGTACTAAAACAAGTTGCTGCATGATGTGTGTGGTGGTGTATTTATACAAAGAGTAGAGTAGAGTAGAGTTGTTTGCTTTTGTTTATAAATAACTTCCGGCAATGTAATGTCGCAGAGAGAATCCAAGGAGGGAAAGCTGAATTCTCTGTCTCTGTGGATGATTGATGGCGGTGGTAATGTCACCAAAGAGGAGGCCATTGAAGCAATTAAAGGGGATTTTGAGAGGGCGATAAGAGAATTGCTGGGGTTAGTTTTGCAGGAGAACACTACAATTCCAAGAGCTTGTAAGGATGTGTTCTGGAAATTGATGTCCATTGTGAATCTATTTTACATGGAAGATGATGGGTACACTTCAAATAGGTTGATGAACACTGTAAAAGCCATGTTTGAACAACCCATGGATCTGGATGCACTTTTGAACAAATGAACGAACAACAAACCAAATAAGTTGTAGTGGGAAGCAGACGCCACCTATTCACTGTCTTCTCTATTTATCAGATGCCTATTGCTTTCTCATCGAGGAAATGGCAAATAAAACATTTTATGGAAACATTTCATTGTTAAATTGAGACCCTCCGAATCCAATCTGCATGCTTCTTAGTAAGCATAGATATAACCCCCAACTTTCATGCCTATGTGAGAGGCTTACTTAGATTATCAGTTAGTTGCTTGGTACTTTAAAAACTCACCTTCTAAAGTTTCATTTTATTGAACATAAACAATATAATAAGACCGAGGACCAGGAAGCACAAAGGCTTCAAGCAAAGCCATTAAAAGATGGGCCCCTTTATTGTAGATAAGTTCTTGCATGTGTCACAATATAAATCTGAAAACCCCAACACCTCACATCACAGATAAAAGCTTATGAATTAATACATTGGGCAATGCAAGACCAGCTTGAAAGAGGCGCTGCGGTTACAGAATGGAGGGCAGAATGTGTTGATTTTTCAAAACGATCTCTTTTCATACGACACCAGTCCATGAATGCCACCTTCGACCTGTGCTGCCCCTGAGCGTACCTGCAATACCAACAAAATGAACACGATTTTAAACAGAGTCATGTTCATAACCAACAGAGCATTGAACGGGGATGAGCAGAACGCCTTACCTCTAGCCTTAAAATCTTTGAGCTTAAGAGGTCATGGGCAGATTTGATGGAGGAAGCACCAAGATCTTGGAAACCTTGCTTGACTGCTTGCATAGTGTAGGGTATGAACTTCAAGACTGAACCCTTATCAGCAACTGCTCCAACAACCCCTTGAGCTATCTTAAGGGTTGCAGTATCCCCCAAGTACCTGGCATCACTACCTTTGGTCATTGCTTCTAAAGAGCCCATCCCACGATACTTCTTCACACGCTGACCATTCTGGGAAGTGACACGATATAAGTTTTCATCAGTCATTTCTGATTTCACCACTGAATGTCAGTTCTTATAACTCACAGGCGAAAACCTTGTCTTCTGGCAGTTGTAACTCGTAAGAAAATATGCATACATGAATCAATAATAAGTACTATCACGAATCGTTCCACCACTTGAATATACCTCTATGAGGTAACTATCTAGTACTGAAGGGCCATACGACAGACAATTTAAATTTCAAACCACCAATCATTTAAACATAAGCTCCACTTTTATTCATGAAGTTGTCACTTGTTAGTAGTTAGGTAACTAGCCGTAGCCATTTAGTGAGGAAAAGGAGAACTAGCAGAAGAAATACCTTAGTTTCGAAGGCCCCAGGGGCCTCGGTGCTTCCAGCCAAGAAACTTCCCATCATTACCGTGGATGCACCAAGAACTAAAGCCTTAACAATATGCCCAGAGTTTGAAATTCCACCATCAGCGATGACAGGCACGCCACTTTGCGAAGCAACTAATGAGACCTTGTAAACCGCAGTCGCCTGAGAAGAACAGACAGAGGAAAGAGTGCCCTCAGTGTTTAAAACTTTGCTTAACCCTGAGAGCCATTTCGCTTTGCCTCAAGCTTCGAAAAAACACAGGTAAGATACTAGGTAAAGGAAAAGGAAAAGGAAAAGGAAAAGGAAAAGGGGAAAGGCTTTCATAAAAAACACAGATACCTGTCCTCGTCCAACCGCACAAACCTCCTGCGTGGTACAGATAGATCCAGAACCCATCCCAATCCGCAAGCCGTCGACACCAGCCTGAATCAAATTCTGGGCCTGTGCCATCGTAACCACATTCCCGCCAATCACGTCCAATTCTGGATATGTCCGCTTCACATACTTTATCATATCAATTTGATAACTGGAGTTTCCCTGTGAACTATCTAACACCACTGCGTTTACACCGGCCTGCACCAAAAGCTTCAACCTCTCCTTGTCATGCTCCCTCGTTCCAATCGAAGCCCCTACCAGCCAGGAACCATCGGCCGCAACCGAGCCAACGCCCAGTTTAGGATAACTTTTGATTCTCTCCACTTCTGACTTCGTTACAACATCCACAATTTCATCGTCCTTCAACAGCGGCACAAAGTCCTTCTTCTTCTCCGCCAAGAACGCGTCCACTTGCGCTAAATCATAGTTCCACGGAACTGAAGCCCCCGAATTAACCATATAATCATATATTTTCACATCCTTGTTCGCCTGGGAGGTCCAGTCCGCGTAGGAGACATGGCCCAAGAGCTTCGACTTGGAGGTACCTGACTCAGTAACCAAAACAAAGGGCGAAGAAGCAAAATCCTCCTCCGAGTCAATCCGATCGGATGGGGACTTGAAAACAGGATTAGACAAAATTGGAACACGGCGGGCCTTGGCGGCATGAACCATGGCAGCCTGTTGGGCGGCAGGGGAATTGGAGTGGATGATACCGATGCCACCAAGAGCAGCCATGGCGGAAGCCATGTAGGCTTCGGTGACGGTGTCCATGGGGGAAGAGACGCAGGGGATAGAGAGGGAGATATTGCGGGTGAGTCGGGTAGCGAGCTGGACGGCGTCAGTGGGGAAGTCAATGTAGTGAGGAAGGAAGATGACATCGTCGTAGGTGTAGGAAAATCCCTGATTGAAGAGCTTTTCAGCTGCAAAGCCGTCCTCCATGGCGATTGCACCGAGTTGCAGGCGGCAGATAGAGGAGGAGAAAAGGATGGTAGGCGAATAGGGTTTTTGGTTCTTAACCGGTGGGATGAGCTCAACCTAAAGCCAGGAGGGAGACGGAAACAATTGGAGGGAAGCGCCCAAAATAAATCAGATTTTATTTTAGAATTAACGCTTCACGAGGCACTTCCACTGCCGCTAATTAAATAATAATTTTTCTTAGGGACATTTTCGTCCTTTCAGTGCTCACGCCAAACTTATATTCCTCCTATTTATTCTAAAAATTATCAGAATGATTAATTAAAACTCTAAAATCTAAAATTCTAGGGAAAGAATTATTATTATTATTTTTTATATATATAATTTTTTCCATAAAGAATAAAGAAAATTATGTGATAATTTCGTGAGCTATAATTTATTTTTAGATAATAAATGAAACCATTTAATCATTGAGTTTGTTGTTCCTTTGAGTGTTTTTTCAAACGTATTTTTGTCCCTAGTAAAAAAGTGAATAAAAAAGTGAATAAAAAAGTGGGAAGGGGAGGGAGAAGATCGTGTTGGTTCATATGGGTTACATATGGCATGATCCATGTCACATGTTAAGTGGCATGCCAAACATTGTTTGATTCACTATTATGGCTAAATGACATTTTTATTCAATATTGAAGAATTATTCTCCAATAATTTGGTATCGGTATCATAGGCATCATCATAGTTAGTGGCCTAAATAAGCCAACATGAAAACTTACACCCCATCAATATTCGATAACTGTGATGTCGAAATCTTCCCTAGTTTTTAAAGCTTTGATGGAAAGCCCAAAAATCAAAGTCTAGAGATGACAATATCTGCTAGGTCGGTTACAATAATTCAGTTGCAAAATGCTTAATAAATATAACATGTATCATTAAATAATTTTTTTTTATTGAAATAAAAAAGAAAAATGAAAAGTAAATAGTCCATCAATTCTCATCTTAAAAAAAAAGAGAAAAAAAAAAAAAAAACAGGTTTCAAAATGAAGATAATATAAAAAATTAAAACTATGAAACACATATCTATGCATAAATTTATTCCAACCAAATTATTTTTTATAAAAAAAAAAAAAAAAGAGTGGGGGAAAAAATGGAGAGTGATATTATGTTCTAGATTTCTAGTCTGTACATGTTTCTCACGTGTCTTCAAAAGTGGATAAAACAATTCCATTTCATAGTGTGGTGTCTACGTGTAAACGAAATGGCAGCCATCATAACCTGCCGTGTCCCACAAGAAAACAAGCATATTCAATATATTAATTAAAAGAAATTCCACAACCTATATTATAATTAATAATTATATAAAAAATGAGGAGATTACAAACTTACTGGGATCCACGGTGACAAGCATGGCGGTACCGCCGAACTCACAGGTGCCGCCGCCGACCTTGGTTCTCTGCCAATAGCTATTGAAGGCGTAGGAAGCGTGGGCGATGAGTGTGTTGGGCAGAAAGCAGGGTCCGTTGGGGAGAATGGTGTCGCAATCCGCCACCGTCCCGCAGGCATAGTTCATGGCCTCTTGAATGATTGGGTCAGGCACGGAGGGCTTGGCCACGCACCAAAGGGCTATATTGGGTGCGGAGTGGGGAGGGGGCGGCACGCTCGGGGGAGGGTAAATGACGGGTGGCTGGAACACGGGTGGGCTCGGCACGAACGCCGTGGGAGAGGGTGGGCTGGGAACGTAGCTTGGAGGGCTGGGCTCGTAATAGTAAGGCGGGGTGAAGCTGGGGGGAGAGCCGTAGGTTGGGGTGGGAGGTGGGAGCAGTGGGGGAAGATAATAGAAGGGCGGCGGCGGCGGCGATGAAATGTAGGTGAAGGGCGAGGAGGGAGGCAGAGGAGTAGCTGGGGGATAGGAGCAATAAGGGGGCGCGTTGTCCGGCAACGAATCGAATGGCGGGAGAGTAAACGGGGAGCTCACGTAAGGTTGGGAATTGGTCCCACCATCCACGTGGCTCACCTTTTGCCCAATTACATCCAAGTATTTCGCCAGCTGGAGTTTCTTGGACCTTCTCTCCACACTTCTAGCATCTACCACAGAAGAGTTTATTGGGTTAATTTTTGTTTGAACACATTCGCATAAAAATATTTATCTATTTACTTCATCAATGGATTTTCTAAATGGTTGAATAAATAGCTAAAATGGAAAAAAAAAAATGGGTTTACTTGTGTGCTAAGCAAAAAGTGAGGGCCAGGGGCACCCAGGTAAAGTGCAATTACTTAGTGGATGTGTAGGCCGTGGGCACGATGGGGACTTGTAAAGTGGATGGCAAAAGAAGTGTAGGTGAGGAAGCAAGGAGGAGAGGGAAGAAGAGCTTACCACAGGGAGTGAAGAAATGAGTGGTAGAAGTGGATACGAGGAGGAGGAGGAGGAGGAGGAGGAGGCGGCGGAGTCCGGCGAAATCCATCCTTAACCAACAGAAGAAGAGAAGAGAGGAAAGCAAAGCAAAGCAAAGCAAGGGGCTGTGCATGAGAAATAATAGGGGGTGTAAGTAAATAAAGCGAGAGGGGAGTGCATAAGAGGCGTACAAGTGGCAGAAAAAGAGGGATTCTTTGGGGTGTTTTTTAGTTGTGAGGAACAGGCACTTTGCTTAGTTATGTGTACAAGTGAACAAGTTAGACTAGGGATGGAAGTTTTGTGTTCTTTTTTTTCTCTTCTTTTTTCTTATAAGTTATATACCCAAGTTTGTGTGTCCCGGAAATATATTTGCTTCTTGAAATTTGGCATATATGCTTGCTTCACCAATGGAGCAAAAGGGTACCTCGCTGTGTGTGTCTCTGGGTGTGTTTCTTGCTTCATCTCTACTCCACCCTTTCCTTCTACTCTCTCTCTCTCTCTCTCTCTCAAGTTCGTAATGCAAAATGTATAATGAACAAAAGAGATGACTGTTTCATAATAATACCTCGTGTCCAAGACTCTTAACTATAATTTAGAACTTCGACATTCTCTTGCATCCCTTCGTATGAACTGTTTTTGAAAGCAAAGATTATCTCCATATGTAATTTTTTTTAGCATAAGTAGTACCTATAATTTCATATCATGTCTAGGTTCATTCATATGCTTATTTAGACCACTCACCTCATTCGATGAGTTAGACCCATTTTGGTATCACTACGCTTAGGATGCATTTTTGCATCTTCCCACCTACTTATAAGGTATTAATATTTCTTCACTTATACCTATAAAATAGTTTTGTGGATGGGCAGATCCAAAAGCTATGGAGTGTCACAGTCATTTCGTTTTTTCAACTGCAGGGCGTTGTGATCTTGACACACTCATGATAAGTCTTAAGGGGGATTCAAGCTAGGCCCACATGCCAAAACTCATATCGAAATCTCGACTTCTAAAGTTATGGCCCGGAACCTACCCGACCCAAATCCCAAGTTTGTCTATGAAGAGCAGATCTAATTATATTAGTGTCTATAATTGATTTCTTCTACATAATACTAATCGATATGGCCTCATTGGTAAGTGCTACAAGATCTCGTACATTAGAACCCATAGTTATGGAACCGAACCCATAGTTATAGAACCGAATCCATAACTATGGAATATTTTCTTTTCCAAGTGAAATCCCCCAGTATATGAAAAGAGTGAAAAAGTGCTTTCGTTATTGTGGGAGCTTGTCTTCGACACTCCTATCCTCTCGTTATCTTGAACCTTACATATGCCTCAACTTAGTTTCAATGCACACTCTTGATGTGTTGGATGATGCATTGTCCTCCTCGATCGCATCATGACACTTCTCAATCTTAGTTGAATGAACGCCCTTTGCCTCGGTTGACATGTGGGGGTCACAACCTACTTTCTCTTAGTGAGGTGTGACACTCTCCTCCATTTAACCCAATTATCGCCCTCGATGACTTTCTCGAGTCATGACGCCAAGCATGTGTCTTTAAGAATATGAATGAGCGTAATTTTAAAGTGATTAATCACTTTTTTCATATTAAAAATCACTCAAAAACATAATTTTTATCATTTAAAAAGAATTTTGATTATATATAAATGCGTGAAATAAAACATAAAATTGATTGATTCAAGAGTGGCTAGCTACTAAAAGGGAAGCGGGTAGTGTCGCTCTTTGTTGATGGCTAATGGCCCACATGTGGTTTTTGATGGGAAAAAAATGGTGAGAAATTTGGATCAAGCCCATTTGGCCAATACAGACATGCAAGCAGCCCCGAGAAGCAAAGAGATATTAGCTCCTAACTGAAGCCCCAAATTGTTTTGCAGCCTCGGGTTCATGAAATCTGCAGCAAGAAGGTCCACGAGCGCCATGTATATCAATATCCCCGCCGATGCCGAGTTCATGCTTCCCTCCACGATCAGACCCCTCCGGCTGTCGTCTCTGTAAACTCCCGTGATTCCGATTCCCACTGCAATTCCCACCGGCGCTGTCACCGAGAAAAATGTCGCCATTGCTGCCGCTGATCGCCACCTAAATTGTGCCTGCGCCCCAAGTGAATAGTCACGTAATATCCTAGGTTGGCTTTGGAGAAGAACCAAACACCCTTTATGAAGGTGTGAAAACCTTTCCCTACCTAAAGCGTTTTAAAAAACGTTGAGGGTAAGCTTGAAACGGAGAGCTCAAGGAGGACAAGATAGCGGTGGGCCTCAGTGTTACAGATGGTATCAGAGCTAGACACTGTACGATGTGCCAGCGAGGAGGCTGAGCCCCGAATGGGTAGACATGAGGCGGTGTGCCAATAAGAACATTGACCCCAAAGGGGTAGATTTGGTGGGGTCCTACATCGATGGGAGAAAAGAACAAGTGTCAGCGAGGACGCTGGGCTTCGGGACACACGAGGCGGAGTACCGGTAAGGACACTGGACCCCTGATAAGGCTCACATATTGATTGGAGAAAGGATTGAACATCAACGTCGTTATAAATCAGAACTTGGTTCCAATGAGATGGAGTTGGAATTTACCTGGGATATGCAGCCACCGAGGCCCATGCCCTCAAAAAACTGGTGGAAAGACAGAGCTACCAGCAGCGGCTTAATGGTAGCAGGGCTCTGGGAGGTACCAAGAGATATACCAATTATTACTGAATGAATCACAATTCCCAATTCCAACACCTGAGAATCCGTCCAAAGCTCAACAGATTGAATATATATATATATTTTAAATACACGCCGCCCCTGTATTTATACATACCTGAGATATAATCCGGTACCGGATTAACTCTGTGAGACTCAAATCTTCTGCGGGTACGGCGGCGGCGGTGGAGCCGTGAGCGTGGCCATGTGTGGCGTGGGTGTGAACATGCACGTGACCGGCATGCTCCTCGGCTGTTTCCTGGTCTGCAAGTACCTGCTTGGGTTTACTGAAGTGGCGTCTGTGGTAAAAGGTTGTTGCAAATGTGTCGACCATCAAGGTGCCGATGGAGGAGGCCATTGCAATGAACCCGGCGACAGGGAAGTGGGCCCAAGGATTTTGTCCGATGCAGGGGGAGGTTAAGTCTTGGAAGGCGTCGGGGAGTATGTGGACGAACCCAGTGCCTAAAATGACCCCTGCAGCAAAGGCCTTGATCATGAAAAAAATGTCCTTTTCAGGCCTCAGAGACGGAATCCTCTTGCCCACCAAAGGAAGGCTCACCCCTGCAGCTCCGGCCGCCAACACCGAAGCAATCGACCCCAGCTTGTACTTGATCGCTTCCTGTGCGGCGTTGTGCTCGGCGGCGGCATCGGAGTGACACGTGCATGACTCCCGCCCGCCGGAGACAAGAGCAGGGAGACAGAGGGAAACAAAAAGAAGAGAGAATTTGAACATTTTGTTGGAATTTTTTTTTACTGCGGATGGTGGGGTGGAGGAGAAGATGAATTAATAGTGGAGGGCGAGGGAGAAGAAAAGAAAAAGAATGGGCAAGGTCTTTGGTTCCTTTTTAAAATTCACTGGCTGGCTAACAATGAGAGTTGAGAGGCATCCATTCCAATCATAGAAACACAAGAATTTCTCCATGTGAATATAATATTTTATAAAGAAAAAAAAAAAAAAAAAAAAAAGATTATTAAATGAAGAACCCATAGATTTTGATGCTTAGGACATAATATGCTGTTTTGCCTTTTATAAAATTTTTCTAAGAATTATGGGGAGCTTAGTGAGGAAGTATTTTGGCATAATGCTTGGGCTGTGGCTCACAGCAAAAGTTGATCATTCCCTAATAATTCCTATAATAGCGTTTGCAATAAACAAAACTGCTACTGCCCACCAAATAATTATATATATTATTTATATATTATTAAGATAGAGTCTATATTCAAACATGGCCTATTAGCTCAGTTGGTTAGAGCGTGCTAATAACGCGAAGGTCGCAGGTTCGAAACCTGCATGGGCCATTTTTTAAAAAAACAATTTATTTCTGAATTTTGTCAGGGGCAGAACCGTAAACTTACTTTAAATTTGAAAACCTTTACGTTGGTGTTTACCCGCTCCCGCTGCCAGCAAAAGAGGGTGCCGTCTGTCTCTTCGTGTTATATTTGAAGAACACAAAGCTTTGAACAGACAACCGCGGATATTTGTTTAGATGAACGTCCAAGTGTTTCTCGTCTATTAAGGTTCTCTCAAACTCATCTTCTATCTATTGAATGTAGTTCCCCTTTGCTTTAAGTCTAGATTCTGTCCTTACTTTGTTGTATGTTACTTAAGAAGAATTAGGGTTTAGGAGGAAATGAAGCTTGGCCAAGGTTGCAAGTATTTGCTTGGATCCCGACCATTTTTTACTTTATTTTTTTATGCTGCATTTTCCCCTGGGGTTCGTGAATTTGAGTCTGTGGACTGATTTTGAGCAGGGAACTAAATCTTCTTCTTGATCAGGGATCAGAATTTGGAAATTAAGATCATTCAGAAATGGTGGCTACCAAGGTATATCAAATGCCACTAGGTCTTTTATTTCTCGAATAGATCATACTCCTCTCCTTGATTACACTTAAACGATACTGTTGCTCGAAATTAGGCTAAAGTCTGCCTGGATGCGGGTCTACCCACTGAGGATAATCGCACCCGCAGGAGTGGTAAGATAAACTTAATCTATAGTTTAGCATTTCAAATCTTCTCCAACGCTATGTAGTAGATGATTAATAACTGACTTCTTCACCCCCCTCGGTACAAGCAGCAATGGGAGGTTTTAAGGTTTATACGGAGAAAGATAAGATTAAAGCTGATTCCAGTTGCAAGTAAGTGTTACTAATGTTCCTTTAATATTTTTCTCTCCACACGTTGTATTTCTACTTTACTTCTCTTCTGTTCCCATTGATGGTATTGAAATGCTTGGAAAAATTTTGGTTAAGCCATATTTTAGGCTGTACGTATCGTAAATATAAGCATTCCTTTTATTGGAAACGAAACCCCTGACTAGTTAATTGTTCGATATTTTCCGTGTTGTAGGAAGCCTGTAACAATGAAAAAGGAGCCTTCAACAGATTGTGTGAATCAACCAAAGGTAATTCAACTTTATTCTCAAAGCTTGTGGGTCAAAATTCTAACCGTAGGAAGACAACATAAAGTCTCGTTGGAAAATTGGTCACATATTAACTTTTACATTTGAGGTTCTTCTAATTTAAGGGAGGCCTGCAGCGCTCAGAGAAGAATACAGAGAAAATTGAAGTTTCTGGTAAGAAATAGAGATGGTGTTTTAAAATAGAAAATTTAGATAATGTTGTGAGTTTATTTCAATTGAAATTCTACACTGTTTCTTCAGGGGCCAAAATCACGAGAAGAAGAGCGTTGGCAGATGTGAGTAACGTCCGAGCCAACTCTTCTAGGAAAACAATTCAAGATGGCTCCAAGCATAAGTGAGTCATGTGCATCACCTCTCTCTCACGCTCTCTCGGTCTGTGATGAGAGGCAGTAGAAATTTGTTTGTTAAAAAAGAAAAACTTTCCCGATCCTTTTTTTGGTATACAATTTGACTTCGAGGATTTAGGAAATTACACGCTGTTGTAAGGTGCAATATACAAGTTTTCTCCTTGGCCTTTACTTTTTAAGTCTTTCCCGTCTTAGAAATTAAGCCGACGCAAATGGTCTTTGTCACTTGTTTCTGTAGGATTTCAACTGGGACTAGAGCTAGCACTGCTGGCGTCAATGTCTCATTTAGGAAACCATTGGTATGTAAACTTTTGCTAGATTTAGTTGTGAAAATAATGTGTCTTTCTCTCATTACAAGTCTTTAAAGTACGACGCCCTTTTTATATCACCAACAAAATTTGTTCAGTTTGCTTTTGTTGTTCTTGAACAGGGAAAAACGAAGAATACAGGAGAAGCTGTGGGTGAATTGCATGCTTCAGAAAAAGGTTTCTCTATATATAAAAAAAAAAGTTCTGTAGTTTCTATACTCTATCATGTAGTATTGACCTGCTTTACTTTTTAGGGCGTGTTAATGATTCAAATGGTTGTTCCGTCTATGAAAGAAACAAAACAGACGGTCCCTGCTGTGCCAATACTGTAAATACCAGGTTTTTAAATATAATTTTCCACTCTAACAATGATAAAAATGTTTAAAGTTACACGGTTTATAATTTTGTTCTTCCAATAGGCATTTATGACATGCCTTTTCGTGTGCATATTTGTAGATTTAGACCTTTTAATAAATTTTATGTTGAACTCTTGTTTATTTCTCAGGAGAATTAAAAAGATCTCTTTTTCGCAAACAAGGTTCGATGCTTAAAAAATGCCTTTTCCCCTCTTCGTTGTAGTCAAGATGACGTACAACTGAATCATATTGGTTGTTTGTCTCTTGTTTTGAAGGATATCTTTACCAGTGCTAAGGAGGATGAACCAAGCAAATGCTTCGAACCCAAAGGTTTTGGATCACTAGATTATGATATATTTTACATTTCTTTGGGATATGATGATATGACCCAAATATTTATTTTATGTAGAATGGAATCAATTTACCTGTTATTTTAATGGCGTGTATTTCTAATAAGTATGTATTTTCTACTTTCAGGAAGTTACTGAGAAGCCTGAAAAGACCAATAGATCTCAAGCATGTTTGAGTATGAATTTAGATTTTTGTAATTTCTTTTTTTTTTTTTTTTTTTTTGCTTCCGATGACAGACTAGATCAAGATAGGGGACTAAACCCTTTCTTCTCCATTTTTAGCTAAATCTGGCAAGAATGCAGTAGCCCCGGCAAAAAATATCAGAAGTCGGCTATGGAATAACCGAGTGAGCGATGGCTTCATCATAATGTTAGCACTTGTAAAACTCAATGATTCAAAACAGTTTGTTTAAATGCGTTGTAGTAGTTTCCTTTTTCATTGATTTGATGAAACATCTTCTCATCACAATGCTAACAAGCAAATTCTTTTTGTTTTAAAGAATGTTTTTTAGCCATCTTTGCTTTTGCTGATGGAATGTTAAGCAAGTAGGAAAATCTCTTTGGAACTTCTGACTGTGGTAAAGGAATTTCAGGGGTCAAGCCAAGGTGGACACAAATACACTGTCCAAAAAGTCTAGTAAGGTACTTGCTTATCATTTGCAGCAATATGCTTTCTATGCAACGTGTCTAGAGATACTTAATTCTGTTCACTGCTGCATAAGAACCTTTTTTCCGTTCACCAATTTTATTGATGTTAATAGTATGTGTTCTTGTTCCATTGCATCACATTTTTAGAGGGTATATTATGAAGCTTTTTTACAATGTCACCTTCCAGCCCATTGCAAGGATCATGAAGAAGGCTTCTGGTACTCAAGAGGCATCAAAAGCCAAATATGCATCTGTTGCAATCAAATCAATTTCTAGTACTGCATCATCATCCAAGATTGTGGAACCCTCAGCATCTCTTTGTGAGGATATAACTAATATGTCCATTCAAGGGAGTGATGCATCTGAACCTACTTGTAATCCAAGTACAAGCACGGATTTGATTGTCAGGAAAAAAGTTGGTCGTAGGAGATCGTATACATCCTTGTTGGTCGCTGGAGCAAAGGTGATATTAGCATTGATAGCATACCACCACACTTATGGCTTCTTTTGAGCTTATATCGTTGCCACTATTTTGCAGTTGCTGGATAAATGTGCTGTAGCTACGGAGATGGCTAACCTACCAAGTATTGACAATGACCACAACCAAATGGAGGTTGCTGAATACGTTGAGGAGATATATCGTTATTATTGGGTTACAGAGGTGATGTTTGTTATTCTTTCTAAAAAGAGTTGACAGTTTTTAACATCCATGGCCATATTGAAGTGTCCTAGCGTAGGCTTTCTGTGGTTTTCAATCTGAATTTGTCAGCTGCTTATTCAATTATTTATTTTGCAAAGTTTATTTATTTATGTTTATTAACTTCTTGACGCCTATTTCTGTGATATATCTTCGACTTAGAACTGCCAATTTTGTATTAAACAAACTCAATTTGTTTCTGATTTCAGGCACAAAGCTCATCTCTTTCAAATTACTTATCAGTACAAAAAGAAATTAACCCCCATATTCGAGGCGTTTTGATCAACTGGTTGATTGAAGTACCTATCTATTTTCAAGTTTTGCCGCTTTTCTTTATTTTTCTTCCTTCGTTAACTATCCGGCTCTCTCTCTCTCTCTCTCTCTCTCTCTCTCTCTCTCACTCTCTCTCTCACACACACACACATGTTGTGCTATGAGCTATATCTATGTTTTTTGGTCGTAGGTACACTTCAAATTTGACTTGATGCCTGAAACACTATTTCTCACTGTTACATTGTTTGATCGGTATCTCTCCCAAGTCATAATCAAGAAGAATGAAATGCAGTTGGTTGGTCTTACTGCATTGCTATTGGCATCGAAATATGAAGATTTTTGGCATCCTAGGGTAAATATTATAATATTTTAATTTTATCTATTTTGACATTATGCTTGATCGATGAAAGTTAGGCTGATCAGACATTGTGGTGTCCGTTGGCAACAGGTTAAAGATCTAATTAGCATTTCAGCTGAGTCCTACTCAAGAGAGCAAGTGCTACAAATGGTATGGTTGGATATTTATTCTCTACAGTTTGAACTGTCTTTCTTCAAAGTATATTCGACTTTTTAAGTGGCTGGTTGAGGATGCAGGAAAAATATTATCCTTCAATCATTTTCAACTGTACCCATGGTCGCTCAATCAGGAAAAGTGTTGGCTTTTGTAATTTTTTTGTGACGTATTATGCCTTGCTATGAGATCCTCTGATATCTGATTAAACTGACTAAAATCCAGCTAAAATTATATCACTTGAATTAATGGATTACCAATTAACCGAACAGACTAAACTGCCTTGGTTCAACCGGTTTGATCAGTTATCCTTGTGCAACTGCACGTTGTTTTGAATTTGGCAGGAGTGGAGGAGTTACTGTCATAGAGAGTATTAGTATTTTACTACAAATACTGTATTTGTATTTCTTAGTACATGTTTGAGAGTGATTTTGAAATGGTTAAAATTACTTTTCTCATGTCCAAAATCACCTCCTAAATTTTCTTTTTGGTATGAAATTTATTTTTATTAGATCACTTATAAATCATTCATTTTCACTAAATCACCAGCCGGGTAGAGGAAGTTTGAAAGTTTCTGTTTCCTCAAGTATGGCAAGTTTGAAACTCCTTTTTGTATGTTTTGATCTCCCTCCAGGAAGCACTCATTCTTAAGAAGTTGAAGTTTCGCTTGAACATGCCTACTCCATATGTTTTTATGTTAAGATTTCTCAAGGCTGCTCAGTCTAATACTCAGGTTTGGAAGCCTCTAGAGACTATCGTGATATAGTTTACTTGAAGAAATTCTAATAGTTGTGTGCTGCTTTGAATTCTGCTGCAGCTTGAACACTTATCATTTTACTTGATTGAGCTGGCCTTGGTTGAATACGAAGCTCTTAGTTTCAAGCCGTCGTTGCTATGTGCATCGGCCCTATATGTTGCACGGTGTACGTTGCAAATAAGTCCATGCTGGACCGCACTACTAAACAAACATACACGCTACGAAGCGTCCCAAATAAGGTAGCTCCTAACACATATAGCAGCTCGTAATATAACACCTTCGCATGCATATACTAAATCTTTTTATTGTTTTATAGAGAATGTGCTGAGAAAATCTTGAAATTTCACCAATCTGCTCATTTGGGACAGCTGAAAGTCACGTATGAGAAGTACATGAAACCTGGTTTTAGCCGTGTTGCGACTCTAAAGCCATTGGACAAGCTTCCTCTTTGAATTTTCTTCACCTTATTTTCATCCTGTAAATTGATTCATATGATGTTACTTGGTAAACTTTCCCTCGTCATTCTATCCTCTTTTCTTTCATCTAAACTTTTTCTGACCTCCTGACAGGAAGCAAACTTGTGGGTGTCGATCTTGTAATAGAAAGGTCATGACCATGGCTTACTATTGTGTGATGAAGTCTTTGGCTGCATGGAACCTCCGTTCTCCGACTTAGTGTTTATTGCATTTGAATGGCGTTCACCATTCGTTGGTTGTCTTGAGACAATTCACATTACTTCTTGTTTTGCATTAGAACAAAACCTCCCTCGAGTTCATTTTCTGGAACTAGTGACACCCAACTGTAATACTTGAGTATTCAGGACTGTTTTTTTTAAGGCCTACGCTCATATCTAATTTCAAATGAAAGCGACTCCACGTTGTTCTTATTTAATCACTGACTAATGTTTAATTATTTTCATAAGTTTCTTTTAATCAATCTATTAAATATAGAGATAGAACCCAAAATAATTTTCTTTAGAATTTATATTTAGTAAAATTTTAAACTTTTAATTTTTTATCTAGTAATAATTTATTAGGGAATAATTAATAAGTTGTTTGTTTTACCGCATTGTGCTGGTAAAAAAATACCATAAAATTTTAATTATGGGAATAATTCCGACCAGTCGAGACTGGCTTTGATAGGCGATAAGTGACCAATTGTTCTTGAAGTGAGCTAGCTCACGACGGTCAATTCGCGATTTCATCCGGCTAGGGCGGGTACTTAAAGATGTTGTTCATTTCGTTTTTTGTAAATATTATACTCCATTAATTCATTGGTTCATGCATATTGTTCATACTAAGAACATGTTCACCATTGATCTAACCCTTCGTTCTACAGCAAATCTTTTGATTTCATTCTCCGTACTCAATGATTCTGATTAGGGTTCCATTCTACGCATTCGATGGTTCAAAAAAGAAAATGAAGAACAGCCATCCGTAAAGAAAGATTGAAAGAAAAGAAGACGTAGCCTATTCTACTAAAAAGGCTTTCCTTCTGGGAAAGACAAAGATCAAAATTTTAAAAGAGAAGAATAATGGATAGTCAAAATGTAGGAGCACCTAAATGCACAAGCCTTAGGAAGACAAGACAAGTGCCAGAATCTCGGCCCCAAATCCTTATCGGCAACGTACAGCACTGACGACGCTACAGAAAAAAGCGAATCAGAGACTCTAATTTGTTGCCTTTCGCAATTTCAATTTCGCATTCTATAAAGTACGAGAAGATATGATCGGAAATTGAAAGCCTCAAATTTGAAAAGAGGCTCAGAAACATTCATGTTGACATCAACAAGCTCGCCCCAGAAACAGGACACCGCTTTCATAGTTTGATGGTATATGAATTCGTCATCACTGCCACAACTAGATGGAACAAATGGACTGAAAAAGAGAAGAACTGAATCAAAAAATTAAAAGAAAAACGCAACTCGCACAAAGAGGAACCCTAATCCAGAAAGTATGGCGGAAAGGGGATCCTTCGGGGCGTTTAAATAGCACTTGGGCGGAGGGACCTAAAAGAAAAGTAAAACCCTAATCCGGCAAGTATAACAAAATTGCCCCCCGCCCCTCCATTCTTTGAAAATTAATCTACGGAAATTTCAAATGGGCCCCTTTATTAAGACAAGTTGCCGGATTTAACCCTAATGAGCATTTTAATATTATTATCATCATAGGAAAACAAATAATTAATTATGAAAATAAGAAATTAAAAAATTTGTAAAATAAATAATGTAAAGTAATTAATAAAAAATAATGATGAAACCGGGAAGAAAAAATTGTAGCGCTACTGTGATATATGAAAAATTCTCTTAATTTAAAAAAGAATAATACAAAAGAGAACCGAAATCACTGCACTGTCTTCTTGCAGAGAGAGAGAGAGAGAGAGAGAGAGAGAGAGAGAGATCGAGCTTCCAGGAACAACCCTAGAATTCTCTCTCATCGTCCTCCGTAGTCGGAGAAGCCATCCTCGGCCTTCAGGCTACCCTCCGATTCCCATTTCTCCGTGCTAGGCTTGTATCCACGACCTCCGAAATGGTTAGTGTTTTGTTCTCTTCGGTTATTGTTAATTCAATTATTATATCCCTCCCCTCACCCCTTCACATCGTGCAAGGTTATTGTTGTTTAATTATTTTCCAGTTATTGGTCCTGTGGCTAGGATCTATGTTAACTACATTGTTTTCTCCATCTTATTTGCTAACCAGAACGCTCTGCACTCTATCTTTGTGTGATACTCACTGCACCAGGGAATTCTGTTCAAGTATTGATTCCTTGGTTGCATGAATTTCAGATTGAGATTTTATCTTCTGGTTACGATTGTGGTTTGGTTTATGGAGTAACCATCTTCTATACTATTTAAGTGGATGCTACATGATCAACTTTTTTTGTTGACATGCTCAGTCGTCTGTGTGGACTTTTATGTGTACACCAATAGACCCAATACATGTAAACATCATCCTATAATCTAACTTTTATTGTATTTGTTCTCAACAGCATAAATTAAGCAGAGGACACCGAGATAAAGTCCACCAGTTTATGGCTATAACTGGTACAAGGTACGTTAATGAGCGCTATTTTAACATTCTTTTAAGTTGATTACTAAAATTTATGGAATCAAGATCCTGTTTGTGTGCGGTTGCTTCACTTTGTCTAAGGGAAGACTAACCTTATGTACGTGAAGAGGATAATCTAAGAAATCAGTCATATCTCATAACACGGACTGGTATGGACTTAAGTATAATGTATAAACTGTAGAAGTAGACGTGGTTTCTTGCCTAAATTACTTATTTTCATCTTCTGCCGAAGAATCAAAATTCACTTTAAGTTTCATGGTATTTGAATTATCTCTCATGTTTTGACCACCAAACATTGCAAGGCTTAGTTGACACCCCCTCTGATCAAATGCTTTTAACATTATTAACGGGAGGGATTGGCTGTCATAGTTAATAAAGATAGTTATGAAGGTATTGGAAACGAGATAGAAAGTTTAATAAGTTAAGACACCTATTTTCTGATGTAGCTCTAGGGTCGGTGAAGCCTCCGTGAGTATTGGTGGAGTTGGGCTGTGAACATAATGTGAGGAGTAGAGTCTTTGATATCCGGTCATTAGGGGGAAAAATCTAATAGTTGTACTGTACACATTAATATAGTATACACGACATAGATTTTTCTGTTTGTTTTTTAAATTGTCCCCTTCTATATCTCCTATATAATAAGCATTTTTGTGTTAATACAAACAGTCTTCCTTTTTCTTTGAAAGCTGATCTTCAGTTGATTTGAAACAAAAAGATGCAACTGTTAAAAATGAGAACCTGAATGTATTCAAGCATTTTATGAAAAATTTAAGAATACCAGAGTGAAGAAGAAAGGGGTCAGAGGGAGACTACAAAAAGATCTATCACATGTAAAGCCTCACGATCATATGTCTGATCACTCAACAAATTGATTGACAACCGTGGGAAATGTTTTGTTTTTTTCTTCATGTAATTTTTCTTTCTACGTCTAGAGAAAATGATGAAGATGGTTGACTCGTATGCTTTGTTTCACTTTTCTATGGATTTTCATGGCTAATCATTTTAGTGGTGCCCCTTTACATTTTATTCAAAAGATTTAGAAAGCTTTTCCCCATTTTTTTCTCTCCTAATGGGAACAGGCTGCTGGTACACTTTGTAAATTTATAGAAAACAGAACTAGTTCCGTTAGATAAAAATGGATAAACCTTTTTTATTTTATTATTTTCGTCAATGATAAAGAACAGAGAGTAAGACTGATAAAAATGCTTTTAGTGCTTCTGAACTCATGTTGTAGCTTTCTTTCGTATCAAGCTAAAGAAGCATGGATAATGAATTGGGGTCCATCTTATATTTTCATTGATTTTTATATTTTGTTGATCATGCAGTGAAAAGGTTGCTCATCAGGCCCTGAAGGCTAGTGATTGGCATCTTGAAGGAGCTTTTGATGTATTTTACAGTCAACCCCAAATTAAAGCGTTCACTGACTCTAGACATTTGGAAGAGCTTTATAACAGATATAAAGGTAAGCTTTGTTTTCATTTATCATTACTAGATTTCTTTTCTTTATGTAAACTTGAAACCATGCTGACAAAGTTTATGATTTTCTATGAGCATGAAAGTAACAAAGTTTGTTAATTAAAATGGTTGGCAGATCCATATGTTGATATGATATTGGCTGATGGTATCTCACTGCTCTGTAATGACCTTCAGGTAGGTGATTTATGTGCCCAACTATGTTTGGTGTAATTAATGAGTTGATGACTATGCAGTTCTATTTATTTCTACCTATTGAATTGACGTGAGATACATATTTTTGCAGGTGGATCCTCAAGATATAGTGATGGTATGCGTTAAAAAATAATTGTTGCTACACAAGGCAATCATGTGTGAATTATATTAATGCTTTATGCTATCTATCTCATTTTAGAATTATCAAGATTCTTGACATGCGTGCATTCCTTTTAGTAGGGGCTAAATTATAGACAGCTCTCCTGACAAGCTTACTCTTGTCAAGCTTCATCTTGGAGAAGATATCTGAGATAGGATATCAATATTCTCATTCTCCCTCTTATAATTTTGTAGCTTGATAGAGGCAGTCACATAAATGACTGCAAGGTCACTTTAGGTGCTTCCTTCACCCATGTTAAAAAAAGCTGAATATTTCAATTTCACATTATCGTTAACACTGTATTTGCTACACAAGGTGTGTGGTGTAGTCTAAGAATGACTGAGGAGAAATCTCCAAGAATCAAACTCTAGAATCTTTATTATGAATCAAGTTAATGAATACATGAGATGGATTCTCTAAGAACTAAAATCCAAATAGGAAACTATAAAGGAGAACTAAATTTCTAATAGGCAACCAAAAATGATTAACCATGGAATTATCCTAGATTAACCGCTAATCCTACTACATCAGAATTTTTAATAGATGTGGGATATTGTATAACGAGCACAACTCATGAAGCTTCCCTAGCAATTGGACTCAACAAGAGTTTCCTGGTTTTCCACCAGCAACCATATTGGTATATCCGAAGATGACTGAGGAGAAATCTCCGAGAATCAAACTCTAGAATCTTTATTATGAATCAAGTTAATGAATACATGAGATGGATCCAAAAAGGAACTGAAAAGAATTAAACATGAAATCATCGTAGATTAACCACTAATTCTACTACATTAGTATGGATCTAGGTGATATTTTCACCTCTGAATTGCAAGAATATCAGTTTATTTTGTGCCCATCTTCTGATTGATAGGCTTATTTTTAAATATATTGTCGCAATTACCTGCAGTTGGTTGTTTCATGGCACATGAAGGCAAACACAATGTGTGAGTTTTCCAAACAGGAGTTTATAGGTGGATTACAAGCACTAGGGTAACTAATTGTTTGCTGTTATATTCTTTCGGACTAGAATATCATGTAAGGGATCAAGATTATTCTTGTCATAATATCAATGTTCAATTCATGATGGCAGGATAGATTCTCTGGAGAGGTTCCGTGAAAGGATACCATATATGAACTCTGAGTTGAAAGATGAACGTATGTATTCTTAGTTGCTTATATCATGTTGTAACTTATATTATCCTTGCTTATAATTGAAATTCTGTGTGATTTTAACTCGATGATTTGTTTATATTGATTTCATGTCTGTCCAGAAAAGTTCCGTGAGATTTACAACTTTGCATTTGGTTGGGCAAAAGAAAAGGTACTCATGCTCGGCTTGAATATTCTGTGGTGGATCTATTTACAGCTGTTTTTCTATCTTCAGTGGCACATGCGTTAGATAACAGCACAATCTCTGCCTAATACATGGACTTCTAAAGTGGGTTTACATGTTTTAGGGGCAAAAATCTTTAGCACTGGACACTGCAATTGGAATGTGGCAGTTACTATTTGCTGAAAAGCAGTGGCCCCTCGTCGACCACTGGTGTCAGTTCTTGCAGGTAATGTTTCTACTTTGTCTTTTTGAAAAACCAAATATCTGTGATGTGTGGGGGCAATGCTTCCTTGACTCAAGGAGCTTGTATATCTTATGGATGCAAAGGACAGAACGGTATATTTTATCCAATAGCTATCTATCTTGAACATTTTTATAGAATGTGCAATCGGATGGATCTGTCCTGTGCAAAAGTTAGCCAGTAGTTTCTTGTTTACTTTCTGCTGAGTAATGTGGGAAAATGGGTTTAGAATTTGATCTGCTTCAAATTCCGAAGTCCAAGATGCTTGTACTGTTTTCTAATTATACATTCTTAATAATTTTTTTTGATCTATTTGTATTTTAATCTTTCTTGATTTAGGCTCGGCATAATAAAGCTATTTCTAGGGACACATGGTCTCAACTTCTGGAGTTTGCAAGGGTAAGAATGAAATTTTAAACAGATGCCTCAAAATCCTGTTTTATTATTATTATTATTATTATTATTATTATTATTATTATTTATTTAAATGATCTACTTTATGAACTTTGAAAAATTAATTCCTAACTCAATCCTTTGATTCACAAACTTTTCAAATCTCTGTTTGAGTATCTAGATTTAAAAAAAACTGTTGCGAACCTCGCTGTTATTCTAGCACCTAAAATGTGCCCACTCCATTTGTTGTACATCCACCAATGAAAGTTTGCAGAGGGGTAGTTGGGGGCGGCAATGGTGAAGCACCACTGCCCCTTTGTTGGTGGTGATGTCTTGCATTTGCTGTACTAATTCCTTTCTTACTTGTCTCAATTTGTAGACTGTGGAGCCTATGCTATCAAATTACGATGCCGAAGGTGCTTGGCCATACCTCATCGATGAGTTTGTCGAATACCTGAATGAGAATGGCATAGTCCAGACTGTGCCGCCAAATGATTTGAATCAAATAAGATGATATGCTACTACCATTGGTGTTGGGATTATTTGTATTTATCCTGGTGTGATTTGAATACCCTCTGGTTGAATTCATTGGGGGGAAGAAGTAAGATACAGGAGGGGGTAGATGGCGAGTGACTGATATCCGAGTGAAAGACATTTTATTTTTTGTTGGATTTGGTATATCATCTATATATTATTGAGTGGGAAAGTGGGATTTTATGGTAATAATACTGTGAACGCACCTCTCTCTTTCCTCGTGTGTTTTTATTTCTGCGTATTCACAGTATGTATACCTTGCTCCTTACTGCAGCAAAATTTACTGGAAGAATTTTTGTTTTGGGTTCGGTTATCTTACCTACACTGTTGCATACTTGTCCAATGCCAGTCTCTTTCTTTCTTTTTTTTTCCAGATCATGGGCCGCTAAGATTTACACAAGTGCTTAAGATTATATGCACAGGCTGCAATCTTTTTTAAATTTGAGGTTGGGAATCATAGGATTTGCATGTACGGTAACCTTTATGTTTGAGAATGTTCAACTTTTGAAGGAGAAAAGGTCAGGAAGCGAGATAGAGAATATGATTAGGGAGTGATAAAACTCAATTGGAGGGAAAAATCTTATTCGGAAAGGAAAATAAATGGCTTAAAGAGAGTAAAATGAAGATAGTAAGGTTATTCTAACCCCGTTATTTGATAAGGTGATGCGCTTTAACAGCGTCAATCCGAAAATTGTTTTTCATCATTATTTTCAAGGTTAAATGGAATGTTTACATTGTTCAAGACGATGAAGAACAGAGGGGGATCAAAAGACTCGACGATTTGTGATCTTCCACAAAATTCTTGTAAAGTGGCAGAAGTCTAAACCTCTCGTAATAGTCTTCACTTCTTGGCTGCCACCAACGCCATGTGCTCTATGAGGTCCAACACTCGGTTGCTGTTTGGGTGAGTGTATTATAATTGTCATATTTACCAAAACAAAAAGGGAGAAAAGCATATTTCAAGCACTCGTTTCTAATAACTTCACTATAGAACGTACCTGTATCCCCACTCGTTGTCATACCAGGAGACAAGTTTCATGAAGGAGTCGCTGAGACCTATTCCGGCCTTTGCATCAAATATACTTGACCTACAGTAAAGTTAAAATTCAATTATATTCGTGATCTATACCCTCTTTGCGAAGAATTTAGCAGTGCAGACTATAATACCTTGAGTCACCAACAAAATCATTTGAGACAACGTCCTCATCTGTGTAACCGAGGATACCCTGAAGTGGGCCTTCTGAGGCATACCTTTAGTTGGTAATCAGGTCGACCAACAGATTAGTGATAAACAACAATTACTAATGCGTGAATCAATTCATGATTAAACTCAAAAATAATGTGTGTAAGAAGGAACTAATAGTTCATTTACTTGATTGCAGCCTTGACATCTTCATAAGAAGCGCTCTTCTCTAGTTTACAAGTCAAGTCCACAACAGATACATTAGGTGTTGGAACACGAAATGCCATCCCCGTAAGTTTTCCGTTGAGCTCAGGAAGAACTTTTCCCACAGCCTGCAGTTCAAGAATCTTATTAAAAATGTTGAAATTAATAAAAGATTACTATTAGCTATTGAATTTCCTCTACCACGTAGCAATCAAAGCCTCTTATTTCAACCACTAACCTTTGCAGCACCGGTAGAACTCGGGATGATATTTTGTGCAGCTCCACGACCCCCACGCCAATCCTTCATTGAGGGGCCATCAACAGTTTTTTGAGTAGCTGAGAAAGAGAAGGAAATTATCATCCTTTGTAATTTTTTTCTTTGCCTTTTATTTTTTGTGGAGAACAGGAGGGGGAGAGAGACCTGTAGTTGCATGCACGGTGGTCATCAAACCTTCTGCGATACCAAAAACCTCATGAACCACCTGCATGTCATATCCGTAGAACTCAATTTCTTTAAATGTTAATTAATTCTATTTCATAAAATGCCTAAGCATTTGGGATTCACACACCTTCGCAAGAGGAGCGAGACAATTCGTGGTGCAACTCGCATTTGAAACAATATCCATGCTAGGCTTATATGTCTTCTCGTTAACTCCAACAACGAACATAGGTGCATCAGCTGATGGGGCTGATATGACTACTTTCCTCGCTCCACCCTACAAAGAGGTGTCAAGAAATTGGGGACCTTCAGTCTCAATATTAGATGGTATAATGATGGGGCATATATAGATGGAGCGAGGACTAGGTTCAATTAGCATGTCTATAGACCTTCAAGTGCGCCGATGCCTTGTTTGTCGTTGTGAAAACCCCAGAGGATTCAACAACAAACTCAACCCCAAACTCGCCCCAAGGAATTTCTGCTGGATCCCTATAGAAATAACCACAGATATATGCCTGGTAGTTAGAAACCATGCAAAACTTATCCAGATGTTATTTATGTCTTAAATGTTGTGGATTTCTCAGGAGTACCTTTGACTTAAAACTTTTATTTGTTTCCCATTGATTTCCAAAGTTGAATCATCCACAATGTTAATCGTGCCCTTAAAATTACCATGTGTAGAATCAAACTTGAACATGTATGCCTGCATAAAATGAAGAGTATACTACAATCATTTCTTCTCATCCAAATGCTTGAGGAACTAAGCAATTCAAGAAAGTTGAAACTGAAAGAAATATTACTCAACTACCCTCTCACGGCTATAATCATGGTCTATATTTTCAAGTGACAGGATTAAAAACTTGAGCAGAGAAAGTTCTTAGCATTAATAGCTCCTTAGACGATCTTAGGCATTGTAGATAATCCAGGTTAATCAATCTTGAGGGAGGAATAAAAGCTTATCCACAGCTAAATGAACACCAATGGATGACAAAAAATGACTAATTTTAAAAAGTTGTAATTTGAAAGGAGGTCGGATTGCCACTACCATGTACTTTGCATCAACAAAAGGGTCATTAACTGCAACTACATCAATATCATCCCTCGAGGTTGCAATCCGCAATACCAACCTTCCAATACGTCCAAAACCTGCATTAGTTAGACTGGTTCACGTTTTTATTTGGGTGGACGTTTCTTTACAAAATAAATAGCAATGTCAAGGCCACATGACCAAGGTCTACATGATATGAGAGGCCATGTTAAATGTTTGATTTTCAAGAAATAATGACAACAAAACTAACCAAGATTAATCTTCTAGTTTCTCAAACACTAATGTAGAATAATGAATGAAGTAATCCAATCTAAATTAAATATCCAGGTTGTCACTGGTAAGAAAAGTCACATCATTCGGGCAAGTAAGCTAAAATAAATAATTTGATTTCTTCAATAACGAAGAACAAAAATGAAAAGAATGATGAATAAAGTACCTCATAAGTTACAACTTTCTATCAGTAAGCACTTCCTGGAGGAGTATAATTCAATAATCTAAACAGAGATTTGCGTACTAACAAAGATCAGTTTCTGTTTAGGGAAACAAGTGTAGGGTAGCATGAACATGACCTGTGACCAATGATTTCCAACACGCATTAAGCATGTGAAATAACGGACATGAAAATCCATCTTTCAAATATGGCAGCTCCAAAGTGGAAACGAAAATAAGCAGGCTGTACTTCCAAATTTAAGTCTCTTAATCAATTGAAAGAGACCAAAAACTAAAGCAACGCCATTATGATAAAGTTTCACATGCAGATTTTCTTTTATTAAATCACTTTCTGAACTTATTTTTCCTATTCTGTACTTCCTTCCTTCCTAAGTAACTGTTGCAGAAACGCTCACAGCTGAGAAATCTACTACAAAGAGAAAAGGAAACGATATGGGATTGATAACAAGAAAGCCAATGAACAAGAAGTAATAATTATAGGAAGAGTAGTAAAAAAATCGACCAAGTCATACCATTGATTCCGATCCTTGTCTTTCCACCGCTCCTTGGTTCTTGAGAAGCAACAAATTAAAATTATTAGCATCAAGAATTTCTTTTCTATTTTATTATTGATGATATTTTTAAGGGGAAAACAAGACAGAGAAATGAAATATGAAATTTTAACACTGAACTCTGAACCGTCGGAGGCATTTCAGTGGCTGTAGCTCTAATAGGCTGAATATTCTGGGTTCTACGAAGCTGCAAGGAAAGTGAACCGCTTGGACCATGGGCACCGAAAATGCTCGATTGAAACTTCGAAGAATTCAAATTAACGTACGAGGTCTGCATAAACAAAATAAAGTCGACGGTAAGTAAGAAAACAACTGTGTCATCAGCTGATCGATACAAGGTGTGGACTGAGGAGTATGGAATGCGCTAAGCAAGTTGTAAGAAGCATATGCCGAAAACTTCTTCATGATCGAAGGCCATTTCCAACCGATTATAAACTTATAAAGAAACAAGTAAAGAACAATTTGTATTGCTGTGCTGCAACATTTGACTAAATTCCATTTTAGAACACGATGTATTAGAGAAATGATGATGATGATGATAAAGGATCAATATAAATATCGAGAAGAGGAGGACCGTAAACTGATCGGCAGAAGAGGAGGAAAGAGATGCTTGAACAATAGAAGCGGCGGGTGCAGATCTGAAGAGCGGAAGTGCGGCCATGGAAGCAGTACTTTTTGAAGATTACGGAAGGGGAGACGGGAGAAGGTGAAGAATGGCCAGAAAAGGCTTCGTCAGTCGTACCCAAACGCAGAATAAAAAAATAAAAAAAATTCCTGTGAGACAGTGCCTTTTCGGAGTCGGAGAAAGCTAAGCAGGAAGAAGACGGGGAGCCCCTATTTATATCTGTGAAAAATGGCTCTTTTAAAATAAATAAAAAATATATAGTATTTTTAGGTCTTGCTCATGATGTAAAATTATTTTTATATCCTCATTTAATAAAATAGTAATTTTTGTTTTAATCATAAAGAAAAAAAAAACTTTAAAAATTAATTTAATTAATGATTTTCATCAATCACGAATTCTAACTATAAATTTACTTGGAGAATCTAATATAAATGGGACAGATAGCACATAAATAATACTAGAACTTGGAAGCGTGGGACCCAGAATCTGAACCACCCTGATTTGTCGGCTTGTGATGACGTGGCAGGATCTGACGTAAAGCATGGAGGAGTCCACGTGGGCCGTGATTGGGCCTTGCTTTCACGATTTGGACTTCTCTTTGGGCCCCATCAAATAACCCTTTTAGCTTAAAGGAAAGTTCGAACGAACCCGCTTTCAGATTGCACGTGCCGCACGTGCTACGATGGCGTCCGTTGGGATTTTATTTTATTTTTTTGAAAAGACCAATTGAAAATTTAATTAATAAGTGAAAACAAAGCATATGCAAATGACCACGTCACTCTTTTGTTTCTCCCAAAGAGAGCAAATAAGTGATATTAATGGAAAATTTCTAAAGTTAGGCATATAATAATATTAATTTATTTTATAATTTATAAATATTTATTAAAGATAGAAACTGAATGGGATATTAAGAGATGGAGTATGGACGAATATTTTAATTTTGGCGTGAAAGTTATCAAACAATACAAGCAAAAATCGCCGGGAAGTCATTGAGTCAAGTACGCCACGTGTCGCGCCCTTTGAGAAGACTCCTTGCCACGCGCCTCTATAGAAACCAATGCTACATCATTCTTTTCCAATTCCGGCAACAATGGTCCACCTTCAATCTCATCTCCTTCAAATTCCATGCTTCCGGCTCCATAATCCTCCTCCCTAAACTTCCATTTCCACGCCTTCGGCGGCCTCCCCGATCGTTTTATTTGCTATTCTGGTAATCCTTCTATCTCTGCTGCATCCTTCGAACTTGGTTTTGATTGAAATCTGTTACGATGCATGATTATGGATGCATACACGTTTGATCTAACCGATTTGTTCTTATGGACTGCACATTCTCCGATAATGGTGGTGATTTGTTTAGGTATACAAACCTCCTAAAGGCGGATGCCTGAGGGGATGAATATTCGTTTATTTTGTGGGATTTTAGATGATAGGGAGTTCTCTCGTTGGATATCTTAGAAGTTCCGTAGCTCCTCCTGCTTCACCATTTACTACGAGTCAGAAGGGTTGTGATTATTGGGAAAACTCGGACAAAAGAAGAAAGTATAGACTCCTTTGCTTTGTGGCAAGCTCTCTCACCCCATGTGTTTTTCGCTGTCTATTGAAACATAATCTTACGGCCCAGTTCACCCTTCTGGCATTCATGTTTGAATGAGCTAATTCAACAATGTTCATTTATCTTATTTCCAGCTTGAACTTATCTCTTGTGGCGGGAAAAAAAAAAAAAATAGGCGTCAGGTGGGTGTAAGATGTTGTTGTTTAATATCAACATGTAAAATCGTCGATTTTAAAGGTATAGAACGTACATCTCAATAACAAAACGCGGCCTTATAATTCATGGTTAGCTTTATCTTACAGCGTAACTAAACATCTCATGATTGATTCTTCACTGCTATTGGGCTTATTCTGCAAAGTTGAACTCTGGGGCCAAAAGTATGGTTTCACTTGAGGAGGTTCCCCATGTATGGTTGTATCTGTTTCACACTTTTCAGCATGGCGTTTAAATGAACTATGACGCACAGTTTGATAGGATCTCAACTTTTTCTTTTGTTTTCTATAATTTGTGCCGCTTATAGCCAACACGCTGCTTTGGTACTGACACACTCTGTGCTTTTGGTAATGTGGTTCTATAGACGAGGCCAAGAATGGCTATTGGATTTAAATACTGGGATGATTGTGTTGACCCCGAAGATATGGAAGCAATGTGGAATTACCCTGAAGTATGCGCTGAATGGTTAGATGCTGGGGAATCCAAAACGCAGAAGGTCCACCTCTCAAGGGATCCAGACGGACAGCCTTATTTGACTCAGACAGAGATGAAGGTCATACGCTTTCTCTTGTGTTAATGGACATGAATTTAAAGCAGCCCTTATGCCTTTAACTTGGATATTTCTATTAGAACGTGAAGGGGACATAAGCCTTCATTGTATGTAGACTGTTCAAGAACCCCTACAAGATTTTAAAAATAATTCAATCTTGTTTTAATTTCAACTTATCCTCTGAAGAAATTTGAATATTTGCTTTCTGATTATTCAATTTCTTTTTTCATTTCTGTCATAGAAAATGAAAGTATTTATTTTCTTTAAATTTGATGGAACGGTTCTTAGGCAAGGAATGTTGCGTAACCTTTAAAATTATTATCTACTTAAAATTATTGTAATATTGTGTTGTTCTCCAGGCAGTGGCAGATATCATTGTGCGGAGGCACTTTGAGTCCAATATAGATTCTGTAAGTTCTGTTTTTCCAGCCTCTTGCTTTGCGTTATCATTGTGTTCTTCATACTTAGAACTTGTAGTTGCAAGAAATAGTTGCTTTACTTAATTTGCAGATTTGTAGTAATACATCATAACTTGTGCAGGAAATGATCTGCGCCATAGCGGAATCATTGTGTTCTTCATACTTAGAACTTGTAGTTGCAAGAAATAGTTGCTTTACTTAATTTGCAGATTTGTAGTAATACATCATAACTTGTGCAGGAAATGATCTGCGCCATAGCGGAACTCGAGAGTGATAGACAGCCTCTTGCTATGCGTTATCAAAAAAAAACCAAAGAGACAACATTAGGGATCATGCAATTAACACTTAAAACTGCTGGGTGGTTGGTCAGGTATGAAGATGATGGCTCACTATTTTATATATGCTACATATTTGAATATATACATTGCACAGTTCATTGAATATAATCCAATTAGGACATAGTACACTAGTAACATTTTTGGTTTGCAGTGAATTGGGTTATCAGTCTTATGGATTAGAAGGGAACCCAGATGTCCTGAACAAGCCCTTTGTCAGTGTATATTTTGGGGCTGCTTACCTTAAATGGTTATCAAGCTTTGAGAATAAGTAAGTCACTGAACTTGCATCTCATTCATTAATTGATTGTATGTTGTCTTCTGCAGCTTCTAGTTCAGTGCATATATTTTTCCGCTATGAAGTTAATATCATTAGCCCTCTAAATATATGGTTCTGTGTATTAACAAAGCAAATTCCTTTCCAGAGAAAGAAGCGAGGAGTTTGTAGTTAGGGCCTATAAAGGTGGTACAAAGAAGGCGACTCATAAATCAACTCTACCATACTGGAAACGATATCTATCAGTAAAAGAAAGTCTTCCATCCAGGTGCTCATTTCCCATAGATGAATAAATTTTGAACTGCAGTAAGATCTATTTTTTCGTATTACAGTGGAAGCCCGTGTAAATAATCGTATGTACAATTAAAACGGTTAACTGCTTATGTGTCATAAGAAGTAGAAAGAATATATTCTTGGTACAATGCTACGACTTTTAAACTGATCATCATTACATGGGTTATGTCTAGGAAACATATCAATGAAGCCTCCACCTCTGCTACGTCCCATCCAACTGCTTCAGGGAATACAGGTAGCATTTCCTTACACGAGTCTTATGTGCCATTCATTTACTTGTGGATTTTTTCTCGATATTAACAAAGATTGCTGGAGTAAAGAACTGGCTCTTTTATCCTATCCTTCAAATACTAGCAGAAAGGGAAAAGGTCGAACAATGTAAAAAAGAAGACGATGAAGAAGTGGAAAATGGCTCCTTTTGGACTAAAAAGAAAGTACATAGAGTCCTCTTTTTTAAAACCTAATGCAAGTAATGATTACTCCATACCCTTAAATGAAGTAATTTTTACCGTTCATCACAACCAAAGATAAAGGACAACAAAAAAAAACTAGTATCATAAATGAACAAAACATCGTGTTCATGAATCATATCACAGTAGAATCCTCCCGAGAGAAAACAATCAAATGATTAACTAAGAGAAACTAAGAAAGCAAACAACAAGAAGTTGGACTTGATAGAGACACCCTTTCATACATAATAGTGTGATTCGATTTTTGGTACCTTGTCCCTATTTGTCGTTCCTGTCATTCAACCCACCAAGAGATTTGGCTTTATTGCATATACAACTTAATTTCTTTTCACTAGAGTATAGCTATACATACATGCCTGCAGACATATATGTATTTGCATTTCATGGAAATGACAATCCCTTTTCTCCTCTCCAAGAGGGTGCAGCTATTGTTTATACATTTTGGGATTCTCGAGCGACTCCCGAGGACATGGAAGAGATGTGGAATAATCCTCATGTTCTAAAAGAGTGGAATAAGTCTGGGGAGAAAAAGGGCAATGTACGTTTTTCTCATGATTTAAAGAAAAGACTCTATGTTTCCCGAGTAGAATTGAAGGTAAAAATTAATAAGATTTTCATGCATCATAAGAATTCTCATTTTCTATTCTGGTTTACTATATATTTTTACATTCAGCCTATATTTGTAGGAGAGTTGCTTTTATTTTCTATTCAGATGTGCAGTGATCTAAAACCATTTGCAACAAATAACTCGTAGTCACATTCCTCATATCAATGCTCTTAATTCTGATCTTTAGAATTCTCTCCAGAAAGAGGAGAGACCTCGAAAGTTCTTTCACAAGCTTGCTACCATTTTATAGCTTCATACACCCAACTGCTTAACTTGTGGGAAACAAACCAACGGTGTTTTAAATTTGAAAAGGAAATCCGCATTCTAAATCCCATTGTTTTGCAGGCGGTTGCTGAGATTATTATTTCGAAACATTTCAGTACAAAAGGAGTTAAACCAGTAAGTCTACAACAGCCGTACTTTCTTTTGGAATATATCTTTCTTTATTCTTCTCTGTTTATTTGATATTTTTTCCATTTCTATAGTGTTCGTTCATGAAATGAGAATGGAAGCCGGAAAACTCAATTGTATATATAATAGTAATAATATATCCAGAAAGTAAACGAAAAATTGGATATCTCAAAATAAACTACAGCTTTAAAAAATGTCCCTATTTCAGCATGAACCTATTGAGGAAAAACCAAAGCCCTTTTCCAACAAACCCTCACTCAAAAGCTCTATAATTTAAATTGATAATAGAAGGAGCATGATCAGTGAGTAAGTTAGGAAGGGAACACCATGAAGGGCAATGAAGCTTGGCCAACTTTAAGATTTCCCCCAAACAAAAACTCGATTATAATTGTTAATACATGCTGTACCGTTGATTGTGAAAACCCATAACGGCTCTTGATTTCCAGACACATTCAACGTCTATCACTTAAATTTTGCATGTACACCTGAAGGGCAAATTGTGTAATCAATTATTCATTTAAAGTTTTGACACTAGTTTGAACTGATATAATCATGGATTAAGAACTCTAGAAAATATTGAACTTTCACCGCATGATTTGTTGAAACAATTTTCTCCTGAACTGTATAACTCATTATTCTAAACTTCTGTTCAATTAAACATCCTTCACAAAATTATTTATTGTACATTCATTGGTGCACAGACGGTTCTTTGTGCTCTGGCAGAGGTAGTCAGCATGCGCTTTATTAATGGGGTTGGATCGCGTCCTGGAATAATGGGGATTGACTATTCAACTGCATTTTGGCTTTATATGTATGTCAATCTTGAACCAATTTAATAAAGAGTATCAGCATTTTGGCTTTATTGTATTACTGTGGACTAGTTACTACATTATTTATGTTAATCATCTGTTGGTGGGTTAGGGAATTGAGCTACAGAGCATATAGACTTGAATCTGTTGATGACTTAACCAAGCCATTTGTGTCCATGTATTTTGGTGCTGCCTACTTCGATTGGTTATCTGAATATGAAGGGAGGTAGGTTTCTTGTAGGATGAAAATCTTCACTCGAAGTATGAAAAAAAATTATCTACCGACTACCGCGTCTAACGTGGTAGTTTTGATCAGGGAACGAACTCTGCAGTTTGTTGTTCAGGCTTACATAGCCGGGCCACAAAATGTGGATCTTCAAGAAACAGGTCCTCTGTGGCTCAAATTTGAGGAAGCATTGAGTAACTACGATCACAATAAGAGGTTAGATCCTTCTGAACAACTCCTCCTATTTCATGCTTCAGTTTTCTTCTACTTTCTTGAGTAATACAGTAATGGTTATTTTACCTCAGTGGCGCTCACGGGAGCTGTTCCATCATGTAAACCAGGCATTTATCTCACCATTTGTTTTCATCCACAACTCGTCCATGAACCCTCGCGACAAGAGAAGGATGGAGGCAAGATATTCATTCCATGCACACGACAAAACTGAACACCAGTTAGCCTTTGAAGTTATTTGTTTTGTAGAGTACAGCAACATTACCAAAAAAAATCAGTTCCATAGATTCTTATTTTTTCCTTCCCCTTTGCTGCTTTCTCCTTTTTCCGAATTTTTTCTTCTCTATTCAAACTTGAACTTGTGTTGTCGTCGTCTTCTTCTTCTTCTTCTTTTGTTATTAGTTTCTTTATGAGCATACTTTGAGGCTTCTCTTTAATCATTCCCAGTCTATCTATGGTGATAGCTCACTAACATTTATTTTTGCAGTTCAGAGATTCTTTTAATGTTCAAATTGAGGGCGAACCATAGCGGTGAAGTTGTTTATGATAGAGATACTAACTTATTCGTGACCACTAATACTAGACAAGATTTCCAGATATATGCCAAAAATTCATTTAAGCTATGAATGAATGCCACCAAGCTCCAATGAAAGTTCGGTTGCTTTATTTATTTTCGTTATTAACTTGAACTGTGAATATAAAAGAACACAAATGTGAAAGAATCAAGGCAAGGCAATACAAAGGATTCAGAGCCAACCTCTCAAGGAATCTTCAAAATAGGAAACAATGCGGAGCCATTCATTACTCTACCAAAAGGGGAAGAATCGCATCTTCTGTATAAGGGAATACATGAATGCATGCTTTAATTTCATGCTTATTTCGGTGGCAGTATCCTTGGTTTCCTTGTTTTAGAGGTTGAGAAGGGAGGATTTTCCTTCCCTTCTACATCAATTATCACTAATTAGCCCGAACCACTCTTAGCTTTGAATGTATTTTGGGATGATTTACATTTTGGGAAAACGGTCTTCTTCCTTTGGCACCATCCTTATTTTAACAAACTTACCTTTTACGACAGAACACGGGAAACGGCGAGTCGAATGAATCTGTCACTGTACTCATTCAGCGTGGCCCTTCCTTTTTTGGGTCAAGAGAAAGAACCAAAGGAGAGCTACCCGAAAAAGGGACTTAAATTTATTGATCGAGTGCCGATCAAAAGCTAAGGAGTCGAATGAATATGAACATGAGGGAAGTGGCAACCATGAACATGAAATTTAAGCATCCACATATTGAACCAACCACAACATTCGTGAACAAAAAGGCGATAGAATACTGAATATATCAGGCAGTAGATTTCAACATTTCAAATCGATGAGAAAAAAATGATCCAATCCCATACTGTGGATCTTATACGCTCAGAGTTGAATTTGAGGCTTATTCTAATAATCTATCCTATAACTACCTCTTCTCAAAGAAAAGAGACACGCTCGAGAAACCCTCAAAGGGTTGAAAAACAACCACCTTTACTACATAACAACACAGTGAAAACGGCGAGAGAATTGAGTTCCCTCAAGCTTAAGCATCGTCCAGAGCAAGGACACCAGGAAGCGTCTTTCCTTCAAGGAGCTCTAAGCTGGCACCACCACCAGTGGAGATGTGGCTCATCTTATCCGCAAGCCCAACCTTCTCAACGGCAGCAACAGAGTCGCCTCCTCCAATTATGGTGGTAACTCCCTTCCCACTCAGCTCTGCCAATTTCCTCGCAATAGCCTGCAAAAGAAAGAGCATAAACCAAGTACACCATTTAGAAAGACTTCATTAACTTTGCCATTGTTAGGAGTAGGTATGGTCACCCCCTATTGCATACCTCGGTTCCAGCTGCAAACTTGTCAAACTCAAACACTCCCATAGGTCCGTTCCAAATAATGGTTTGGGTAGAGTCCAAAGCTTCACTGAAACTCTTAATAGAATCAGGTCCAATATCCAACCCCATCCACCCATCTGGGATACTTGATGCTGCCACAACCTGAAAAAGTACAGAGAAACAACTTACCCAACTATTTTCATGAATGTTGAAGCTGAATCTAGCCAAATTCGATTGAAAAAAGATAACTACGAACCTTGCTGTCAGCATCAGCAGCAAACTTATCGGCTACCACTACGTCAGTTGGAAGCAAAAGAGAAACTCCTTTGGCTTTGGCCTTCTCAAGGAGCGAGGTTGCAAGGTCAAGCTTGTCTTCTTCAACAAGGGATTTGCCCACTGCGAGACCTTGTGCCTTGTAGAAGGTAAAGATCATTCCTCCACCCAGGAAAAGAAGGTTAACCTTCTCCAACAAGGATTCAATTACACCGATCTTGGATGACACCTTTGAACCACCAACAATGGCAGCAAATGGTCTCTTGGGATTAGACACAGCTCCGACCAGGTAGTCAAGTTCCTGAACCAAAAGCCCAATCAGTTACGCAACCAGGCATCTTCCCAAAATAACACCAAAATGTGATAGTGTGTTAATCAACATTCTCACACAATAAAGAAAGGTGATAGAGCATGCAACAAACCTTCTGCATAAGGAAACCAGCAACAGAAGGTTTCAAGTACTTAGCCACACCCTCTGTGGAAGCGTGGGCCCTGTGAGCAGTTCCAAAGGCATCATTAACATAGAGATCCGCGAGGGAAGCCAACTTCTTGGCAAACTCAGGGTCGTTCTTCTCTTCCTCCTTGTAAAACCTCACGTTTTCAAGCAGCAATACACCTCCCTCAGGCAATCCAGTGACCAACTTCTCAACTTCCTCGCCAATACAATCATTAGCCATTACCACCTAATTACGGAAGGTGAAACAAAATTTCAGTAATCCGTAACTTTATCATCAAATACAAACAGAAATCCGAATATTCACACAAAATGTAGATGTCACACCGAAACTCCAAGGAGCTCAGAAAGCCTGGGAACAAGAGGTTTCAAACTGTATTTTGGTGTTACACCCTTTGGACGTCCCTGAAAAATCACAATAATCGATAACAATAATGAGCAAAGGGAATAAACAAAGTAAAACAATACGGAAAATTAGAAAATAAGTCTTAAATTGATGCAGAGCATATGATCAATCACAATAGAATAGTACATAACGTCACTATAAAGGATTAAGTGCAGGAACCAACATTTCTCCTTACACAACAGGTCGATGAGACTTCCAGTACTCGAGACTACGGATATTAAATCCACAAAACTGAATCGTGCATACCAGGAATGACAATAAAAGAGTGTACATTTATCTAAATTCACTAATCAAGATGTAAGAAAACGGGAAAGAATATCGATCTTTCCTGAAAACCAAGGATCGAAACTTGGAATTCACAAGCTATGACATGCAACGATTGAAGGAATCCAGAAATTAAAACTCAGGAAAGACATGCCAGATAGATAGATCTGGCGAGAAGGAGAAAGAGGGAAAGGAGATGAGGCGAAAGAGGAGATAAATGGTACCAAATGGCTGGAGAGGATGACCCTAGCACCATTGCCAAGCAAATACTTAATGGTAGGCACAGCGGCACGGATTCTGGTGTCATCGGTGATGTTGAAGTTGTCATCCAAAGGAACATTGAGATCGACCCTCACAAACACCCTCTTTCCCTTCAAATCAGCCTCCTTGAGAGTACCGACGCTCCTTTTGGTTGCCATGAGAATCGCCTGAGAGAAATCACATAGAAAACAACGAATGAAAAAAGAACCCAGGTAAGAAAAAGGCAGGGGGAGGGAGAAATACGCATGGGATGGGCGAAACTTACGAGGAATAGGATGAGAAATTAGAAAAGTGGTGTAGAGTGAGGCAAAGCGAAGTACGGAGGAAATGGGGAGGGCAGGAGGAAGGTTTTATAGAAGGAAAATGGAAAATGAAGCGGACACGTGGTGAGGAGCGAAGATCAGCGGCGGGGTATACGGGTTGGGATTTAGACCTATTTGTGGGAGTTCCATGGGGTGAAGCGAATACCGTGGGAGTGGAAGTGGTGGTCTCGTCTCTCTGTGGTCTTCCTAAAATCCCAGGGGTATTGAAACGCTTGTTTTTCTTTTTCATTTTCCTTTATTTCAGTTTATCTTCCCAGTAAAGCCTGAATTTTATGGTTACCAGCTAAATAAAATTATTACCATTATAATTCTATCAAATATTTAAACTTCAATTGATTCACATGAATAACAAAATACCATTCAAGTTCATGCCCCATCCAATCGCCCGTGATGCCTTACCTCAGCTCCCCACCGACCAAGAAAAGGTGCGCTTGGAATAATCCAGAAAAGATTCCGTGTGCACAAAAGGCAATTGAAGTGCATGGTTGAACAGAAACGGCAGAGCAACCGAAGCAAGTCAAATGCAAAGTTGTGGCCTTCGTTCATGCTCTTTTTCCTCTATGAACAAAATGTGGGCACACCTCCGAGTTATTTACACATATGGTGCCAAAAGTCTTACCCTATATCCCAACCTTTGACTCAAGGGAAGGGGCACTATGACGACGTCACCTAACAGTGTATTCAAATGTATTCAAAATCTATTTTGAAGGAAGATGTCTAAGAGATCTGTCTTGCAATACTCTATGTATGATATATTAGTGTTCCGTAGAGTGACGGACCTATCTGGCACTTGTGGACATCAAACTAGTGAGGAGTCCTATGCCAACGTGAATCGTTCATTTGATATTTTCCTTATGCATACTTGATTCCAAAGTTGCTTGTTGAATCTCACGACTTAGTGTAACTTTTGAAGTTATGGCAAAGGGCTCACTAACTCCTAAGACTATCTTTGAAACGTTGACTATATTATCGTTTCTACTCTTACTTGCACCTTGGCTTCGCAATCTTGTCCACTTTTCTTGGTGTGTTGGACAATGCATCGTCATTCTCAACCATATTATGACACTTCTTTCGGTCCTTGACATGACTTGGTGAATGATAATCAGCGTGCCACCATGTCTATAACGTATTCTTTTTTTTTAGTATGGTTGTGACACATTGCTCTGACGAAACTCGAAAATTAAATCCACCACCAAATTAATTCCCATCGTCTTGGGTAGTTGAGTAATATGATGAACATTTCAGGTTGGCTGCTCAAAATGCCCGAATTTCAATTTCATAACTTTGCTTTCGGTATTTTCTTTTTCTTTATCCAATTGAGCCCTCCACGCAGAAGGCTTCCATTTGGGGTTGATTTGAGGGTGGATCCTCGTAAATTGCCAATTCCAAGAGTCCCCTTGTATTGCGCAAGGCTGCACTTCTGCACGGTCTCATGTCTATCCATAGTCCTCCCAAGCTCCTAATTTCACCTTCTCTTCTCCAATTCCAATCTTTCCATTGCCCATTTCCCTTCCATTTCCAGCAAAAAAATGGAATCAATAAACATTTCCATTTACAACGCCATCAGCGTCTCCTCCTTCTGCCTAGAGCTGTTCGCAAATGGCAAGAATATGAAGAGGCAGTGAAGCGCAAGGACCTCGCTGAAGCTCTTAGGTTTCTCGAATCCTTTGGCAGAGAGAGCGCAATCGAACCCCCTAATGATTCGGCACTTGCTGATTCCGCCCCTTCCGCTCTCGGGAATCCGCGCTTGTCTGGCTGGGAGAGGGACTGGGAGGTACTAGACACTTGTTTGAATGCGGATGATATGAAGCTTGTTGCCAATGCTTATGGGTTTCTCAGGGATAGAGGATTTTTGCCCAATTTTGGAAAATGCAGGAATATTGGTACACCCTTTTCACAGTCTCCGCTATGTCAATTTATTTCATTAGTGTTCAAGTTTTTTCGCCATGTTTTCTGCTGGTATCAAATTGGGAATTTTTAGTTTACCTATGGAAATGAGTTCCTATCTGTTATTTCGTGAAGATAGTTCTGGGTGAAAGGTATGCAAGCCGCGTGAAACAACTTAATGATCAGTGTATGTCGAGTTGCCTTGAGGCTCTATACTTTTGTAAAGTTATGGCGTAGTATAATTTATCAACGTTTAAACATTATCAACAACGAGGGCTGCCAAAATTTATCATTGTTCAACTTTATCCACCAGTTTTATGCTACTCATTGGAGCTTAATTCATACTTATGATATGACAATACCTGCAGTTTTGGAGGGTCCAAGAGATGTCACGCCCTCTGTATTGGAGTCTACAACTGGATTAGAAGGTGATTTGACAAATCTCTGCTTTCAGATGGATTTATTTTTCATATTCAACGTATCACTTAATTTTCTTTTTCTGGCCTCCTCTGCTATTCCAGTGTCCAAATTGTCTCCAAAGAAGTGGGGTCTTTCAGGCAGCTCTCGTTATGCTTTGATTGCTTGTCTTGGTGGAACATCATTCCTGCTCTCCCAGGACATAGATATCAGGCCAAACCTTTTCGCACTGTTGGGGCTAGCGTTTTTAGATTCTATCCTCCTTGGTGGTACTTGTCTAGCGCAAATCTCAAGCTGTTGGCCACCATATAGGCGTCGAATCCTTGTACATGAAGCTGGACATCTACTGACTGGTATGTTCTACTAATTTTGACTCATGCAGAACTCTGTGGTTATGTTTAATTCAAATGCTATTTACTTGGAATAGTAGTTCATGCAATTATGCAAGCACAACTCCTGAATGTTGATAAAAGTTCCTTGTACCCTATTGCAGCTTACCTCATGGGCTGCCCAATTCGTGGAGTGATTTTAGATCCGATTGTTGCTATGCAAATGGGGATACAAGGACAGGTAAACAATCCCTTCATATGCATTTCAAACTATGGTCTTGAAATGATGGTAATTGAAAATGTTTTGAATATGAAGTATCCATCCATGCATCAAGCAGGTGGCTTTGTAACTAAATGAAAATAAAATTAATTCAATATGATAAACTCAACAATACTTCATATCACGGTGTCAATTTGATAAAAAGGATAAGCAATAGGTTAGAGATTACTGTTAGACTTGGATGGCTTAATGTGAAATCTTTGATTCTGTATTGATGAGTCTTTTTATTCTGAATTCAATAGGCAGGTACTCAGTTTTGGGATGAAAAAATGGCAAGCAACCTCGCTGAAGGACGTTTGGATGGTACTTCCTTTGACAGGTGATCATGTTAAATAGTTGTCCCTTTTGAAAAGGGTCACAACCATTTTTCCATTTTCCCCCTACTATAGTATTGTAAATCCGAGAAAGAGCGTAAATAGCAATATTTTGCCTTCAGCTTCCTGACCTTTTAAGGCACCAAAGGCTTGGGATCTACAAAATAATGAAAGATATGAGACAGTTCTTAGCAATGTTTTCTGATTTTAGTGATCATATGAGTGGACTCAATTTCATGCCTGAAACTCTGTATATCTAACTTGGCGATGCCTTGGGCATGACTGTGGTCAGGTACTGCATGGTTCTTTTTGCGGGCATTGCAGCTGAAGCTCTTGTTTACGGGGAAGCAGAGGGTGGGGAGAATGATGAAAATTTGTTTAGAAGTATCTGCGTTCTTTTGCAACCCCCATTGTCTGTTGCGCAGGTTCTCAATCTAATGCGCTTGAGTTGACATATTCTTCCAATGTCCACAGATATATTGACCTGTTTTCTGACTTCTGCTGCTATTTTCACTTTGCAGATGTCAAATCAAGCAAGATGGGCTGTTCTACAATCTTACAATCTGCTAAAGTGGCACAAACATGCACACCAAGTAGCAGTCAAAGCTTTGGAAAGTGGAAGCAGTCTCAGTGTTGTAATTAGAAGAATTGAGAATGCATTATCGACAAATAGATGAAGAGCGGAAATAACATCGCTGCATACCTGTTCGTTTTTCTTCTTTACCTCCTTGCAGGTAACATCTTTATTCATGTCTATTCTTTTCCTGAGTTCACTTTATTTTAGTTTTCTTTTCATCCTTTTCTTTGCTTTTAATTCAATTAAAGTTGCTTTGAACTTTACCAGGATATGCAGGAGACAGCAATCATATAAATTTGTAAATGGTGTGATATATCCATTTGAGGGCCAGTCTTTTCCTTCATTCACTTCGGCTGCTTGTTATTTGGCTATTTCTTTCAAAGATGTGTGTGTTCGGTGCCCATGTTTTGAATCTTAGGAACAAGGTGACGTTGGAAGGGTGGATGTACAGCATTAAAGAGTTGAAGCCTGACACTTGGCTCAGATTAGCCTTAACACACTTCATAAGTTGATAATTTTGAATATAATGCAGAATTTCTACTATTTGCGAGCCTATGATTTGCCTTGGCTGTGTGTTACAGAAATGATATTTCATTTGCACCTTAGCTGTGCAGGTCAGTGTGCCTTGAGAACGGACACTTCCTTGCTCGTGAACGAAAGGGTATCTACTCGAATTATTTTTTTGAATGACCATCAAGCAGCATATTATGAAGTTTCATCTTGATCTAAACTTTTGTCCAAATCCTTCAATAAATGCATATCCATGGATTCTCTGTGCAGGAGGAACACATCTAAGTTATAACCTCATGTTGCAGCATAAGCAGGATTGAGTAGAAGTCATTGGATTTAATAGTGGATTTGTTATGTAGGGAACACCAAATCCTGTTAGACGATTGACCTTTACAAAAAGACATTTTCTTAAAATACCGACCCTCCATGTATAACATGGCGGACGATGGATTAGGTGCCAAAGCTAAAAAAAGTTGAATTAGTTGACCTAAACTTTAAACAGGGTGATTGAGCTATATGTATCAAGTGACTACTTCATAATCAATACATTATGTCTCTTTTTTAAGTTGGTTTTTCAATGCATTATGAAGAACAGAATTATATTCTGCGCTGCAATCTGCCTGGCCATCCTAGCTGTTATTCTCTTGGCCTTGCTCTCGCCGGTATCCCACAGAAAACAGGCCAAGCACGACAGGAAACCTCCATGGGCGGACCTGTCCCTTTACATTCAACAGCCACATTCTAAAGCAAATTCCAGATCTAACAATATGCAGCTTGTACCAAGTCCAGATTCTGGGATTTTTGTCTTCCGACGAATGCTTACAAAGGGACTCGAGAACACTTCCCAGATCGTCGGAAACGCTCAAGGTTTCATCATTCCTAATGAACAGTTTGCTCGTTCGTCGTTCAATATCATCTATCTGAGTTTCGACACACCGGAATATTCGGGCAGCTTGAGCGTCCATGCCAAACATATAGGGCATGAGAACAGAGAAGAAATGACAGTGGTTGGGGGGACAGGGTCTTTTGCTTTTGCACAAGGGATAGCTATTTTTCTTCAGACAGAGAGGCAAGCATCTGTTACGGATACATCTTATCATTTAAAGCTTCAACTTCAATTCCCCAAATGATAATGATAATGCAAAGTAGTCCCACATGCATCTTTCTTTGATGATATTTGCAATTTTGTGTTCCCCTGAGGAAGCATCCTCCTCATTCCAGTTGTAAGAACTGACCGAGTAAGAAATTCATTGATGTTCAAATAAAGACTAATACAACTTGAGAGATGGTTTTGTTCTTTTTATCTTTTTGTTGCAAACTGCTTTTAGTTACTTAGACCATGAAGTTACTGATTTCCCAATGGCATCACAATCTTGGCTTCTTACTGACGGGGCTGTGCTCCGAGATCCCAACTTCGTCCTCTCGTGTAGATTTCGTGAGCTATACGTGACAAAATTATTAAAGAGATCGTCGTGTTAAATGTGGAATAAAAAATGTTTCATTCACCTCCCCAACCGATGTGGGATCTCCCAACCCCACCTCCCTTTGGAGCCCAGCGTCCTAGCTGCCACTCGTTCCCTTCTCAAATCAACGTGGGACCTCCTAATTCACTCCCCTTCGGGGCCCAACATCTTTACTAGCACACTATCTTGTAACCACCCCATTCGGGGCTCAACCTTCTCACTGGCACATCACCGGTTGTTTGGCTCTGACACAATTTGTAACGGCCCAAAGCCACAATTAGCAGATATTGTCCTCCTGAGTTTTTCCTTTCAGCCTTCCCCTCAGGATTTTTAATACGTGACTGCTAGGAAGAGTTTTCCACACCCTTATAAACAATGGTTAGTTCTCCTACCGAACCGATGTGGGATCTCACAATGATCGTCTCATCCATTAATCTTAATCTATTCTTGAAGCAGTTGTATGTACTCATGTGCATTAGTTGTTCAGAGAAGCATTTGCGAAGGGAGTAGAGGATTTAATATAGTATTTGCTTTTCTTTGAAGCTACAAGAAGGAAGTTTTTATTTTTATATTTTTTCACTAAAAGAAAAGGAGTCCATAAAAAAAAAAAAAAAAAAAAAAAAAAAAAAAAAAAAAAAAAAAAAACAAGACCCAAAAACCGAGGGTCCGAATCGCTTATTAAACGATTAATTAGGCCCCCAAGATTCGGTGTCTTGCTGTATTTCCTTCACTTTAACTCCCACTCCGACTGTACTGTACCGCACTTGCCTCTTTTCTTCTGCAATGGCTTGAGCTTCTCATCTGCTGGCGCCTCTGTGTTTCTTTTACGCCTCCTCCACATTTCTCTCTCCCTTTTCCTGTTGACTACAGATCTACCAACTACGCCATTGTTGTTTCTTCCTGAGGTTCGCTACCTGTATCCACTTCCTAAATACCAAATTTGAAAGAGACCTCTCAACTCTATTTTTATTTTCTTCTTATCTTGCTTCTGCACCTCCTAACCCTCTCCCAAAAACCTAGATCTACAGCAATGCATCTCCTACATCGCCGAGATTCCACTCCCGCGTCTATCAAATGGCACAACAAGGTAAATGGTGCTTCTCCTCTCTTCCTCGCTCGCCCACGGGCTCCAAATTGACTTCTTTTTAAGCTCTTGTGTCTACCCTTTCTCGTTTTCTCTGCAGTTTGAGGAGAATTTGGAGCAATGGCCACATCTCAATGAGCTCGTGCAGTGCTATTCCACTGACTGGGTAAAGGATGAAAACAAGTACGGTCACTATGAGACTATTGGTCCCGTGTCCTTTCAGAATCAGATATATGAAGGCCCCGACACTGACATTGAGACTGGTAAAATTGCTTTCTCTTATCGTTTCATTTCATTTCATTTCGTTACAAGTACCTAGTATCTACTACTTACACTCTATTTTGTTGACTATTTTGATATTTAGCCTGGATGTTGTTCGACATACACTCATTTTCGTTATAGATAGGATTTATGCACGCAAATACATACATTCGTACAGTTGGGACTCTGAATGAAACCTGTCACTATCAAGTTCTGAATCCATCTTCATTAATATTCATACAAGTCATAAACATTTGTCGTTCTGTAGATAAAATTGAAGGCAGGTACTTTCTGAGGGCAGTAGAAGGGACTAGGGATCTCGTCTATGTGAGCTTGTCACCTTTCCGAGTGTGTATGTTTACTTATCATGAATTGACCCTGAAAATTGAGATTAGATGTGCTATGAATATGACCAATTAGCGAACAGTTAGCGTGGATCATAATAGTTATAAAACTAGCTAATGCTGTATGGGTCCAAAATTATATATCTCCCGAATTAAGGAATTAATATCTTAATTTATGAATGCTACAAGCATATAGCCTATCAATAGTATGACACATTTAAATTTCAAACATGCTAATTACAATTCTCATCACATTAACTAGCCAGTGACTACTTCCTATAATTTTTTGTGTCAATTGATATCAGTGGGTAGTACTGACTATGGGACCCTGTATTTTGTTAAGATTTCTTTGGATAAAAACGATATGTTACTCACAAAAAGGAGAAACAGCTCAGGGGCCCTGTGGAGAAAACCTCACCCAAAGACTGGAAAATATTCCAAAAGAAGAGCCTTCCAATCATTGATGATCATAGAAAGACTATGATTACAAAAGATTTTAGTGTGTTGGAGCACCACTAAGAGGTTGTATGTTGTACATTGCTACAGAAAAGATGTAGTGAAGTTGACTCATTCTCATAAATCATATTGTTTATTACCTTCCAAATATGCCACAGAAGGGCTCGAACCACGCAATTTCATAGAGCCTTCCCTTTTCATCTGAAGCACATTCATGCAATAGCCTCCAAAAACCAACTCTCAACCTTAAGAAAGAGGCAGACTGCAAAATCCAGCTGACAAAAGATGAAAGACCAAGCCATCTGAGAGAATGGGCAATGAATGGGGATTTGATTGAAAGTCTCCTCATCCCTATTATACAAGCTACAAATTGAGGGGGAAAGATCCCCGTGAATGAAGATTTATTTAGTTAATATAAAGGAACTGATTGTTTTGATGCTTGAAATTGAGATGGTCTTAAAGTTCCTTCACAGGGATTTTGGTCGCAGAACAATATTGTTATATGTTCTTTTTAAATAATTAGAAAATGAGAGATTTAATTTTCAAGGATATATGTTTGCTTTCATTGTTCTCTTTTGTTTGGTTTTCCTCTATCATCTTCTAGACTTTTCCTATCCAAAGAAATCTTCTAGGCTGTAGATAATCTATCCAACTTTTATTAATTCATACTTTCTAATGAAAGCTCGTCTGACTTATCAAAACAGTTCACAATTGTCATGTAGTGCTTCTCTTTTATACTTTTTCCATATGAAAAATAGAGCTTCTGATTTAGACTTTGAATTTTGTTCTTGTTTCCACATAAATTTTCCAACTTCTTTGCAGAAATGCGTCTTACTTACGCTAGGCGCATGAAGCCTGACGATACTACAGAGGATGATGTACCTAGTACCTCTGGACGGCCAGAGACTACAACACATGATCCATTGTCATCAAATATTCCAAAGGTTTGCGATAAACCTAGGCTTATCTGACACTATAGTGCATGCTCCATTCCCCCATTATTATCTTTCATGCTTACATGTGACAGGTATAATGTAGTTCTAATATTTTTGCAGCAGTTTGATCATTCTCCTCTTCCAGCTTATGAGCCAGCTTTTGATTGGGAAAATGAAAGGTCAATGATATTTGGCCAGAGGATACCAGAAACTCCTGTAACACAGTATGGCAATAATAAAAATTATATTCAGAATTCTATCTTTCAGTAAACTATTTTACTATTTTTACAAGTCTCAACCACTATTTATTTTTTTGTTTCTCCTGTAAATCATGTCAGTGGCTTGAAGATTTCTGTGAAAGTTCTATCCTTATCCCTTCAAGCGGGGTTGTGTGGTAAGTGTTTTTAAGAGTGGTTTCTATCTTCATGGGGTTCATGCATCTTCTTCTTTACTCTTTGCATTTGTTTCACTTCAATTCGTTTTATGATGGCTGACTTGGATATATTTCTCTCTTCACCCTCCACTTTCAACCACTTCCAAAGAGCCATTTTATGGTACAATTTGCTTGTATAATAGGGAGAGAAGAGAAAAACTATCTGAGGATTTCCATTTTCGCATTACTCCTAAAGAAATGCAGGATGTAAGCTACTTCCTCTATGCTTTCCCCCTCTGAATTTAATTTACATCTCCATGGGTTTTGTTTAGTGAATGAGGAATATGATTTCTGTCCATTATTGTTCCAGCCTAAAATATCATTCGAACCACGTGGAATTTTCTATTTGGAGGCTCCATCAGCATCAGTCTGTCTTTTTATTCAGTTAGAGAAGCATGCCACAGAAGAAGGAGGGGTTGCCGCTTCTGTGTATTCACGTAAAGAACCAGTATGTCTAAATATATATGTTTCTCCATTCTTTTGTTTGAGTAGTCTTCTATAAATTCTTCTTAATTTGAAATAATTATCACTAATGTAGTTCGATTATTTTATTTTTTGTTGGTTACATCTTGCATCGTTATTATACACACGCTAGTTTGTTTTTATTTCTGAAGTTTTATTCTATCAATCTTCATTCCCCCCCCTCCACCACCTTAAAATCCATCTATTATGTTCTTTGTAGGGGTATATATCTCTGGATATTTTCTTTTAAATACATAAGGATCTATGCCCCACAATTCCTTATTCCTGGTGGTGATATCAAACTCTTCTTCTACTATTGTCCTTTCGGAAATAAATGTTAATTTTATTGAAAGGTCTTTTTTCTATCTGTTCCTGCAGATGTTGTGAAATCTTGCTTAGTTCTTTTATGTGGCCTAAGGCAGTTTTGTCCGTGGTCCTGATCCTTTAAATATTTGTTTCACCGTTTGAACTAATACTCTTTAATTGTATAAACTCTACCTATAGGTGCATTTGAGTGAAAGAGAAAAGCAAAAACTGCAAGTGTGGTCTCAAATCATGCCTTACAGAGAATCTTTTGCCTGGGCCATTGTTGCATTATTTGATAACAGCACTGGTGCAGCATCTGCTGGATCTGCTTCCCCGAGTAGTCCTCTTGCTCCCAACATAACTGGATCTAGTTCCCATGAGGGTGTATTTGAGCCTAGCACAAAGGTCACAGTGGATGGTAAGCTGGGTTGCTCTAGTGGAAGCTCTGTAGTTGTTGAAATATCCAACTTAAATAAGGTCAAGGAAGGCTACACGGAAGATGCACTTCAGGTGTGGTGCTTCAATCTATGTTAGGCATCTTTTTAGTTGTTTATTTATTTATTATTTTTATTACATATTTAATGAGAAACATTGAATTCCATGTGGTGTGGTGCTTCAATCTATGTTAGGTATCTAATTTTATTTTTTCCAAAATATACTGTATCCCATATAAAATCTCGAAGTGCCTCTAAATGTGGTCGATGATGGTTGTTTGTTCAAATTACAGGATCCCAAGTACAAGGTTCATAAACCTGTAAAAGGTGTTCTTAGGCTGGAAATTGAAAAGCACCAGATTTCCCATGCTGACAATGAAAACATGTCAGAAAGTGGTAGTGTGATCAGTGACTCTGTTGAGATGGATTCCACATTTAAGAAGCTTCCTAATAACGGTTCTGATAGCCATCATCATAGTGGCAGCTTGAAGTTAAATTTTTCTGATGGGAAAGAATTTTCTGGTAATGGATCATATCCACATGGAAATGCAGATTCAAGTGCAGATGATGTAAGGATTGATTGTTGATGTTGTTCTTTATTTTATTATCTCACCACCCAATAGTTCTTTGTCTTTGAATCCTTATATTCATGTTTCATAGGTCTTTTTATCATTTCTTTTGAATTTTTACTCGCTTTGGAATCATGGTTTTGCTTTGAAGTAGTTTCTGATTGATGAAATGCTTGTAATCCGTTTATAAGTTAAACATGATAATTAGAGATAAATGGGTGAAGGACCAGGAATTGCTGATTATTAGAAATTCTTTAGGATATAGGAAGGAGAGAAGATACATAATTTTCAATGATTAACATATGGGTCGGGAATTGTTTGGAATACAATTCAGACTCGTTTTTAAGGGATATGTTTTGAGAAGAGAAGCAAATTTCATTGATGAATGAAATAAAAGGAGCGATCTACTCCAAAACACCTATAGATGGATTACATGAACAATCTCATTTGGAAATCAAATAAGAAAGACTAAAATCAGAAAAGGATTATATTGTTTACATCAATACATAGCGTGAAAAAGAATCAAATCCATAACCTATCAAAAGATGAAAAAGAATCTCTGAAATGTCTACCACTCCTTTCCCTCCAAAGGAACCAAAAGGACTATTAAGAGCAAGCCAAAGAGACTTCTCTCCGTGGAAAGGATGGCCATCAAAATATTGGTAAGGAAATCGTATGTGCATTCTAGAAAAGCCAAGGGCCAACCAAAAGCATCGAGGATGATGGCCCAATAACGAGAGACATAAGAGCAATGAAATTTAGGGATATGTTGACTGAACACTTTTCTGGATTTGCTGTTTGCCTACCCACTTTGAATTAGAGAGCCTTTTTAAAATTTCCATCCTTTGTGTATTGGTCCATTGAACCTCTGGCTGCATAAAATTTTTAGGAATGAAATAATTTCCCAGAGAAGACCTTGACTTTTATGGCAGATAACTGGAGGTTGTTAACATTTTACTCAGTCTATTTAATTGGTGGAAGATAGTTTACAAATAATATCTTATGTGTTGGGTAAGGCATTCTTATTTTCATTTCTAGTGAATCTTGAAAGCTAATTTACTATGATCCTTGTTTTCTAATTTTTTTTGGAGAAGGATCTCAAGTAGTTGATGTATGAAGAGAAATCTTGGAACAAGTCTTAGATTTCAAATAGTATCTTTAAATTAAAAAATATTTTAGCTTGAAAAGAAACTATACAGAATTAATTTCAATAAATAGATGTTTGTGGAATAGCAATGATGAACAACTGATGATAATCGTGAAGGATATATACGAAATTACATAGTTCTTAAAAATTGAAATTTATGCTATTATTTCTATACAATATTCACCATTGCGTAGCCAGATTATCATCATAACTGTTGACCATAAGGTTTGTTGGTTGGCTTTCAGTTCCACGCATTTGACTTCCGCATTATGATGAGGAATGAGCCGTTCTTGCAGCTCTTTCACTGTCTTTATGTTTACCCAATGACTGTTAGTTTGAACCGCAAGAGGAACTTGTTCATTCGTATAGAACTTAGAGAGGATGATAGTGACCCGCGTAGACAGCCTCTAGAGGTAAATTTCTATATATTTATAATATCAATTGCATACACATAATTTCGTCTCTTTCCATCGGTGATGATCTCTGCATATATGGAGAGCAAAATGAATTTTGCATACTTATATATTTGATTTTTATGGGAGACTTTCTTAGGCTATGTATCCTGTGGAGCTGGGTGCTTCTCTTCAGAAGTGGACTCACACTCAAGTTGCTGTAGCTGCAAGAGTAGCTTGCTACCATGATGAGATTAAACTCTCCCTCCCTGCTACCTGGACACCAAAGCATCACTTATTATTCACTTTCTTCAACATTGATATGCAAGCAAAACTAGAAGCTCCAATGCCAGTAAGTTCTATTCTGCTTCCCTTTGGATCTTGGTTCTTATATGGCTGATGGTTAATACTATGAAATCTGTTTGTTTCATTTGTTATTATCTCATATTCTGTTGTTATATTCCAGGTGCCAATTGGATATGCATCACTCCCCTTATCAGCACATGCTCAGTATGTACATAATCATCATGAAATCTATTACTTTCTTCGTTTTTTTTTTCTTGTTTTTTTGTTTTAGTTTCTGGATAAGAGACGTGTTAAAATAGTAGGGAAATATTGTGAGCAAGAACCTTGAATAAAGAAGTTTTTTTTGTCCAAAACTCATGGATATCAAGTAAGACAAAAAAATAAAATAAATAAAGCTTGAAAAGATTTGAAAAGTGACTAGTCGGATATACAGTTTCCTGATTGGCATTTTTATAAAGTGTACATGCATCTTTTCACGTTTTGTTTCTTTGAATTTGGATAAAATTAATTCTATATATTACCAAGACTTGATTATCATATTGTGTATTTTCAAATTTCAGTTATTCCTTTTTGTTTCTACAATATAGTTACTGGAAACAGGCTTTGAATGGTGTTATTAATTATTTAATGCTGATGCTCCAGTATTTTGGTAAACCGTGTTTATTTATGCATCTCCTGGATTTTAACTCTCTGATCTTGACGGTTTAATTTAGGTTACGGTCTGAAATTTCTTTACCAGTAATGAGAGAGCTTGTTCCGCATTACCTCCAAGATACAAACAGGGTATGGTTTCGCTTCCTTCACTATTGTACCCTCTGCAACTGTGAAGCTTTCTGATTCAGTGATTTTATTGATCTGCGTTTGTTTGTCTGCTACTAACCTACTATTCATGTTTTTCTGAATTTTAGGAGAGGCTAGATTACTTGGAAGATGGAAAAAACATCTTTAAATTGCGTTTAAGACTGTGTTCCTCCCTGTATCCCATTAATGAACGAATCAGGGATTTTTTTCTGGAATATGATAGACACACTCTTCGAACAAGCCCTCCATGGGGTTCTGAACTTCTTGAGGTATATTTTTTCACTCTTATGAAAATTCCACCCTCCACCACACAACCTTGCTCTCTGTGAGAATTTTTTTCATATCATTTCATTCGACAATAGTAGATAGCCATGTCGATATGTAGAAGCTTTAATTGTTTCAAGCCAGCTTGTGGTTATTTAACAGTAATATCTTTTCCATTGTGCTGTTCGTTACATGCAGGCTATTAACAGTTTGAAGAATGTTGATTCCACTGCGTTGCTCCAATTCCTTCATCCTATTTTGAATATGTTGCTTCATCTCATTGGCAATGGTGGAGAAACCCTCCAGGTTTTTACATTGAATTTATTCCTTTTTTTTTTCCAGGGGCCTTTGTATGCTCTGATTAATTTCTTTCAAGCCTATATGACTTTGCTTGAAATTTTGATAATTTATCATTCCACATTTCTTTTTGGGGTATCAATACAAGCTGTTATCTAATTCCAGTTTGTCCTATGTATTTCAGGTTGCGGCGTTTAGAGCAATGGTTAATATTGTTACTAGGTAGTTGTTCTAGTTTTGTAGATTTTACATTTATGTGGGTCTAATTTATTAAGCCTCTCAAATGTTTCATGAGTTTTCTGATTTTCTTTGATGCCAGTATAAAATTTGAGCATATGCTCTTACTTTCCAAATTCCAGATCAAGTTCCCATCTTACTCTGAATTTACGTAATCATCATACAGTTTCTTTGATCGTTCAGTTTTTTCTCAATACATTTACTCTATTTACGAAGTTCTCATTAACTATTTGTTTGACATTTCTTTGATTCACATTCTGTCTGTGCTCGGAATTTTTATCGTTTATTTATTGCCTTTTGTTGTTACATCATGCGACAAATATATAGGGTGCAGCAGGAATCGGCTGAAGATGGTGAAAGAAACCACTTCCTGGTTAATTATGTCGATTATGCTTTTGATGACTTCGGAGGTCGACAGCCACCTGTGTACCCTGGTCTGTCCACTGTCTGGGGAAGCTTGGCTAGGAGCAAGGTGGTTTTGACTCTTTTATTTTAATATAATAAGAATTGCTACATCTTTCCTTTTGTACATGAATCATGTGACTGGCACACACAACTTGTTATTGTTTAGCACAAACCTTGAAGACATTGGTTGGTCATTCATCAATTTTTTTTTTCCAATTATTATTTCCTTCTGGAGTTTCATTTAGGCCCTTCCTATTTTGGTTATCATTGAACCTTCATACTTGTCTTCTCCTTTTGATTTATGATCGGTCGGTTATGTTCTTGGTTAACATAATGAACATAACACGGACGATCCTTTACATATGAACCATGTGGAGTTTGTTTGATTCCAATTTTTCTTAGTCATGAAGTTCTGTTAAAATGCTGTTTCATTATTTTTCCATTTATTGTATGCAAAAAACATATTAGAGATTGCTGAAGTTTTTCTGTTTTGTAGGCCAAAGGCTATCGTGTTGGACCAGTATATGATGATGTTTTGGCTATGGCCTGGTTTTTCCTTGAACTAATTGTCAAATCAATGGCACTTGAGAAAACTCGGCTTTTCTATCATAGTCTTCCATTAGGTGGGTTGAAAATTCTGGTTTTTAGGTTTTATATGCTAAACATACGCTAAACATGTATTCATGCAGATGCATTCATGCTGATCCGTTTCTTTTGACCTTCATTGTATATGCTAAACATGTATTCATGCAGATGCATTGCTTGTGTAAGTGTGAATGAAATTTTAATCTCCTGGGTTTTTTGTCTCGGAAGTGAGAGTTTGTCATGAAAATATATATGTACTAAAATTTACTATATGTTAAATTACTTTCCAACTCCAAGGTTCAAGTTATAAAGAGACCTAAAATGTGGATCTATTGATACTGAATGTGGAGAATAACATGTTAGAGATGGGACTCTTTTTGTGGGATTGTTTTTATGCTCTTGTACATTCCTTCATTTGTCTCAATCAAAGCTTGGTTTGTTGCCTAGAAACAATGTTGAGAATAACAATGAGGGATTTGAATCTAAGCTTCTAATCTAATTTTATATTAAAGTACTGATAATCGCTTAAGCTTATGTACATATATTATTATTATTATTTTACCCTAAATTTGCTCCTTGGTTTATTGGATTTCTACTTCAGTGTACACTAGCCATATCACTTTGAACATTCTGCTTCTGGAAGATAATCCTTTTTTCTTCTTCCATGAAGTTGTTTCAGCATTGTGCATTCCCCTACTTATGTACTTTGCTCTATTTCTCAAAATAATATCTTCTTATCTGAGTTACTTTACTTGTTGACATTTGAAATGATCAACGAGAGGTTGCTGTTTGGTTAATGATTGAATATATTTCTGTCTGATACGGTGAAGATATTCTTTTGAATTTCTTTTTTTTTTTTGTTCCCTATGTTTTGCCTTACAGGTGAAGATATTCCTCCAATGCAATTGAAAGAAGGTGTATTTAGATGTATAATGCAGTTGTATGATTGCCTTCTTACTGAAGTACACGAACGTTGCAAGAAGGGATTAAGCTTGGCTAAACGTTTGAACAGCAGTTTAGCGTTCTTTTGTTATGATCTTTTGTCCATTATTGAACCTCGCCAAGTATTTGATTTGGTATACTTTTCTACTTCTCATATATTGTTTCACTTCTTTTTTGGTCTATATTAAGTTATGGATGTAGGAAGATAATAATTATTGTGTACTTGTAAAATCTAAACTGGTAAAAGAAATCATTCTAAAATTTTCTGAGGACGACATTTTTTTTTAATGTGAGCTTCACGAATCTAGAACTTCCACCAAGATTTTTTTTTTAATTTTTTTTATAAATATATATATATATATATATATATATATATAAATTTTAGAACTCTTTCTAGTCATGGATGTAATTATACTATTGATAGTAATACGGAGTAATCCTTGTTTCTGCTAACCATTCAAATTTCAAGTCGAATTTAATTTTAGTTGTGTAAACTTGTTGTTGGTTTTGAATTCTTTAGAGTACAAGGATAACTGGACATGTATTCTCTTGCGAGTAGAGATAAAGGCATGGCTTTGCTAAAGACATTCCTTCATACATAGATCATAAAAAGCTTTCTGCGTATAGAATCCAGGATGTGGCATTTCTATGCTATGGTCTTTCACCCCATTAGATAAATTGATTGTTATGTTAATCAATCTGTTGCAGGTTTCCTTGTACCTGGACAAGTTTTCAGGTGTCTGCCAATCTGTTCTGCATGACTGCAAGCTTACATTTTTACAGATTATATGTGATCATGACCTCTTTGTGGAAATGCCCGGAAGAGACCCTTCTGATAGGTGCCTTATCTTTAACATATACTTTGACAATGATTATACATCATTTTTCTGCCCTGGAAATAATAAACACGTTCATTTCAGAGCTGTCAAATAAAAAATGGTTCTTCCACATGCTTGGTCAAAATCTCTCGAATCTTAATAATCAAAGCAGAACGAGGAACCCTTTAGTAAATCTACTCTGCACAATTTTTGTATAAATACTGATCGTCTACCTCATTATGTTGCAAAGAATTGGAAAAAGACTATAACATGGGCAATGGTTCTAGTTTCTTTTATTGTGTTTAAATTCTGTTCATGTGATGTGCCAGTTGAATTCAGAGAAAAATGTCAGCATGGCTATGAGCTTCTCACTCATTAGGCCAAAGTCAGCCTGTGGGAAATGCCTTGGTTTTTGAAAGACTTGCTTGTGTATTAATGACACTGAGGCTTGTGTATTAATGAGATTAAATTGGCCTTGCAGCTGGAATATCACATAATAGAAATTGAGTGAGGATTACAGTATTTTTACTGCCGTGTTTGCCACTGAATTTCCTAGCTCTATTTTGTAGCCTCCTATTTCCTTATCTTCCTAGCCTCTGGTAGCACTTTCTTTCTAGTCAATGTGGTCATGTGACTGAGGGCTTTGTAGAGTAGAAACTTTCGTCCCTGGTCTTGGTAGAAAAAGTGGGAAAAGGAACTTTTGATTTGAGGAATGAGGCAAGAACACCTACTCTATCCGGATTGATAAAACTGAGCTGGAATGGTTGGTTGATGTTTTCTTTTACTCTGCTCTTGTCCCGACCAATCATGAATTTTTCAGGAAGTTGCAACAATAAAGGAGTTCCCGTGGATGATATGAAATTGGGTGCTAAATCTAGCATGTTAATCGTTATTTTGGGTTTAATAATGCCTTGTAGCTTTATATCTGACCTTTTTTTTTTTTTTTTTTTTTTTTTTTCTGTTCTAGGAACTACCTTTCATCTGTATTAATACAAGAACTTTTTCTTACTTGGGATCATGATGATCTACCTCTGCGGGCCAAGGTGAGACCATTCACAATCTGTATTGGAGAAGTAATCATGCTCTATTTCATAGGGCACTTAAATTTTCATATGGATGATCTTGGTCTTGGTTTGGCATACCTACTATATAAAGTTGTTTTTTGCGTTTGTCCCACTTGGTTAACTTTTTCTAATCTGATTTATGTTTATAGGCGGCTAGAATTTTAGTTGTTCTCTTATGCAAGCATGAATTTGATGCTCGGTACCAGAAGCCTGAAGATAAACTATACATTGCTCAGCTGTATTTTCCACTTATCGGGCAGGTGCATGTTTTTCTTTTAATCTATTCTAGCCTTTTATGTATATTTTTAAGTTAGCGTGTCAAAAACTTAGCTTAGTTTAAATGTATTACCCACGCTGTCTTCCAATATCCAAGAGATATTTTTTAATGATTTATTATCATTTTCCTAAAATTTTACATTTGTGTAGTAAAGCGTGATTACATTTCTCTTTGATTTGAAGTGCAGATTTGATTAATAACATGATGAATAATATGGTTTAAGGTATTGAACTGATTGGAATTACAACGTTAATTAGTGCATCCGTCCATTGGTTGAAAAAAATAAGAATATCGGACTTTATTATTAAAAAATCTGGAAAATTGAGATTGCCAACTAAATGTTTTTGAAGATTATCTGCTAGCTCATGTTGGAAGAGGTCAACAATGTGTTACCAAGATAAATGATTAATGGAGGTATTGGGATTTAATTGTTGTGAAATTTTCAAATGTTCTAGTTCATGGTTGAAATAAAACCCTATGCTTTTTAGCGTCATGTCACAACCAAAAGGAAAGAAAATATTTTTCTTATAAATCAGCAGAATAGGGGTTTCTTTTTTTTTTTTTTAGCCCAACAAATGTGGGTGTAGAAATTTGAACATTCGACCTCAAGGGAAGGAGTATATGATGATTATCATTAAGTTGTGTTTCTGTCGGTTGGATGTATAATGATTGCAACAATAAATACTCATTATTTGCCCTTAATATGTCAATTTAGTTTCAGAGGCTTGAAATAGTAATTATGACCTCATAAACTCTCAGTAATCCAAGACTGGGATAGTAGATTCTATGTTCTGTAGAAAAAATAATCTCTTAGTAATCATATTTTAAACAAACAACTAATGTATACGATAACTTCTGTTGGGGCTCCTTTTGTTAGTCTCTTTTTACATATGTTCATTTTTCTTTACCAAAGCTCAGTTTCTCATAAAAAATGCTACCATATTCATTTTTTGGCCGAAGTAAAATTTTGTTTCCAAGGCTGAAAATAATTTTTTGGACCTTGTATACGCTCAGTGGTCCAAGACATAAGACATAAATTCTATGATCTGGGGAAAATAATCTTTTAGTAGGTTGATCTTATAGAGCGTCAGCCTTTATATGATTCCATGAAGATCATCTAGAGCTTACATGATTGAAAATAATAATTCCTGCTACAAATAGGCATGTCCAATATTAAAGTTTATAGGTTTTTTTGTTTCTTCATTGCTTGGAGGAGATCTGAGGATTATATTTATGTCTGTTCACTCAAGATATTGCAGCTTCACATTATGTCATTAGCTAATGCCTTCAGAAGGTTGCATCTCTTTTTACTTCTGTTATTTTCCAGTTAAAACCTTATAATTCACCAAGTTGGTACTTAATGTGCCCGTGCATGAAGTGTATATTTCAAACCATATTTGCTCACGCACATTGGATTATAGAATGTATTATCAATATATCACCATGTTGATCTTAACCAAGATCAGTTTTGCTGAACTGATTGCCTTTTTTTCTTTGCAGATTTTAGATGAAATGCCTGTCTTCTATAACCTAAATGCCATAGAGAAGCGTGAAGTTTTGATTGTGATTTTGCAAATTGTGCGCAATTTAGATGATACCTCACTTGTCAAGGCATGGCAACAAAGCATTGCTCGAACCAGATTATTTTTCAAGCTCATGGAAGAATGCCTAATTCTTTTTGAGGTTGTTATTTATACGAAATTCCCTATTCTGTTGACAACGTCTTATTTGGCTTTTTGATCTTGTAGTTGATTGTTGTTATGATCACTTATTGTTCTAGTTGATAATGTATAACATCACTAAGATAAATGGTTCTATAGCCGGGTCTCATTAGTTTCTAGTTATATTATTGCTCGCTTCATTATTGTTATTTTTAGTTAATAATCTCAAGCCCTTATTGAAGTACCTATTTCTTGTTTCCTTCCATAGTGATAGGATAGTGAATAATACATCTCCCTGTTTTCTATATAAAAAAGAAGATAAATTATATATCCTTATCTTTGATTTTGTATATTTTCATATGTATGAAAAGATTAGTAAATAATATATCATTTCCTTCTTATGTAGACCATATATGACTTTCTGATGTTATGTTTCTCAAGAGTGGTATGGAGATTGACTTGAAGTACTTGTTTTCTTGATGTCCCCTCTATTTTGCAGCATAGAAAACCTGCTGATGGCATGCTTATGGGATCCAGTTCTCGGAGCCCTGCTGCTGTTGGTGATACCCCTGGTTCCCCTAAGTACTCTGACAGACTATCTCCTGCAATCAACAACTACCTATCTGAGGCATCAAGACAAGAATTCAGAGTGGGTTCCATTCTCTTCATGCTCTGCTTTACCCGTTTGTGTGCTGTTGGGGAAAGAAAGAGGGGGGGATGGGGGTTAGCAATTTGGCAGAATTTTTAATTGTTTCTTTAAATTATTTTTCCTGTGTTTGATCAATTACGTAATCGTCGGAGTTTTTTGTTCCTAATTTGCGAGTTTGCACAATAATATCGACATTTTAATTCATCCAATCACAATTACTAAAGATAATTCTGAAAGCATTATTTTGTGTGAACAAGTTCTCATGTTTCTTTATCCATGCTTGATAATTGCTATTTTAGGTTATAAAATCTTCTAATTTCTTGTCGGGTATATTCTACATTGCAGCCTCAGGGAACACCTGATAATGGTTATCTGTGGCAGAGGGTGAATTCTCAGTTGAGCTCCCCTAATCAGCCATATTCGTTGAGAGAAGCACTTGCCCAGGCACAATCTTCTAGGATTGGTGCATCGGCCCAGGCACTAAGAGAGTCGCTGCACCCAGTATTAAGACAAAAATTAGTACGCTTCTCTTATTCTCAATTTTAATTTGATTCCTGACAGTGATTATGTATAACATTACTGTCATATTTGTATTAGGCAACTGAACTTGTAAGTTTTCTCTCAGGAACTTTGGGAAGAAAACTTAAGTGCAGCAGTTAGCCTTCAGGTTTTGGAAATAACAGAGAAGTTTTCCTTGATGGCATCTTCTCATAGCATTGCCACTGACTACGGGAAACTTGATTGCATCACCTCCATATTCATGAGCTTCTTCTCTAAGAATCAACCTTTGGCATTCTACAAGGCCTTATTTCCCGTCTTTAACAGTGTCTTTGATCTTCATGGTGCAACTTTAATGGCGAGAGAAAATGACCGTTTCTTGAAGCAAGTAACATTCCATCTTCTTCGGCTTGCAGTTTTTCGAAATGATAGCATAAGGAAAAGGGCTGTTTCAGGGCTTCAGATTCTTGTGAGGGTAGGATTTTATTTTGCATTTTCCACTAATTTAAAACTCGTGTTTTGTTATCCAATACTGTATTCTTTCTTTTGTGTTGCAGAGTTCTTTCTGTCACTTTATGCAGACGGCTAGATTGAGGGTCATGCTCATAATTACTTTATCAGAATTGACGTCTGATGTGCAAGTAACTCAGATGAAGGCAAATGGGACACTTGAAGAGAGTGGTGAAGCACAGCGTCTTCGAAAATCCTTAGAAGACATGGCTGATGAATCGAAGAGTTCTGATCTGCTGAAGGAATGCGGACTTCCTGAGAATGCTCTTGTAATAATTCCAGAAGCTTCTGCTGACAATAGGTGGTCCTGGTCAGAGTTGAAATATCTTTCTGACAGCCTCCTTCTTGCTCTTGATGCTAGTCTAGAGCATGCTCTTTTAGTAAGTTTTTTGGCCATTCATGTTGAGATAATTAATTGCTATTATTATTTTTTGTCTGAACATGTATGCTCACAGTCCATTATATTCATTCCAGATGAAATGTTGGGAGTGCAGGGCTTTAGTGGTATATGTTTGATTTTAGTTCTCCCCTAAAACTTCAACTAGTGATACCTGGTGCTAACACCATTCTGGGATGTCTGTTATAGAAAAGTTTTTTTTTTTATCTGCAATAATATACTTACTCGATTTCATATAGAAAATGTGTAAGCTGATAAGGTTGACGCTTTTGAACTTTCTAAAATTTATGAAAATAATTCCTCTAATTGCATCAATCATGTAATGAAGAGGGAGAGTATCCTCTCTGAAGTCCGGAATCATGAGAGGAGTCTATATGGCTCTGCACAGATTAGACTAATGGTATTTCTGATTATTTATGATGTTTTCTTTCACTCCAGAAGGGAGTTTGTTTCCTTCAAACTAGTGGTATTTCTGTTAGTAGTTTTGCCTTCCAAAGACTTCGATAGTGACATTTGACAGCACCAATTAATTACTGTGCCATACTTATGCTGGTAATTTTCTTTATTTAGGCCTCTATGATGTCAATGGATAGATATGCTGCTGCAGAAGGTTTCTATAAACTTGCAATGGCATTCGCCCCTGTGCCTGATCTTCATATTATGTGGTTATTGCATTTATGCGATGCACATCAAGAGATGCAATCATGGGCAGAAGCTGCACAGTGTGCTGTAGCGGTTGCAGCTATGGTCATGCAGGTAGTTTACATATATGGAATTGTGTTTACTTAAATTTGTATCGTCTCTGTCTGGGTGCTTAGGACGGAAATTTTTTGTTCTTTGATGAAAACTTGGATTTCCTTTAGGCTCTTGTTGCTCGAAATGATGGTGTCTGGAGCAGAGATCATGTGGCAGCTCTACGTAGAATATGCCCTATGGTCAGCGGTGAGATCACCTCGGAGGCATCAGCAGCTGAGGTCGAGGGATATGGTGCTTCTAAACTTACTGTCGACTCTGCTGTGAAGTACCTACAGCTCGCAAACAAGCTTTTCTCCCAAGCTGAGTTGTATCATTTTTGTGCTAGTATTCTGGAACTTGTAATTCCAGTCTATAAAAGTAGGAGAGCATATGGACAACTGGCAAAAAGTCACACTTTACTGACAAATATTTACGAATCAATCCTGGAGCAGGAGTCGAGCCCAATTCCGTTTACTGATGCAACTTATTATAGGGTGGGATTCTATGGTGAAAGTTTCGGGAAGCTGGATAGGAAGGAATACGTTTATCGTGAGCCCCGTGATGTGCGGTTAGGTGACATAATGGAGAAGCTCAGTCATGTATATGAATCTAGGATGGATGGCAGTCACACACTGCATATTATTCCAGACTCCAGACAAGTGAAAGCGGAGGAGTTGCAGCCGGGAGCTTGCTACCTACAGATAACGGCAGTTGACCCTGTCATTGAAGATGAAGATCTGGGAAGTAGAAGAGAGAGAATCATTTCTCTATCCACTGGGAGTGTCCGCGCTCGTGTATTTGACCGTTTCTTATTTGATACACCATTTACCAAAAATGGAAAGACTCAAGGTGGACTAGAAGACCAGTGGAAGAGGAGGACTGTTCTACAGACCGAGGGCTCCTTCCCGGCATTGGTAAATAGACTCTTAGTAACCAAGTCCGAATCGCTCGAGTTCTCCCCTGTGGAAAATGCAATTGGAATGATTGAAACTAGAACCGCTGCTCTGCGGAATGAACTGGAAGAGCCTCGCAGTTCTGAGGGGGATCAACTTCCACGACTCCAGAGTCTCCAGAGAATACTCCAAGGCAGTGTTGCAGTTCAAGTGAGCTTCTTACTCAGTTTCTGTTATAATTTTATTCTCGTACCCGATTGAAGTTAAGATACCGAATCAGATTTTCATCTTTAAGACTCTGATGTACTTCTCCATGAATGCAGGTTAACAGTGGAGTGTTGAGTGTGTGCACTGCATTCTTGTCCGGTGAGCCAGCTACGAGGTTGCGGTCGCAGGAGTTACAGCAACTCATTGCTGCGCTTCTTGAATTTATGGCTGTATGTAAGCGTGCAATTCGAGTTCATTTCAGATTAATTGGAGAGGAAGACCAGGAGTTCCACACCCAACTGGTGAATGGATTTCAGTCCCTCACCGCCGAACTATCGCATTATATTCCCGCCATTCTATCTGAATTGTAAGCACTGTGTGAATACCTCTTTTTTTCACTTTTCCTGGGTTTTATGTAGTAACTAACTCTACATTCTTGATCATAATTGCTGTGTAGTCTGTCGCAACATTGTATTTCTTCTTGTATATATATTTTTGTTCAGTAGCATCGAGATTATATTGTGCAAGTGTGGTGTGTGCTCTAATAATAGGTTAAAAAATGCAACCACAAAGATAAACAGTTAATTTATTCTTGCAATCTAAATGTCCTGTTCTCACTATCATAAGTGTCCAAGCGTCAGAAATGTGTGGAATCAAAATTCTCGCTACCAGTGACATTCAAGTTTCCGGTGCACAGAAATTTGAATTCCTTGAATAATGTCTAGCAAAGGCATACAAGTACTGTATATAAAGATTATATTAATTTATTGGTGAGGTTCGCCATCACAGCTTACTCTTCGGAACACCAACAGGTGAATTTCTGGACCTCTTTTCCACCACTCGCGACAACTGCTTAACAGCCTCCTTGGGCAGGCGACGAGGCGTGCTCAACCACATCCCTCCATCGGCAATGATAGTTGTTCCATTCACGTATTTACCTTCAAAATATACATAATGTACGATATTTAATCAACTAAAGATTAATCTTGTGCACTTCAAAATAATCAACTCCTAAAACTTGAGATTCTTAAACAAATACACTTTACCCTTATACTTTCCATACTCTTAAGGAATTTAACCTTTTATTTTCCATCGATGACCTAATGATCTTTTCAATTTTCAAGATTGTATCTGATAGATCCATTTCTATAAAAAGTTTAAATAAATAAAAGGGTATCTGAAAACAATTTTGAAAGTCGATGTTGGCAGAGATCATTCAACAGTTCTTTTTCACAAGTGTTCCGAGTACCAAACAAGATTTTTGGAAGTTGTCAACAAGATCAACCTAAATCGAAAACATAGAGAGCTTCTACTTCTCATTTTTAAAAATGCAACATGTTTGGGTAAGTCTCTAATGCAAAAATGATAAAAACATATGCATTACGGCCTCAACTCATGATTTTTGTGTATATGTCGGATCATACGCCAAGATGTAAAGACTAAGCATTTAAAACATTCTCAAAGCATGACTTTTTTCCCAACAAAAAAAAGTTTTGAAACATTCAGATTAACATCAAAAAGTGGAAAATTAAGAAATGTTGCATGATTAACAAGGGGCGCACCTGCATCCGATGCGAGGTAGAGAGCAGCCATAGCAATATCCCATTTTTCTCCTACTCTGTACAAAGGCATATCAGCTCTTACTTTGCTGCTTATCTCTTCAGGTGCGAGTTTACTCAAACCAGGAGTACCCTGGATGGGTCCTGGTGCAATGCCGTTGACCCTAATATCATAATCAGCGCCCCATTCCAGAGCTAAGTTTCTTGTAATAGCATCTACAGCTGCCTGTTAGAAAGAAAGTTCGACGAAAGTTCTTCCAACCGAAAAAGAGAGATTACAACCTTCAGACATGAACACAACTAACCTTGGCTGCAGATACATGAATTTGATACCAGACAGCTGTGTAATGCAAAGTAGCACTAATATTAATAATTGTTCCACCGGTAAGTGAATTCCTTCCAGGTCCTCCTTTCTTGAGATATTTAAGTGATTCATGGCACATTGTGAATGTGCCAACTGAATCAATATCCATAACTGCAGGGGATTGTTAAAATCAAGTGTAAGTAAATAGAATATGTGGCACTTCATGAAAAGCATGTTCCGGCAATAAGCGCCCATTTCGTATTATGTAATAACTCCTTTCTAGTTTCAATCTTACATATTCACCAAACATCTTTACGTAAATGAACACGTTTCTATCTAAAATAATTAGATTAACTTTGAAAGACAGACACATGCAATAAATAAATAAATGGTTAAAATTTAAGTTTAGTTGTTAAATTTTCAAGTCTACTAAACTTTAAAAAGTTCAAGGACTATATAGACACAAATTTGGAAGTTTTGAGACTAAACTTGTAATTTAACGACGACGACAAAAAAAAATAAAATAATAAAAAAATAAAAAGTTCGACAGTACAGACAACAGTTCCCCTGAAACCATAATATTGCAACATACAACCAAACAACCTAACATGCCAGAGAAAATTTTCACGTACTCCTTTGAGTTGAATAAGAACTATATGAGTTATGACCAATGGAATTCAATTTTCATAAATTTCCAGAGTGAATATGCGTTCAAATTAGTGTAGTTCCAAGATCAATTAAATGAAGATAAATGACATCTCTGGAGCACCCAAAACTACAAAATACAAAATACTTCCAACGGACATCTTTTTTGCATGATCGTTGATCCCTATGGACTAATATCAAGTAAAAGCCAGGCTACCAAGATTATTGACAATAGGTATTGCATGCAAAAGGAACCTGTTCGAAATCCATTGGGAGACAAATCTTCGGCTGATACCAGAAAGTTCCCAGCTGCTGCATTCACAAGAATGTCCAGACTACCAAGATTGTTGACAGTAGACTCCACTACTCTACTTGCGTCTTCTTGTTTACGAACATCACCTTCAAATCCAAATGCCTGCAATGGCCAGTATACAAACAACAGGTTTCAGAATCAAGTTCAGTTCTCAGAGGATAACATGGGTGATTATACATATTAGTGAGTCCATCTACACATCCGTGTGGTATACACATATTACAAACCTATGCAACTGCTTTTGAATTTTCCATATGCAGCATTTTATATGCTTTTGGAAACTCATAAATTTCAAGTTCGTTAGTTGTATTTTTCAGAGTCATCTGTAAAAGCACACAGTTCAGAGCACATGACTCAATCGAAGTCTTTTAGAACAATAATTATACATATCTCGAATTCCTCAAGTTCGTCTTCCTATTATCTCTTAAATTGATTAGATGCAAATTTATGTAACTAACATCATCCTGATTACTTCCAGCCTCTACTTTAGCAATATCCAAAGTCATTGATAGATGTTTTTAAAGAAAAAGGAAGGTCCAGAAAATCAAATTATGTAACCAAAAAAAACCCCGCAAAACTTTGTTAATTAGAGCACTGTCATTTCAGTTTATCTGAAAAAAAAAAACGTAAGTAATCTCATTTTTAATCGTACAGTGTACTACAATCTAAATTAACAGAGGAATGTACGATGACCATAGGCTGCTTTAGCTTTGATAAGTTTATAATTGTACTTGCCATGACGAAGCAAAGAAACTTGGAAGAAAACCTTTTTCACGACTCCAGCTAAGCCCCATCTTTATAAGAACATTAATAACTCCGAAACAATAAAAAGAAACCGTAGATGCAAATGTTTACAAATAAGCTTTCACATTCACCTTGATTATCAAATACGAGAATTGGAAAATGTAAGGAGAGGGAGGACAGGCGTGTAAGATCACGGAGAAGTTAAAGCGCATCCAACAAGTAAGCAGAGGGAGAAAAGCATGATGAAAAAGGGAAGAAGAAAGAGTGAAAGAGAAATACTGAAATTCCAAGAGATCGGAGAGCGGAGACGGCGGAATCGAGGACTTGCTTCCTTCGACCCATGATGGCAATGGAAGCTCCATGTTGACCAAATTGGGCGGCGATCTCGTAGCCGATTCCAGAGCCGCCGCCAGTAATCAAAGCCACCTTCCCTTTCAATATGTCGGAACGGAAGGGGGATGCCATCTCGGTTGCTGTCAAACAAGGAAGGTGCTGAGTGAGCGTGAGAGCAGAGATGTAAGTTGTTGTAATCTCCCTCCCTCAGTTTCACGGCGGAGTCCCACTGGTTGGCCATTATTTTAAAAGGTTGGGTTAATGACGTGGCAAAGCTGTAGACCACTCCAACATTTACGGATCAACACAATATGCTCTCGTGTTAGTCCTGGTATGCTCTTTTCGTGATCTTTTAGAAGTGGTCTGATTTTGCTTTGGCTAGCAACCGAAGAAGATAGTATTTTTTTTATTATAAATTCAGAATCATTCCCTAAATTAGCCGATAAACCAACATAATCTACTAATTATTAGTGGGTAATATAATGAACACATGAGTTTATACTACTAAATGGTTAATTAAATATACTAATCTCTGAAATTAATTATTAATGCCAAAAATATTAAAAGAGCATCAGATGTCTGTTTCATGCATATAAATAAAACTTATAAAACTTCCATTCAAACAGTAACATATTATTAGCTGCTTCAGTTTTTCAAATCAGATCTGCAAGCACTTGTCTCAAGTCCACCAATTTCCAAACAAACCCTGAATATCTATCCAAACATGTTAACACTCTACTGCTCAAGTTTGATCAATTGCTGCCTTTTGCAGATCTGATTCCCTAAGGAAATGTAGTGAAGATTCACAATACTAATAATTTAGTACAGCCTTGTCTCCTACAACTATTACTTTTTCAAAAATCAACTACCAAAGTATAAATGCAAAATGTAAATCAAAGCATAGGTCACAGGTAATTTCCAAAAGGATCCGAAGGGCACAATCTTCAGCTATAAAAAGAATACAACCTTCCTAAGTGATATTAATCTATCAAACAACATTCAAGTAAGAAAAGTTTTCCATTCCATATCAAAAGCAAGAGTAAGACTACGCTTTTACAGAGAACAACATGGAACTCTCTTCTACGTTCGGTGTTGGTAAGTAGATTCGATCAGCTGCCTGGAAACTACTAGTAGGAAAACCACATCCAACAATTCAGACAACTTTAGTTCATCCGTTCCTTTGTTCGTTCAATCCACGCATCCTAAGTTATCACCCCTTGATTTTCCAGTTATGGGATGTTCGAGGCCCGCTTGAAATACCCTCATAATATCGAGATTCAAGCCTCTGATCATTCCACAGTTCAACAAAATCTGAGAAAAGCTTGCGAGCAGACTCGGATGACAGATCAGAGAAATACACATTTTTCTCATCTTTCAACCAAGTAGCAAACTCATTGTTCTTTAAGAAATAGTCTTCCTCGGACAGTTCTTCAATTTTGGCTCTCTAAATCAACAAATCAACAAAAGTGGTGTTAAGGCCAGAGAACCAGAAGGGTCACATGACAGCCCAGCAATAAGAAGTAGACATGCAATGCTCTCCAAAAAAAAAAACTAAGACAAACGAGGGCATTGCATTTAATTCCTTGAAAAGAAAGTATATGTAAATGTATATTATATACAGTCACACAAATCTTCCTCTGAACAAATCTTGCAAGGAGTTCTGTAGAAGTAACTAAACAATCAAGCCTGAAGTGGGAAACACTGATGCAAAGTTGAATTTTTGCAATAACTGATACGCCTAGAATGTTTCAAACTTCCCAATAAAACATCATGCCAGTATAATGGCTGAATTCATGTAGTTTATCACAAGGTTCACAACAATCTGATGAGGCAGGAAAGAAATTTATAGACGCAGGAAGTTTAGTAGAAGCGGCAAAACAACTAACAAATATGGATAAAGCCAAGATAATTCTCCTATTGGTTCAATCAAGAAACCGTAGATTAATTTCAGTGGATAATGCCGTTCCAGTGCCATCACACAACAACCCCTCCCCCACGCAAGAAATAAGATGAGCTGTAAGATGCAAAAGATTTGGTTGATTTAATTTTTCAGAGTAACAACCTCTGCCAAATAATTCACTTTTCTAACACCACATAACATAAATGTACATCTATACAAGAGTAAGGAATGGCGTACATGGTTAACATACTTCAGAGTGGTGATAGCAACTCTCTTAAATGTTAACAATGGTTCTTTCCAGTGAAAGAGCACAAAAAAAATAACAACGAATAGGAAAGCCCAAGTTATGAGAAGGTGAATTTTAAATTGCAAACACATTCCCCTTGTGCAACTTCATTAGTAATTTCTAGCCCTCTACATAACTGAACCAAATTGAGATGATCCCATAGTAGGATATTCAAATACTAGATCTACTGCAGTTGAATACCTCAAGAAATAATAGTAATGATTGAAAAGCAGTGAAGTAGGGGAAAACAACCCATACATGATGAACACAAACTAACCATATAGAGCATTACAATCAATTTCCTACTTCTGTACTACCCAATTCCCTCTAAGAATAATAAAGTACAATCCCATCTAAGAATAATAAATGGAGGCTGGTAGGAAATGGATGCCCATGGTCGGTCCGGTGATCTTCTTACTTTATCAGATGAATCCAAGATTTTTATTTCAGAGGTGCTGAAGGGAGTTCATTCTTAACTATAAGAGTCTGTTTTCAACCGAATCATAAACAAAGGAAATATGCAGGGATGCTCAATAGCATAAAAAAGATAACATGCGGTAGTGCAATCTAGTAACTACATGTAAAAGTAGAGTGAATAAAACATAAACTAAAATGCATGCTTTATCACTACAGAAGAACTCACTAAAGGGTGATCGTCCCTGTGATGCTTGCCTTTGAGAATATCCTTCGACTTCTTCTCTGAAAGAAAAATGCAGGGCATGACAAAACTTTACTTTGGAAACCTATTTATAAAGTACTTCTTCATAATTCCGTTCACAAGTAAAATAAGTCAAATTTTACATCTGCATCTGCAATGAGGCCGGTGGAGAAAAACTGGAAAAGTAAAAACTCGCGTGTTCAAATTCTTGCAGGATAATCTTCTTTCTTGAAACCACAAGTTCCCAGCATGAATTATGAGAAACGGACAGAAAAACTAGCAGAGAGAATGAAATTGAAGAGTATATATATAAAAAAAAAAAAAAGGGTTTTGATTTCTATATTAGTTGGCCATAGAATCGACATCAGTTTAATACCAAAAACCTAAACAGAGAATTGAAGCAATTTGTACGACATCATTATTCAAATTGAGATAAAATAACCAACGAAGAAGAAAACAACCACTCGAATACCTATCTGTTAAAACATAAAAACACCAAACACGAACCGTAACATGCATATTTCTGCAAATTGCGTATTCGAGTTTACCTGAATCGCGCTTAGAGTGCTTGTGAGATTTCTTCTCCTTCCGCTTCTCTCTCTTATCTCTCCTTCTGCTTTCCCTTTCCTCATCTTCTGCAGCTCTTGGTCTCTTGCTCCTCTTCTCGTCTGAACTTATACGAACAATAGCATTAACGCAACACACAGAGCAATCCACCGTAGATTATTGGAGAATACACTCCAAGAAAAGAAGAAATGGAAACTCCTCTAAGGGTACTGTCTTTCATTTCGGAAGAATTTCGAGTGTGAAATCAGATTAAAGGAGGGGAAGTGAAATTTTCATAGACAAAAAAGTAACGGAAATCTGTACCTTCAGAAGACGAAGCCGCTCTTCTGTTCTTCCTCTTCTCCTTGGATTTTCTTTCGCTTCCGCCCATGGCAAAATTGAGAAAGATTGTGAATCGGTTGATTCAAGCTACATTCCGGTTACAAAAGAAGGGCTTTTTAAAAACCTTTTTATTCATGGATTAATTGCCACACTAAATTACTTTTTTTAATACAAAAATTTCGATCAAATTCCAAAAATTAGATTATTTTTTTTTGTAATTTAACAAAAAAAAAAAAAAATTCTATTATTCTAATTTTATATTTATTTTCTATGGTTCTTCACGATATTCTTTCTTTAAGATGAGGTGATTTTCAAAATTACAAATTTGATAACAACTTAAAATTAACATAGAATTAAAATTAAAATGTATTAAATGAATTTTTTTTTTTTTTTTTTTTTTTTAAATATGGTTATTATTTTAAATCGTGCGCGGTAGAAGGGTAGTGTGGAAGAAGAGAAGAGTATTAAGCGTTGTGGCGCGAGTTTCCCTCCATTCGTTGGTTTAACGAACTTTCGGTAATGTTCATCATATACTCTACAGAGTGAAGGTGCTGAGATGATTTCAGTCTGCAACTCCAACTCCAACTCCAACTCCAACAAATCTCTCTCTCTTAACCGAAAATGTTGAATGGTTGGGTCCTTGCAGTCGTCTTCATCACTGTCCTCGTTTCTCTCTGCAATCCAAGAGGCGTCTCCGACATCGCTCTCTCTTCCTCCAACCCTCCTTCCTTCTCCTCTCCTTTCGATTTCTCTGAAACTCAGCACCTCTTCTCTCTCCTTTCAACTCTCCAATACGACTTCTACCGACAATCTTGCCCCCACGCCGAGAAGATTGTAAGCTCTTCCATGGCTTTGATTCACTCACGCCGCCAAGATGTCTCCGCTTCTCTCCTCAGACTCTTCTTTCACGACTGCTTCATTCAGGTGTGTATCTCCCTTTCTTGATTCCGTTCTTGATGTTCTCCCCTTCTTTTTACCTTCTTCTTTGTTTTCTTCCCCATGTCCATTTCCTTTTCCGTCATGTGTTCCTTCAATTAGGGCTGCGATGCTTCCATCCTATTGGATCCCACCACAGGTGACGATACCTATTCGAGTGAGAAGCAGGCTATTCCGAATTTGACCTTGAAGGGTTTCGTTGAGATAGATCAAATAAAGGAGGAGCTTGAAAGGCTTTGTCCACGCGTGGTTTCTTGTGCTGATATCCTCTCCCTTGCTACTAGAGATGCCGTCGTTCTGGTAAATACACAAATCATTGCTTCTTCACCTTTTTTTTTTTCATTTCTTGTATTTCTTTCAAGCCTTCTGTACTAACTGAATTTGGAATTTTTGAGCCACTGATGAGACGACTTCCTCTAGTCTTCCTTAAGTCGACCGTTTGCTAGAATTAGGGATAGAATTGCAGTTCAATTCTCAGTTATTGTGTTTCGATTCGACTAATGTGAATTGGCGCTTAGGCTGGTGGCCCCTTCTATCCAGTTTTCACTGGCAGACGAGACAGCACAAGGGCATACTTTGAAGAAGCAATGGCGGAATTGCCACGACCCGACGACAACATCAATCGCACTCTTTATCTATTTGCAGCAAGAGGACTTGACGAAAGAGATATGGTCAGTCTTTTAGGTAGGATAAAATTACTTCTGCCCTCAAACTCATTCTCCTCACAATTAGCTCAGTGATTACCTTTTGGCTTTGTGTGGTCTGGCTATGAAGGAGCGCACAACATTGGGAAGATTGGGTGTCAGTTCATTCTGAATCGTCTTTATAACTTCTCCGGAACCAGCCTACCAGATCCATCAATTGACCCCGAGTTCCTGAACCTGATGAGATTCAAATGCCAAGAGAAGGAGCACAACAACACCCATGTCAGTCATGATCAAGTGTCTCCAGCATCATCCCCAACCCCAGAGGCATCAGTAGAGACGTTGAGGAGGTCTACCTTGGGCATGTCCTACTTTCAAGAACTGTCGCCTTCGCTGTCGCTGGAGGGAGGCTTCGACACTCATTACTACAAGAGCTTGTTGAGTGGAAGAGGACTGTTGTATGCTGATCAGCAACTAATGGCCGATGAGAACACTGGAAGACTGGTAAAGGGGTATGCTTCTGATGACGGCTCTACCTTTCGCATGGACTTTGCAAGGGCTATGGTGAAGCTATCGGTTCTTGATGTTCTAACTGGTTCTCAAGGTCAAATCCGTGAAAGGTGCGGGTTCTAATCTACAAGAGCATATTTTGTTTGAGACGTTCTTAGTGTCATTGCTCTGTTCTGATTCTTGAACAAAGCTGGATATCTTTTACAACTCGTATAGAAGTCGGTTGATGTTAATATCAGGAATGTATATAATACAAATTTCTCACCTACGGAACCAATAATAACCATGTTCTTCCTGCCTAACATATGGCGCCTATATATATATATTGAGTTTTGGACATACATTGAGTTTAACAGATTCCATGTAAGAAAAACGAAGAACCCGTAAAATCTCAGTCGGATCATCAGAATTATATATAGAATAGCATTGAATTTGTTTGCATACTTGGTTCCTCACAGTTGGTCATTAAAATTTTTAGATCTACCAAACATTTGGATGGTAAGAAGTCTTGATACCTTTAGTTCTAGGTCTTGGCTGATTTTCCTTATCTTAATAGGATGTCTTTCCCTGCCTTCCTTATTATGATTATTAGACTAACTAAACACCAGATTTAAGGATTTCCGGACAACTCTTTGAACGTGCAACGATTAAAAGAAGATGCACATCATTAATTGTCTCAAAAGCAAAACCTACCACCAAGAAGTGAGTGATAACTACAGGAAATCATCAGTCGTAGACAGATACAGAAAGAAACAAAATCAATAGAGGAGAAACCTCTTTTGAGTATTCCCTCATCAACAAAGAGGTTCAAATTCAAGAAACCTCTTCCTTAATATTACATTTTTCTGTATCTATTTTATGTGTTCGTGTTGCCAATTGGGGTGTTCTATAACAAAATGATACTGTTTTATGCATAGGCATCAAGACTTTAATTTGTTTCAGGCATATGAGTTCGCAGTTAGATTAATTATTTCTAAAGATTAGGTGTAAAAGATGTCCTAACACATGCATGAATATAGGAATCATATTAACACGAAAAGGAAAAATAAGTATATATAGCCCTGCATTATAAATACTTGGGAATCCTATTAACACGTAAAAATGTTGGATTGCAATTTCTTAAATACAATTTCCACAGACGAAACGTCAATGTCAAATCCATAGCTTTGACCCCCATAAAGCACATAAAGATACCCTTTTGGAGATAAAGGCGGTGGAAGAAGTCGAGATACCTCGGGAAAATCTGATGTGGGTGGTGAAGGCACATCCTTCTTCATAGAGTAGTATACATCAGCGACCAGAAGCCAAATAAGATCGGGATCAATAGATGCAAGGCCTCCAAGCGCATTCAATGATGCTTCCCTAAGCCCCATAACACCACTAAAGGCTACACCTGCCACTAAGCCACTAACCTTCTTGAGAACTACTTCCAATGCCGATGCACTTCTTCTGTTTCTAGATAGATCAGCAATCATATTGAGCAGTGCGACCTGAACTTTCAAATTGGAACCTTCAGCAACCGAATCCTCTGATGATATAGATGCGCTGTTTCTGTAGGGAAGTTGAAGCACTGCCTTCTCTTCTCTCACGCTTTGTTTCCTTAGAAATGGAGACGTCGTCAGAAGCTTCCAAAAATGAAACCCATCTGTATGGAAACGTCGTGTGAAGAAATCTCCACCACAAATTTGTACAGAACTGCTTATCACATTTAAACATCTTCGAGCAGCCTGTAAGTTGTATGGATTACTATCTCAAAATCAATAAATATTAGTTAGGAAAAAAGAGGCAGCAAGCCAGCAGCATAAATCTAAAATCAACTAGAAGTATTTGTTGTGTGTTTGAGTTTATGTAGGTCAGAGGTAGGTCGAAGTAAAAGACAACCATTTTGTTTCTTTTCCTGTAGGTTTTCGAACTAAAATCCTAAAAGTCTACGTCCAGAGGTGGATGAATCAAGAGATACAACAATTGCTCAAGTGAAAACTAGATCAAAGACTTTAGTTTTGAGGGGGAAAAAACATATGGACAGGTGATAACTTACCACTGGATTTTTGTTCTGAATGCAAGCAACCAAAAAGGGCCATATTTTATTCATTGCCGGAAGCAACCTATTCTCATCAGATCCCTCATCAGAAACATCCAAAGTGTCCAGAAGTCGATAAAAGGACTTTGAGCGCAAAGTTTCCTCAATTGCTTCCTTGGTATCCTTCTCATGCTTATAGGCTTCTTCCACTTTTGCCAATGCCACGACGCCATACTATGCAAAGAATTTATGATTTATAGCATTAGAATCAAATTTAAGCAAAACAAAATTCGATCTAGCAAGATTTGATGGCATTCTTCACCAAAAAGGGATGGGGTGAAGAGGAATCTTTACTGCATCAAAGTGACGTGAGAGAGAGACCTAGAGAGACAGAGAAGCCACAATTTCTATTGGCATGCTTCCATTCATAATGATGATTATGATGCAAAATATGATAGATTGCAATTCGCATCAAGGACATGAAATACTTTTTGGTGACATTCTCAGACAGAAAATGGCCACGAAAAGATCCACTCACAAACAAGGAGATGCAGTTCTTAGCTCGAATCTAGAAAGTCTTTGGAAACAACCATTAGCTTTACAATAAGTAATGTTACAGGGTAGCTGAGAATGAAAATAGGTCGTAGAAAAATTCTGAAGAGTTAGATCAAAATAGGTCGTAGAAAAATTCTGAAGAGTTTTGTTCCATCATTTCGGGTAGCTGAGAGTGAAGTGCTCAGTCAAACCCTTAAGATTGGGGAAACAACCATTATGTTTTACAATAAGTAATGTTACAGGGTCAGGATCTGGATCAACTTCAGCCATTAGAGACATACCTCAACAATATCTAAGGCCACCAAGCATGTTGCTTGATTCTGTGAAGCTAGGAGAGGTGTAGCAGTCACAATGCACGAACCAGCAATGGATCCAACTGTTCTTCTATATCTTCTGGAATCATTGAACTTGAACAAAATATTTTCCCACTCTACACAGAATTAAATTAACCTTCAAATAATTCTCTTTCATTCAACCTCTTGTTTCAGAGTACTACAAGATTAGAAACGTCTTTATATAATCTAGATTAAATTCATCTTCTTATAGCATTGCACAATGAAAACTTTGACAAGTTAATTAATTCATCCTTTTAATATCCAGCACTGTTTCCCTTGCAAGAGCAGAGGAGCTGAATGGAACATAATATTACATCTCAATTAAGTTCATCTAGTTCCTTCTTTCACAGTTCATAGTTTTTTTTTTTTTTTTTCCTACAATGGTTAAACATTTAGTACAGTACACAATATTACAGTTTATAACTAAAAGCCCTCAACTTTAGATCACCAAGATCAGAGATAAAACGTTTTAAGGTTGATTAAATATCAAAATCTAGGAGGTAAATTTGGTATGGCATACAAGTTAACAGGATCAGTCACCTGATTCCATAGAAGATATATTTTTGTTATCGTCATAACATGATCTTGATACTCCTACAGACTCAAATTCTGCCTGCTTTCCCATGACATGAGCAAGAAATGATGCTGCTTTACTAGGCAGCGAATTAGATTCGTGCTTTGATACCCTGGCAATCTCTGCTACTGCCTGGAGAAAAACAGGTCCACAATAATATAAAAACATGAACAATTTGGTTTTACATCGCAAAGATTCTCGTTAACTGAGAGACAAATTAGGAAACTCTCCCCCCAGCCAAAGTAATCTAAGAACTCACCAAAGAGCTCAATGAGAAAAGATATTCAAAAGAACGGTCATAATCCCTAAAATCTGACAGGAATACGAAGGACCAGCAACCTCTCAACAGACAGTCATATTAATTATTGTAAACCTTAGTACAAAGTGAATATGCATAATTCAAAAGTGACCTTTAAGAAGGGACCGGTTAGATTGGGGTGCTGATGTCTTCCAAGAATCTCAAGTTCCAACGATACTGTATGCATCTGCAATTGTTCGGTGCATCAGATTCCAACCCATTCAGAAGGAGTCAAAGACATGTAAATACAAGTCCACACATATAAGAAATGTAAAAGATTTTCACTCTAAGCAACCATCAAGAATGTAGAATGGAAAACTATGAGCATAGAGTCATATGCATGCGTTCTATACAGCACAGGTGCTCCCTCAATTAGTAAGCCCATAAAACCCTGTATAATGCATTAGTTGTTAAAGGATTAATTGGCATACAGGCTCCTCCAACAGAGGCAAAATCTCATGAGCTATTCCAATATAGGAAAGGATAGCAGCAAGAACATTTGGCACGTGCGGGTTGAGATCCAAATGACGCAACTGTCGGCATATTGAATCAATCACATAATCTGCATTTTCCAAAACCAAGTTTCGAACCTGCAAAAAGTTCATATTTGCAATTGATCAAAAAAGACTTGAGAACCAAAGAAAAATGTATTCACATTATCTTACCGTTGGGTAACCAGATGAAGAAGAAAGAACATGTAAGACAGCATCAGAGGTGCTTCGAACTTCCACATTTGAGGAAATAAGATTCTCGAGCAACAAATAAAGAGATGAATGAAGAAATCCACAAGAAGAAAAATCTTTTCCAAGGCACATGCTAAAAATACCTATTCCTTCAATTATAACCTGTTCAAGAGAAAGTTGCAGTTTAAATACAATGTAAAATCACCATGTGGCCATGAAAAAATCCACAACTATGCACATAGGGTATGAAGCTTGATCTTTCCTGATGCAGCATGGCAGTGTCTCTGAAGAAGTGTAAACTAATGTCTTCTTCACCAACAGGATGAATCGGGGAAGATTTATGTTGTACAGGAAGGTCCCATATCTCAGGAGATAGGTACTCGTGCAAGATTCTACCAATACAATCAATTAATTGAGTTCTAACTTTTTCCGGGGAAATCTTCCAACTAGCTTCATTACTTGTGGCACATTCATAGTTATTGGTAACCTTCCTGTGCATTCTTGCCCTCTGAAACGTACTTGAGAAGTAATCTACTGAATATTCTGAAACACCAAATATCATCTCATTCAGAATACATATATCAGTGCTTGCCTGGCGCACTAACAGTCCTGAACCATTTCTCCTGTACCAATATTCCCAGCTTTCTTCACTGTATTCTTTCTTCCGAATCTCAGAAACCAATTTTTGTAAGCTTCCCAATGGGATATCAATGGCAACCGATAAACTACCTTCACCTTTGCTATCTGATAACAAGAAAGTATATGAGATGGTACAAAGTATAAGAACAAAAGAGCTAAATAATCAGATAGGAATAGTTTAAAACCTGCCAAAGACAAACCAACAAGTCGGAGAACTCCTCCAAGAGCTTCATAAAGTTTCTGACTGCCAATGCCATTAAACCATGGAGGCATGCGAGGAAGTACGTGATCACTTTGCTGTATATCTTTCTCCTGAACCATTGTGAGCTCTGGAACTGCAGGTGAGGCAGTATTCATGATGGAAAGGCAATCACTGATGAAACTAGTTCCAACTTTTAACTCAGTAAGAGAGTTCAGATATCCTAGAGAAGATGGCCTTGCTGAAAGAAATTTTCCAAGAGAACGGGCGTAAACTGAATTCTGATTTAGACAAACAGCAAATACATCTAGAAAGCGAGCAGCAGTTACCTATACATTTAGGGACCAATACAAAATTAATATGGTATTAATGACATAAAAACCAGTGAAAAAGAGATTAAAGAACAAAATGACAAAATAAATGGGGGAATAACCAAAAAATAAAATCATCCAGTGTCAAGGATAAATATCAATAGCATAATATGATAGGAGGAAGGGTAAGAATAGCTAAGATGAATCAACTTTCTCCCCATTTTTAGACATAGCTCATGATTGACCGCAAGTGAAATTAGACAAAAATATATATATATATATATATATATATATATATATATATATATTCATTGTTATGATCCAAAACATGCATCCAACCATACGAATTATCTTTATATTTTGTAACTATGGTTGAAGCCATAGAATTTCGAAAAATTATCGTATAAATTTTCAAGCAATAATGCAGCAAGTCATACTTTATACTTCATCTACATATTTTGTAAGTTACAGATTGAACATGATGTATTAAAGCAAATGAAAATTGACGTGTGTTAAAACATCAGAGAGAAGCCCATACTGAAGAGTGGATTAGATGATCTATAATGAGCTGAGGCCCAGAGTAATACGCCACTACAAGTAACTGTCGAGCATGTGATAGGGCAAACTTCTCATCACTGCCAAGAACCACATTCGGAAGCTTTTCAACCAGCCTAGATTTAATGGGGTAGAAGTTAGCTATAAATACGTCCAAGAAATTTTAGTCATTTGTAGTTTTAGATTTCAAGATAAGAACCTAACAAAAATTTTGGCAATATCAAGCTGCAATTGATGGTTCTGAGTTATCCAAAATAAATATTCAAGGAACCCTTGTGCAGTGAATGAAACATCCTCAGAGTCATCAATAGCCAAAGCACACAAGCACTCCTGCATCAACAGTCAGAATATAAATTAAACATCTTGAGCAGCAAGCTTAGAATTTTTTCACAAGGTATAAAACGATCAAGATGCTAACCATGTCAATTTAAACATTTTCTAGTTGAATCAATAAATTGAATGAGTAAGCATACAAAATTTCTTAATAACACCCAGCATGTTCAATGAGTATATTGCATTTCAAGCTGCTCCAAGATCACATAAAAATAATCTTATTTTCATCAAGGAATAATGCATGATTTGAACACATAATGAGGAGGTTTCTTTGGCTATTAGTTTTTAGACATAAGTATGACATATTTTACAATAGAATAAAGAAAAGAAGTGATGAACTTTTTCCCATTAGCTTCTAAAAGATAGCAATGCTTAGGGCACCCCTGCACTCAATTAAAAGTTGTAAAATGAGAAGGATCCAGGTTGCAAAAAAAAAAAAAAAAAAACATCAGCCAGGAAAACTGAAAAGAGAAAAACCTGAATTCCAAAATCACAAGTCACGTATATAATTGATGCCGTCAAATATGGAAATCTTAAAAATAACATATTACTGTCCATAGTTGTCAGAACAAATCTAAAAGCTTCCATTTCTCAGAAGATCCCTACAGAGGAAAAGTGTTATTTTAAGACAAGCAGTATTCTTGAAACACATGATTTTTTTCTTTTGGATTCCCTTCCATAATAAAAGAGTTTCAAAATGCTTTTTTCTTTTTATTTTGAGAAATTGGGAATCTTTTTCGTAACCTCTGGCCTAAGGCAGGACATCAAGTCTTCTTTCTGTGAACTCATATTCATATGATTACAAGAAAAATATGTAAAATCTAGCATCATTTTAATAGTTGAAACCCAATAAATAAATAGTTGATTGCATTGAATAAGAAGAGCATGAAGTTCAAAATATTGAAAAACAATCAATTTCATTTTTGAGGCAAGAAACTACCAATCTTGCTTATAACCATGTAAATGCAGCATTGGTCTACCTTCGAGGTCTTGCACTGAAACTCATACATTTTCACTTCACTTTTCACTCACTTCAATATAGGCTTTCAGGTCCCACATGTATGAAAAAGGTTTGATATATTCGAAAAAATGCAACAAATTCAACAAAATGGGTGTTATAACCAATACTTTAAATCCATCAACAAGAGACACCATAAATCACTCCCCAAATAAATTGATTACAAAAGTAAGTAGTTGTAATTCGTTTTGCTTACCAAAAGCATCAATCTACTCTCCTTCAGCGTATAACTGCACCTAGATAGTAGTCCATTAATGGCAGCCAGGATGCCCAGTCTAACCTTTTTTACCAGATGTACACAAATCTAACAAGCACCCAGAGAAATTAGAAATCGAAACAGATCAGTGGTTACAATAGCTATAAAAAGATTTTTGTCAAGTATTGAAGGACTCAGATACATAACCTTCAATGACTTACAGATGGAAAAGTTGCACTTAATAGTTTATCCACATGTGCTGAAGTTTCTGCAACCCATTCCTTTGTACGATCCACATGAAAAGATTTGTTCCCCTTAAGATAGTCAGCACTCATCTTCTCCTTAGATCCAGATTTATTAGTAGTTTTCTTTGCCACATCAGCAGATGTAGACTCTTCTACCTTTATACTCCCACCTTGGACTTTATTGGGTAATTGACGGAGTTCCTCTAGAACATATTGTGCCTTTTTACCCTTCTCCATAATAATTTCAGATTGAAAATCCATAAACATGTCAAGGCTAGACTTATTAGCATCATCCTCGAGGACTATCATTAAATATTCAGCCAAGCCTCTAATTGCTTGGTTTGTGGCTTCCGTATTCCCAGCAGCCCCACTTAATGATGTTTTAGAGGCCCGCAAAACTTTAGAAAATTGACTAACAACACCAGGCAAGAAGAAGGCCAATGCATCAGCTGTTCCAACCTGCAAAAGAATAGTATCAATACTGTAAACCACCGAAACATCCATGTTCAAGATTATTGCTACAGAACTAATACAGAGAATTGTAGAGTATCAAAGAGAACTATTTATAATTTGTTTTTTTATTATACGGGAACTTCCCTCTTCGAGCAAATAAATAAAGAAGTGGCAGGGATTATAGATTTTTCAATAATGTTGATTTTTGGCCTAAAAATATTTACACATACGCTAAAGTAAATAAGCTATGAGGCTCCGCACATACACTGAATAATCTCACCAATGCCTTATTGATATGTGGATGGTTGATAGTGTTTATCTTTGAATAATTCAACTATTGTTTTCTACAAGAGGCTGAATCAACAGCCAGGAAACTTGCAACTACCATTGCTTTAACTTGAACCAGATTTTTCAAGTGTAAAATACATCAATCAATATAATATCGGTAGAATGTTTTTATCCTCATTTCTTAATTTAAGCAATCCAATCAAGAGATAGTGTCACAAATTTTTATCTCAGGAAGAAGATCTAGTCTCAGCGGGTGAAGATCATGGTATGCATGACCTAAAACCCATGTCCCTCCTTCAAGAATTTACTCTATCTGATGACAGGTAGCCCATGAATACAAAGTTAATTAGAAGTTAAATATTTACCTTTGCAACAAGTATGCGAAGGGTCATAAAGGCTTCAATGCGAAGTTTAGAACTTCCATGATGTCCTCGTATAGCCTCAATATCTGCAGCCTTTGAACATACTCATGAACAAATAGAAAGACTTGGGCAAAATAAATGCTAGAAAACATGGGAAAATCATTGAAAACATGTTTTTTCATACTTTGAGAAGAAGTGATAGCCAGTGTCCAACAGCAGCTGAAGCAGTTTCACTCCGGAGAAATTCAAGTAAGCATTCATTTGGCTTTGACTCTTCTGAAAGTTCAAGATGGCCTTGAAACTCTCTGTTTTCTGCAAGTGCTGGAGAATCAGATATTTGTTTGCATGAGCATGCATCATCTGAGCAGGGATATAAATTCACAAAGATCGCCTTATAACACTTGATAACTCCTTCGCGGAATTCTTCTGATGCCTCCAAGGGAGACAATAAAGCTGCACATGTTAACTTTTTCAGCACTACAACCATCTGCATTATCACATCATCATAATTAGGACAAATAGCTAATTCAGAAAATGGATATACTAAAAAAGTATTTAAAGGCTATTCACAGAATACAGCATGAATAGCCCAATGAACCTATATTTCTTTTATTTACTTTCTATGAGACCGTACAACTAACGGACACAATTGATGAAAAACTTGAATGCTTCCTTGCAGTAATTTTCCCCCAATAGGCAGGCAGTGGATCTAAGAGACAAACGAGAACCAACTTACCTTATCACCCTCATTCGTGTCATAAGTCAAATATCCCCGTGAATAATAAATCTACTTACCTTATCACACTCATTCATGCCACAGGTCAACTACGCTAGTAAATAATAAATCTCAACCCCGGCACCATAAAACATAAAATAAAATTAGACCAATAAGATAATTGATACTACAGGAAGAAAGATGACGTAAACTGAAATGCAATAAAATCAAATCTCCTCCAAAGCTGTTTCAGCAAAATTCTTCTCGTGAATAGAAATATATTTAGTCGAGATTAGTTATTTAAGACTGATTAGCGTGTAGTAAGTAACAAGCATCGCTCTAAGAACAGTCCCTGACACTATAAGGATAATTAACATTTAAGAAATGAAAGGTAAACAAATGAGGCACATCTCAAGTCTAATGGTATTTTCAAATTAGACCACCTGCGCCACAGATCCTAAATGACACTTCTTCAGGAGTTCTTCAAGACACTGAAGCACACCTTCTGCTACACTGTCACTCACTCTATGAGGCAGATCGTGAGTGACAGACTTCATAATGTTTTCTTCAGAATTAACCTTCTGCTGAGATCTGTCCTCAACCGCAGCATCCAATAGCAGCAATAGCGGGAACAGCGCATAACTGAAAATAGCAAAACTAAACTATCAGGTATGATTGCAAGTTCAAAAGGACTGAAATTATAACAAGTTAATAAAAATAGATCTTTTTATTTCGTTCTTTTAATTTCTCAGTGCATGTATAAAGAGAGAGTAAAATTGTAACCGTCCAAGTTCACCGCTAGCTGACATTGTCCTCTTTGGGCTTTCCCTTTAGGGCTTCCCCTCGAGGTTTTTAAAATGAATCTGCTAGGGAGAGGTTTCCACACCTTTGTAAGGAATGTTTCGTTCTCCTCCCCAACCGATGTGGGATCTCATAATCCACCCCCCTTTCAGGGCCCAGCGTCCTCGCTGGCACTCATTCCCTTCTCCAATCGATGTGGAACCCCCCAATTCACCCCATTTGGAACTCAGCGTCCTTGCTGACACACCACCAGGTGCCCCCCTCCCCCTTTAGGGCTCAGCCTCCTCGCTGCCACATCCTTGGTATCTAACTCATTTGTAACAGCTTAAGCCCACTGCTAGCAAATATTGTCCTCTTTGGGCTTTTCTTTTCGGATTCCTCTCAAGGTTTTTAAAACGTTTCTGCTAGGGAGAAGTTTTCACACTCTTATAAAGAATATTTCGTTCTCCTTCCTGACCGACATGGGATGTCACTAAAATTTAAGAAGTCTTCATAACCCAAAAAGATTTAAATGAATGAAAAAAAAAAAATCATTGACATCATATCGATCATCTTTTGTACCTAGCTTTTCTATGCCTTCCGAGATATTTTCAGGTTTTCGATGAAGTTGATTGATAAGCAATGAAACATGTTGATTACAATTATGGTTCAGAGGCTAAATACATTCTTCGTCCCTGAAATATAGCTTTATTTTCAAGTTATTTCTTGAATGAATGGTGGATGAATGAGTAATTGCGTGACTGCTGAGAGTTATAATAAAAAAACGCAAATGTAACAATATATAAAACGAACATCACTTAAAGAAATATAACATAATGAATTTGCAAAGTGGTAAGAGTAGCTTACTCAAAACAAGGTTGCAGAGAAGTTGGGGATGTTTTTCGAAGCAGCTCAAGCATTGAATGAATCGAGGAGGAGTGTTTCTTGGGCTTTTGGAGAAGCTCAAGCAACTCCACGCAACATGGTTTCAGCTTTGCGAACACTCCATTTCTCTGAACTCCTTCATTTGATTCTTCCGTATTTTGTTCCTCGTTTAAGGAATTTATATCAACTATCTCCATCTTCAACAGCTCAGAAGAAACAGAGGAAAAGCTTTACTTAAAGCAAGGACAACCACGAAACCAAAAGAAACAAAAACAGTTATATCAGCAATTGAAATGAAGCTAACGATCAGTTGCAGAACGCAATAAGAATTCACATAAAGGTGAAGATGCAGCAGCCGAGAACCTCTTCAGAGAGCGCGAGAAGACCCGCTACACTTCAACATGTTTGCTGTATTTTTATTTTATTTTATTTTTTTATTGTTTTTTTTTTCCTCATCCGCCATCTTACGGTGCTGCTCCGGGAACCTGTGGCAGTGGGCTGGGCTGGGCTACAAATGATAACGATGGACCGTAAATTTTGTTACGACCCAATATTTCTCTTCGGCCCTTTCCTTCTTTAATTGGATCTTTAATTTTGGCCCATCAGTATCCATTATTCACTAAATATTTTAGTTAATTACAAATTATAATAATTTTAATTTTTCGTATTTAGAATATTACTCTAAATATAGGCAAAAATTTTAAAATAATGATTTTATTCGGGTAACAAACTTCCCCAAAGCAAACAAATGGGAGGAAGAGGTGGGCGAGTTGACATAATTTTTAAGGAGATTGTTACTCTCGTACAAGTTAGAGGTGAGACAATTAATTAATATCGTCCAATTTTAATAGATTCTTAAGAATAGTCAATAAAAAAAATTATTTAGTATTAAGTGGTTGACTTAATCTTAGTATTAATTAAAATTAATTAACTAGTTAGTCCTACTCATGTGAATCATGCATTTATGATTAATAGTCAAATTTACCAATTATATATATATATAAACAACATTAATATTGGGCTTTTTTTTTTTTACAATTTATTTGCACTGAAATATTTATATAAAATACTAACCAAGCAATAATTAAATTTGATAGTGATTTAGCAGTAATTAATTGCCGAATTAATTGGGTTTTTTTCAAAGAAAACGTGTTAATGAGATTTATTCAAAGATAAATATATATTTTTCTACCTAGGCAGAAACATATATATATATATATATATATATATATATATATATATATATATATATATTCTTAATTATTATTATTATTATAGATAATTAGTTAAATAATATTTTTTTATAAAAAAAATCGGGTTTTGATTGTGGTGGGCGCTGCTGATGATGAGCGCATCCATAGCAATGTAGCAAATTTGGGTTGATTTGATTTGGTCACAATAATTGAGTTTAATTACTCTATTTGATTTGAGAAATAATTAAATAATTTGAAAATATAAAGAGTGTTTAATATTATTTAAATTAAAAAAAAAAAAAAAAAAAAAAAAGTTGATTTGCATTTAAAACGTAGGAGAAAAAGGAAATTGTGAATTAGGCAATGAATGAAAGGGAAGAGGTTACGTCATCTAAAATTGTTTGGTTTTGGGTATTAAATGTTGCATTCAGAACGTTTTTATGGGTGGCCATTAAATGCCATCAACTCTGTATGGTCCGCTCCCCTCTATTAAATCCAAATTATTATTTACAAAAATAAACATAATAATAAAACAAACGAATTTATTATTAAAAAACAAAAGCGTTTTAGATTATTTGAAAAAAAAAATGGAATTTTAAAAAGAAAAAAAAAATAAAAGAGCATTAATTAAGGAGTTTTGAATGCTTGGTTTGGCAGGTACTCGTGTGTCCATTTCAATATTTGTCAATGTTTGACTAACCAACAACAACATTAAATGTATTGATTTATTTATCATTTATTTTTCTGATAGACACTCCCCTTCTCACATCCCCCAGATTGCCCCTCACAATTTTACATTCATTTACTTTTTTTCTTTTTTATTTTTTTTTAATTTGTTTTGGGCTTCTCCAAAAGACCGACTTTCCTCCAACAACTCTAACTTGTAAATATGAGTATAGGTGGGGTGGCTAAGTACATCGAGGACGATTTGTTGAGGGTTTGGCACCATTCGTGGTTGGACCAACAATTGTGATAAGGGATTCGGGTTAGCACCATTTGGTTGGTGTCTAACAAACATTGGCTATCCAAATCCAAAGTCATTCTTAAACCACACGGTCCTCTCAAACCACTTCATTTAATACATTCAATTCAGCTTTATATCTCAACCAATATTCAAATTTGTAATTAAAATTAAAAAAACATACGGAAATTAAATTAAAATTAAAAAAAGAATATACGTGGCATGGAAATAAATAAGAAAAGGAAGGAAAAAAAAGGGAAATTTGGGAATTAAATTCACGGTGATAAAATAAGAAAGAGGGGAAAATGGCATTAAATGATGGAAAGAAGAGTAGTAGTAATTGTAAATTGGCATTTAATGGCACCAATTAATTGTCTTCCACTTTCCCATCATGAATCAAATTAGAATAATTAATTATAATTTTCACTCCCACCATTAATATTGTGAAAATTAATTAAATTACTTCATAACGTCGCTGCAATATTCACTGCATAACTATCCTCTTATATATTTTTTTTTTTTTTGCTTATACCGGTCTCCGCACAAATTACAACCCCCCAAACCACTCACCCACTCACCCACCCACCCACCCACCCACCCACCCACCTCTCTGCTTCTTCTCGTTTTTATCAGAACAAAAAACAAAACCCCTTCACAAGCCCTTCCGTTTCGTTTCCCTATAAAGCTCCAGAAAATGGCTGCCCAAGTCAGCACTCTGATTCGGGTACTCGCCGGCGGAGGCGGAGGTGGAGGCTACAACGACGAAGATAACCGGACGCCCCTCGGTAATGGCCAGGAACCAGCGCCTCTCGTTACTCGCGATTTGCTCGGCCAATCTTCCAACCTCGCCGCCTCTCAGGAATTGGACCTCGATTTGCAGGTTCCCTCCGGCTGGGAAAAAAGACTCGATTTGAAGGTTCCTTCTTTTAAAATCTTATTTTCTTTTGTTTTATAATTTCAATTGCTTTCTGGAATTCAAGAACTCTTATGATTCTCTCCACAAAAAAATTGTATTGTACTATGGGTTTTGTTTATGAAGTTCTGGAATTTTTTTTTTTCCTTTCCTTTTAACGACATTAATTGCTGCTTGGTACTCCTGAGTAATTACCCCCATCGTAGCCCTATTCAATTACCCCTCTCCTCTGAATTCATTAAATTTCGTTCCTATTTTTTTATTTTTTTAATAAAAATTTCATTTGTGTTTGCAGTCGGGGAAAGTTTACATACAGAGAAGTCAAACACCGGATTCTCCTCTGAATTCAGATTCAAAACACCACCAAATGACAAACCAAACAGAGTCCAAATTCCAGGATTTGAATTTCCCCCCATCTCCTTCAAAACGAACATTAAATCTCTTCAATGAAACCAGCTTGGATTTGAAACTGACGTCGTCGCCGTCTCCGTCGCCGTCTCCGTCGACCAATTACGCCAGTGTTTGCACTCTGGATAAGGTGAAATCCGCTCTGGAAAGAGCCGACAAGGAGCTCGTTAAAAAAAGGTCTTCGCTATGGAAATCGACGTCGTCGCCGTCGTACTCGTCATCGTCGTCTGCGGCGGCGAAGGAAATTCAAGAAGAAGAAGAAGCGGTGGAAAATAGAAACGAGGCGGCGGCGCCGATGGCGGTGGGTTGCCGTGGATGTTTATCTTATGTATTGGTAACGAAAAACAACCCGAGATGTCCTCGTTGCAATTCTGTTGTTCCGTTGGCGAGCATGAAGAAACCTCGGATTGATCTAAACATGTCTATATAAAATATCCAAAGGGAAAATTAAGAAATTTCCCCCATCGCCCTCTCCCTGGATCTTGTGTTTTCGGTATATGTGAAATGGATATATTCACACAAAATTATGGTTTCCATTATTCCATTTTCAATTCCTCCTCTGATGTCAAATTATTCAAACCCTATGGTTTCATTCATAACATACTATATATTATTAACATTCAAATCTATTAAATACATAAATGAATAAAATATAATTTCATAAATTAAAAAAAAAAAAAAAAAGAGATATTTTTGCATTTATAGATGGCGAGAAGGTGGGTTTAATCTTTAATGCTTGCTTGCGGCATTGCATGAGGCTAATTAATATATTTAATGGCACTTTAATTTTGTCATAGTTTGCCACCTACGTTTTTGTGTCCATATTTATTGCTATCTCCCTTTTTTTATATATAAATAAATTCGTATTATTGTTAGATTAGTAATGGAATTAATTTATAATATAACATCTCCGGGGCTTTCTTGCACTAATTTCATTCTTAAACTTTGTTATTAATTAATGTAATTATGTGCGACTTTATGAACCTCACCTCGCATTTATTGGCATTAAATTCTAAACTTATTTGGCTAAGAAATCAACGTCAACACCCCCATTAATGGCCATGAGTTAATGAATTGATTTATGGTTGATTGTTTCAATTATTAATGATAATACATTAATTTCCTGTTATTATGGTGCAATAATATCATCTGCGATATTTTCAAATTTCACTTAATTACCATAATCAAAATTAAGTCATATCATAATCAAATATATATATATATATATATTTTTTTTATTTTATTTCCAGACTTTGGTTTATAGAAGGAAATATGAAAATCTTAAAACATGTGGGGTTTAAATTTAATGTTGAAATAAATGTTGAAAAAATTAGGTAAGTAGTAAGTAAGAGTAGATAATTTATTCGCTTAGGCCACCGCATCATCGCCTACTTTTTTTATCTATTTACAGCTTCATATTTCAACCACAATAATAATAGGTAAATAAACAAAAATTACAGTACTATTATTATTAGTATTATTTCTTTATTTTTGTTACATAGCTACTTGGTTTATTATTTTATTTAACTCCACATATGTTGTATCAATTTTAATAATAATTTTTAATTTTATTAAATTACCCACCTAGTTAGATAAGTGATTCATGTCAAATTTAACGGACATTTCCTTTCCACTATTTTTTACATTTTTTGTTTGAGGTGTTTGCGGGGTAAACGAGCGTCTTAACCCGTTTCAATGGCTCACAAGTGTAATGGACCTCCCTAGCACGACAGGTTTTCCACATACGAAACGTTGTTAACTCGGGTATTGAAGCTGCCACAGTCCCGGATAGTCGAGGATGCACTTGCAAGATTGAAACCGAGTGTAATGCCCCTTCAATATAAGAGAGTCGTCCACAATTGTTTGACCAGAATTGGGGCACGGTGTTGGGTGCTGGGTTCAGAGAATTGAGTAGGAATTTCATGAGAATGTACGAAAAGGGTGGGGTACCAAGATTGAGGTTGCGTGTGGGATCCCTTATAGTTTTGAGGGTGTGGTTGTGGTGGTGTTGCAATGGTAGTTGAAGGAAATAAAGTGGGAGCATTCAATGTTATTTATGAACAACACCAGAATTTAATGTTGGGAATTGACAATTACGATTACGAGAATGCCTTTCACGTCAATTCCCAACATTAATTCACCATTCCATCATATTCATAACCTCCAATTATTTTATTATTTTACAATTTCCGATTCCATCTTATATTATATTATTATATAAATATTAACCTAAACTTTTTAAATTATAACCTCAATCAACTATATAATTATGATTATGATTTTACCATTAATTTTGATACCACAAAATTAATTAAATTATAATTATTTTGAATAGGTTAATACAATATTAATAAATAAAAATTAAACTAAAAAAGGAAGTATAATATTTTAAAATTTAGATATTAATTTTTATCGTTATTATTCTTTCGAAACCCCATTTCACGTTCAGGCATCCCTCTTACGCACTACCAGCCACCACAGTTCGACCCGCGCCACCCCGCACACTGCAGGTCCTTCCTTCCCGAAGCTGTCTCAGTCGCCGCCGCAGACTGCACTCTCAGCCTTCCGATGAAGTCGCCGCTGCCTCCTTCCTCTCCCTCTATTTCAGAAACACAGTGGTGCAGCCCCTTACCCGCGTCGGGTTTTACTTGTTGTTTTTGTTTTGTTCGGTTGGCTTATGTTGGTTTATTCGCTCTTCACCCGCGGAGAAGAAAATAAATATAATTTTTTTTCTTCCACCAATGTTCAATGAGTGTAAATGAAAAACATAAACAATAAGAGTGTGTTCCTCATAAATTACAAAAAAATGATTCAATCAATCAATAAAATGCAAACTACGACTGATTTCAAATTTTTTGCGCCTTTTTTTGATCCAGACACTTGAACAGATTTGAACTCCTTACAAATTCTGGAATTCCGTCAGGGTTAATCTCTCACTACTCCAAGGAGGCTTTCATTCCGCCTTAGCAATGGGGAAGAAACGTAATAACGAGAAACAGAAGGTCATTCTACCGCCGGAGCTTCCACCAGAGGTTACCGAGGAAGAGATTGAGGTCTCCGATGAGGATTTGCAGTTTGTCAAGGAGAACCAAGACTATGCCGTCTCTGTTATTCGTCTATACACTAAATCCATTGCCAAGTTTGTATTCAATTTTGATTAGCTACTCTTCGAATTGTGTTTTTTATTTGCACCTGATGATAAGCAAAAACATCCGATGCAGTATGCACCTGAAGATGGTGGGAACGAAGAGGCAATGGAAGAGGGCGGCGTAGATAATGGTATAGTGAAGTAAACTAAACCAGAAAGGAGGGTAAAGCTGAAGAAAACTAAAAACAAGAGGATGTAACCAAAGCTGAAGAAGTTGAACCAACCCCACAAACAGCTGTTTTGGTATTCTTCTGCGATTTCACTCTCCTTCTCCTTTATAGCACTGTTGCATGAAATAATGTCAGTAGTTTTTTCATGAAAAAGATATGGAAATTAACTCAACTCGTGGGCTTGTTAAGCTGGTAGACAAGAAAACTCTTTGGCTTCGGCCTGCTTGTCTGACTAGCTCTTAATACAGTAGGAAAATGTTCGTATAATATCCTATTCCTGGGGTTGTTTCAAGTTGAAAACCATCTTCCACAAAAAGCCACGGCCACACTCACGTGGCTACTGAAAAAACCAAATACGCGGAGCCACAATTGGTAGTAATAAAAACAAAGGGAAGTTCCTGAAAGAATCATAACAAGTAACATTGGACTGTTCATGGGGATATCCTTAACATAATTGTGCATTTCTTAGTTTCTACATCTGTTCTGTTCCTGGTTTTGAAAATGTGCACGTGTTTTCTGGAAGTCCTGGGTTTTTTTTTTTCTTTCTGCCTAGAATATGGTCCAACATTTATTCTCAAATGATATATTTGGATTGGCAGAAAACTCTGTAGTGGTGCTATCAAGTCTTTATTTATAAATGAGGGAAAGCATGGTGATGAAGCGACTATGGAGGCTGTCCGGTTGATTGCTGATCAAGTGAAATTTCATGACTGCCAATTGCCTCCTGATTCCATCCAGGTTTGAATTCTCATTCTTACACCTTTTTTTTAAGCATATGAGGCTCATGCTTTCTTATAGAAGTTTATGCCTTGACGCGAACATATTGAAGCTAAGTTTTTACTGCTCTTGTAGTTGTTAGAGAAGTAATACAGTCTATTTTCAAAATGTTAGACATCCACTTCTTTGATTCCCCTTTTTCTTGGGCTGTTTTTTTTTTTTTTGTTTGTTTTGTGACTCATGGTTTTTTTTCTTGGGCTGTTTTTACTGCTCATGTTTTTTTTTTTTTTTTTTTTTTTTTTTTTTTTTTTTTTTTTTGTTTTCTTGGGCTGGTTTGATGACACAAGGATCAAATGTGCTTGAAGCCTAGTTATAGAAAAATGTGCTTGAAACCTATATCACGAGTGGTTTCCAGATATTAAATTATTTTTAATTTTCAATTGTTCATCCTAAGCCATGCGAATGGACTCATTTGTTGTTGAAATGGAACTTTGAAGTGCAGTCTATTTCTTTGGGTTTAGTTTTTTTTTTTTTTTCTCACAAAGTTTCCTGTTCGCAACTTTTACCAGCCTTTCGTGCATCTAACATTTGACGAGGATCTGAGAAAAGAAGAAAATCAAGATGAGCATAATGAAGTAAAGAACAAAAAACACAGGAAAACAAAAAATCATGAGGAATCAAGTCATTTGCAATGGAATGATGGAAGACAAAGTACGAGGACAAAGTTTACTGAAGAGGTGTTACTTTTGCCTATTATTTTCTTTTTTCCGTTTCTCAATTGATTTAGCATCTTTTTAGTTGGTAATGGATGAATGTTTGTGATGTTTCTCATAGGTTGCTTCGGATTACAGGGCTGCTTCTCTTGCTCCAGATGTGATGAAGCAAAGAGAGATGCAGTCGGATACACTTTCTGCTGTATTTGAAACTTATTTCCGAATCTTAAGGTATACAATGCAGTTACTAAATGCTAGGTAAGTTATTATATTTAGAGCTTGCGTGTTGTTTGTATTGCGTTTATTTGTGTTTTCTTAAAAAAAATCGGTCTTACCATGAAGAAAATATGAAGAAAGATTGGTGTTTTACTTTTTCTGAAAAAGGGTACATAACTAAACAAGAGCATACCATACCATTTGTTTGTTTCAGTTCAGTTCCTTTTTTATAAGCTTGATGCTAGTGGGAAACTACTCTTAAAAGTTAAATCAATTTATCCTTGTATATACCCCAGATAGGGAGGATCCCTCTTTTGGCTCGAGTCTTTGACTGGATGTTGGTGTAGGGATACTGGTCTGCTTGAACTGTCCTTAAGCTTGAAAATTTAAATTTAAATTTGATTACAGACATGTTGATTAATGAAAGCTTTGGTATCTTTGTATTATTTGTCTTCATGGATTTTCAATTGTTTTTCAATGTATTTTTCTTCTGACGCAACTCAGACTGCTGAACCAAGTATCTTTCATCTATTATGAAGGCCTGAAGCAAATATTACTGCACCTACTACTAGCCCATCTGGATCCCATCCTCTGCTTTCTCCATGTTTGAATGGGTTGGGGAAATTCTCCCATCTCATTGATTTAGATTTCATGGGAGATCTTATGAATTATCTAAAAAGGCTTGCTTCGGGTGGTGATAATTCTTCTGAGAAACAGTCACAACGTTTGACCGTTTCTGAGCGTCTTCAGTGTTGCTTTGTCGCATTTAAAGTAACAAGGAAAAACCTTGATGCTGTGAATGTTGATCTTCAGGACTTTTCTGTCCAGCTGTACAATATTGTACTCGAGTACAGGCCTGTAAGGTTAGTGCTGAACTCTAAGCTAGAATGTTAAAATTGTTGCTGGTTCCTTTAAAAGCAAGCCTGGTTAATGTTTGTTCCAAGGATTGTTTTAATATTTATGCTCTTCACTACAACAAGTTCTCTGATAACCTAATCTTGGGAAAAATTTCTGATGTTACACTGGGATTCATCACCAAGCATCCAGTCGTTATGTGAACCTCAGATTAAAGCTTTCAAGTTTATAAGAATTCTTGGACATTCCTTGCTTATCCCCATGTAAACCAAACAATTTTGATTTTAATTTTTAGGGTAAGTTCATTTGTGGCCAGTCTGGTGCACATGCCTTGGGGTCCTTGTTATGATGTAATTTTAATACCTTGTTCCCTGGATATTATGATTGTTTATCACTAAGGGTGAGACTACATTAATATTTATAGTTTCTACTACTCATCTGCCATCTGCTATCATTTATGTTTTATTATTATTATTTTTGAATGGGTAACATTCAAGTTTCACTCACAGAGACCATGGTGGATTGTTAGCTGAAGCTTTGAAGATAATGTTGTGCGATAATAGACAGCATGCCATGCAGAAGGCAGCTGCATTTATTAAGCGTTTGGCTACTTTCTCATTATGCTTTGAATCTGCATAGTCGTTGGCAGGTATATTAAAATTCCTTTTAGTTTTGATGGCTTTTATTTAACCGTGAATGTGTGTGGCTATTTACTGCCTTGGTCACCGTAAAGCATCTTCTTCAGAAAAATGTCAAGTGCCGCAACCTTTTGGAAAACGATTCTTGGGGAGGTTCAGTGTCTGGCTCAATTGCGGGTAAGGTTTCATTATAACTAGTTGAGATATATGACAGATTTGCATGATGTTTATCTCTCCCGTATTTCACGAACACGAGAAAACAAAAAATCACCTAGCTTTTCTACTATGACTTGTTTAGAACGACTTTTCAAGTGAAAAAAAAGTATTATAAGCACTTAGAAAGTCAATGAAATTAAGCGATTTGGTAACGGCCTGTGAAATTGAGCTTATTGATTCAATATCAGACATCCTTCTTCCCACCTCAACCTACTCATAGGAGGAAAGAAATAAACTAATTTTTGCTGATTTGATATGCAGAAATACTAGCCATATGCTTCTGATCTAACTTTGAGCGGTGCTCTTGCTTCTGTCCTTTGGGAACTTAATCTTCTGTGGAAGCATTATCATCCAGCTGTCTCAACGATGTCAACGAGCATATCAAGCATGAACAGTGCTCAAAACCAAGTGTACATCTCCACGGTTTCTCCCCAACAGGCATTCAAAGACTTGTCGCTGGAATAGGAGTCTTTCAACCCACAATTTAATGTCCGAAAAGTTAAAAAGAAAAAAAGAGCTAGCGAAGTGAAGGAGAAACTTTCAACAAGATTCTTTCTTCTCCAGGACATCAAGGACAATGAAAGGCTGAGAGGTGAATTGGACCGTACCACTTTGTCTTTGCAGCTATACGAAGAACACAAAAAGGCAAAAGAGAAAAACTAAAAGATCAAGGTATGTTTAACTTTGTTGTTTGTGATTTCTTGGTGTTAAAATCTTCATGGTTGCAAGAAATGTAGATTAATTAAGCTGAGAGGAAATGTATAGTTCATACTATTGAAATAGAATAGAATTGATATATATATATATATAATTTTATTGAATCCGTCAAAGTTTGATCGCATTAAGTCTTCACCAAATGATTGTCTCGGATCATACGCACAACTCATTAAATAGATCGTCCAACCTACAGCAGCATCAGCAGCATGTCAATCAATGCCCAACTTTAATTTCTTGGTATAGTACTGATAGCCCTTTTCTTCCCTTTGGAATAAACAATATATTTACAAATAAATGTAAGGCATGTGAGTGTCTTCAGAACCCACATGGGGCTTCTCTGTATTATCTGCCTCTTCTCTCGGATCTTGGAAGATCATTTCGCTGTTAAAGTATTAAGATTTTCCTCAGCATAAATACCTTGGGCTCCTCGAAATAGATGACCACAAGCCATATTCATCACAATAAACTAGAAACCAAAGAAAACCATATGATATCATGTCGACCACTAGAGATATATGGCTCCTTGAGCTTAAAAGGAAACCACGAAGGAGTCCTTTTTATAGGCATGTTTGGTTGTCGTGAACAGAGATTTGAATTTCGTCTAAACTCTCCAAGTTTCTAAAGAATCAATGACAGGGTCATTTTGTTTTGGAGCGAAAATGATAGCAATGATGAGCAAAAACGAAACCATAGTACACCCACCATGTGAAATACCAGCGCAAATCAAGGGATTCATTGTCAAACTATAATAAATAAGTATCCGTCCTGTTGTTGGCAGTTTTTTTTCTTTTGGGCTCATTATATTTTCAACATATAATATTTGGGAATCAAATTTATAATCACTTTGGTGGCTTCCAATCATTTCTCTCTATTCCCTTTTGCTTGTAACGTGACTTGTTTGGAACCTTAGCACGCTTACATTATTTATGCCCTTAATAATGTCCTCTCTACATTATTATTATTTTGCTACAATCGATGTGACTTCTCATCCAATCATTCATTTTCTCTAAGCTTTTCATGAGTGTGTGAATGCAGAGAATATGGGCTTTTTTTTCTTAGTCATATTATAAGCTATATTGTTGACAAATGTATGTATGAGGGGTTAACATATAATATAATATAGTTTTAATCATATTATAAACACTTCACAAGGTTTTGACCCATCAAAGCTTATACTAAATGAAATGTGGCTGATAAAGAATTAGTAACATGATTAAGGCATATGGCATTCATAATGTAAGCTCTTTGTCCTTTCTAACTGAAATTTAAAACTACATTGCCAATCCATCCTCCCACTAACTAACATATGATAAAAATAATAATAATAATGGAAAGCTTAGGTTGATTAAAGAAATCCAGAGTGTGAATGATTGTTGGGTAATTGGGTCAAATCAAGGATTAATTTGAAAGTGCATGTGAGGAGCTGGAATTGGACACTGTATTTGGGTTTGGGATCAGATTTGTGGATGAAGAATTGAATTATTAATTATGGGTAAGAGTGGGGTATGAGTTCCATTAATGATTAAGTTAAGCACACCACAATAATTATAATTACAACAAGATTCATAATTGTTTTGTTTTGTTTTGTTTTGCAAATTTTAATGAAAAATGGTGAAAAGTGGAGATTCTTATGTCTCCCAGATTTACCTCTCTTCATTATTCTTTCAACTCATTAAAGTTGCATCTACTTCACACCCACAAACCACATTTTTCAACTAACACTAACAATAATGGTGACTACCAATCTTCTCACTTGGAAGATCTATTTATATCTTTATTAAGATGTCATAGGAATTGATCTATTATATGAAACATCTACGTCACCTCTAAATTCATTGTTCAATGGAAGGCTCTCAAAGGAGTCGTTCTCTATTCCTCCTCTAATCGCACACGCAACATCCTGTTCTTGCTGTAATACGTAACCCATCAGTCATTATTCTTAATTCATCCACGTGTAATGCACAACGATATGCTATTGTCGCAGGTGTTACTCTTAAACCATCGACTACTTTTAACCCCTTCAATAGTAGAAGTAGTAGGTGAAATGTGATGATCTGGCATTATTAAGTGAATTTTGCCTCTACAGCTAGTGAATACCAAATTCTTATAGAATGATGATCCCAAGATGCGATTGCAAAATCAAATTATGTTTTAATTAATAAGGCAATATTATCATTAATTACCTTTTATCTTCGTATCTTAACGAAATGATCATTTACTGAATCGAAATTGATTAAAATGAAAAATTTACAAGGATAATATTCTTCTACATTCGGATGACATGATTCATAAAATGACGTAATTTAAGTTGGGCAGAATTTGAAATTCCATTTCTGAAGGATACCGCCCGTCGATATCTCCGATCTTCGTTCTTGTCGGATCTCTACAGACACCGCCGGCTAAATAATCAGGTAGCTTCTCACTTCTATTTCCAATGATAGTGCCATTGATTCATCTAGAAGAATCCCCCATTCTCCGGCGGATTTCCGGAGACTGGATTCCTTCCTCTCGTAATTTTAGCGAATATTACTTTGTCGCTACTTTCTTTCCCTTGGTTTGATTGTTTTTGCCATAGACTGGAATAAGATCCTTCAATGTTCTTGATTTTGGCGAATCGAAAACTTTTAGGATTCAAGAAGGCAATGAAAACAGAAAATCTAGGAGAATTACAATTTACGCTTCCTCTTCGCTGAGTTCTGAATTGATTACCACCAAAACAGATCACCCACCCGAAATCTTGGAGTTTGGGCTTAAAATTTAAACTTCAAGATCTCTCATCCAAGATCCTTCATCCAGCTCATCATCGTTACGATTCGGAACGGGAATGTAAGAAATAGAACAAGAAGAATTCAGTGATTGATCATCGAATTTCACGAAGAAGAAGCCGTGCTCCGAAACAGAGAAAAATGTAGTAATATCCTTGTCGATTTACATCGGAAGGAGAAAAAAGAAGCTAAAAGAGTATTGTCCAGGATCACTCTCCTTGACATACTAATCATCTATGAGAAACCAAAATCAGAAAACCTATATACAGAAAAATAAAAAACAATCTCTCTACAAAAATACAAGAGAGGAAAAAGAAAAGTATGTTTATGACTCGAGAGAGAGATTGGAAAGAAGATCTTGAAGATGGCGAGAATCGTAACCACCAAGTCTGAGAGCCTCAAGAACACGCTCAAAGAGAAGAACATGGCAAGGAATATGTAGAACGCCTTTCTGTTCGTAGCCGTACTCTTGGGCGGATTTATCAAGGAGCTCGATGAAAACAGGGTGATTTAGGAGTTGAGCGCTGACGACGAACCGTTCCATCTCTTCGCCGACGTAAACAGGGACGTGGCCTTGCGGCACAGTGCCGGAACGGAGGATTCGAGAACGACGAAGTTTGGTGGTGGTGGCGGCGGCGGCGGCGGCGTGAGAGTCGGAGCGGAGAAGACAGTACTGCGATGAATCGGCCACACGGGAAAGACGGCGAATCAATTGCTTCATGATGATTGGTAAAAGAAATGGAGAGTGAGAAAGGATTTGAGATTTGATTTAGAAGGAATCTGATGGAATTGGTAGGTTTAGTTCGGAGACGATGAAAGAGAGCATGAAGATTGGTAGAAGAATGGGAAGAATATATATAGAAAGTGAAGGGGGAGATGTGAATTTGGAGATTAAAAAAATATATAAAAAAGAAATTAAATACAAAAAGAAAAAGAGGGTGGGGAGGTACAGGTAAGAGTACTTGCCTGGTACACATCACTCACAACACCTTCCCCTTCCCTCTCTCATTATTAATTATTATTATTATTTTTTTCAATTATTTTTTATTATAAATTTTATCATAATAAACATTTAAAATTAAAAAAGAAAACAGCATAATTAGTAATTTGAATTAAATATTTGCAGTCCTAATCTTTACCAACTGGCCTTTGTGTTATGGTGAATACTAATGTGTAGGATGATGATGTGGGTGTGCGTAGGACGCTTTTAAAAAGAAAGGTACTTTTTTGGAGTTATTTATTTTAAGCATATTCATAGTTTGGGGAAGAAAATTAGTTATATTGTTGATTTAAAAGGATTTTAAATTAGTAATTATGGAAAAAAATAGATGAGATAATATTAAAATATATTGGGTATGAAGAAGGGATGGGGTGGGGCCGTGGGGGGCGTGTTGTCCAACTGGGTGAGCGGCGCGGGGTTGGGTTTAGGATTAAATTAAATATTCCTATTCCCTACACATTCAGTTCACAAGACGTAGCGTGTGGTGAGTGGCGGTGCCCTTTCCTTGCCTTGCCTTGCATTGCATTGCCTTGCATATCAATTCCATTCCATGGGGGGAACAAGGGGGGAAGGGGGAGGACTGTCCCAACCCCATTCTTGTCTATCTAGCTTTACGCGTCTTCCCCTTTCCTTACTCTTTTCATCTACGCGTCTCTTCTTCATCTTCTTCATCTGTGTGTGTGTGTGTGTGTTGGCAATTGAATATTCCCTAAGCCCCAACAAAAAAAAAGAATGGTTCTTTCTTGGAATGCAATGGACCGTATCATTACTTCCTTCTTTAACAAGATTAGTTCCATTTAGATATGAGTTGCAATTCCAATGCCACTTGGGGGGGCGTCAGTCAATGAGATAGACGACGATATGAATGTACGGAAGGTTATACCAAGTTGGTGCAAGTGTAACCCCACCACACTGGCCCCGTTTGCTATTTTCTTGCCTCCTTTACTTCTTCAGTCTATCCACAGGATATTAACATTAATTAGGCTTCAACTCACAACTTTTTAATGAGAGTGGGGAACAAATAATATTATCTAAAACTAAAAGGGGCAGAAGGGAAAGGGAAGTTGTCTGGAAACCATAATTAGAGGGGGAGGAAGAAATGGAAAGCTGAGGAAAAGTTGGGTTTTTTTTCTCACTTTTACTAAAGGAAAAGAAAGAAATCAAAATGGCCATTCAATTATCCCAAAAGCTCTCCCAGAAAGTAAAAAAAAAAAAAAAAAAGTTTGGGTTTGGTACGGAGATGACCTCAGCTCAGCTGCGATTGATTTTCATCTTTGAGGGCTAAGAAAGAGAAAAAGGGTTCAAAAATGGATATCCAAAAAAGAAAAGCAAAGAAAAGCAAAGAAAAGCAAGAATATATAGAGATATGGAGCTTTATGGTAGTGGCATTACAGGGCAGAATGAGCAGAGAATGACCAGGAAATCCACATTGCCAGAGCGGCCTAGCCTAAGAGAAACCAAAGCCTCTTCAGTTGCCCTTCTTCTTCTTCTTCTTCCCCTTTCTTTCATGGTCCTTCCTGAAAGTGGCCATTTATATATATACCATTCCAAAAACTTGTCCACTTGACCTAACAAAAGCGACTGGATTTGAAAACTCAGAACCCCAAAAACAGCAACTTGTTGGGAAGGAGAAGGAGACTCCAAAATGGATAAGGTCATCACATTACACGCAAGTGGCCGTGGAAAGGGAGCAGATGCTGAATGGTTGGGGGGGAAATGCAAATTTTCATCCTGTTTGGGCCCAACCCAGAAGACTACTCAATATCTGAAAAGGGCGGACCCCAGCTTGCTTGCTTGCTGTGTATTGGGACCCCTCAAATTTAAGGCTGAATCCGAATTCTTCTCGCCCAATTTTCCCTGAAATTCAACATATCAGAAAACCCCTCCAGATTTTTTGTTCTAATAAAACAATGACCTCATCAATCTATTTGACGATGGTAACAGCAACCCAATTTCCCAAAATTCTTCAATGTTTTAGGAAGTAGCTTATTAGTCTAAACCAGATATGGATAGGCATATTAGACAACAGGATATAGCCCACTTCTAACTGAGTTTAATGCTCCACTATAATCTGGTTTGTATTTTCCCTGGAGCACTTCAGCTGCTTGTCTTTTTCGAAACAGTTTTGAATTACTTCCAAAACATGACTAAATTGAGGATGAGTAGAATTGGTGAGATATGAACTACTGTGAACTACAAGGAAAAATATTTGAGAAGATATACGCGTCCGACATGTTTTAAGTCATGGTCGTGGATGGTCAAGAAGATGGAGCCCCTTGTTTATTTATTTATTTACGGAAGGGATAGCAGAAGTTTCCAAGTCACCCCAAATTTCTACAGACTGGGATAGCCATGAATCAAATATGACTATTACATACTAATCCTCCCTTCTTAATCCTGTCTGTGATTGATAAAGCTTGAAATTCCATGTCCATGGCGTCTTCATCTTTAGGTTTGATCTTTGCTTTTTCTGCTATTGCTTCCATCATCACCCACCTGGTTGTTTTGTCTGAAGCTCAAAATCCAACTCAACCCACCACCGATCCTGATCAAGGTTCTCTCTCTCCCTCCTTTTCCTCTCCCACCTTTAGTGTGTTTGGAGGAAAGAGCTATATGATGCAAGCTACACTTTACTTTCATTCAATTCAACTGAACTCTTTTGTTTGTTCGTAAATTAAGCTTATTTATATTCGTTTTTTGTGAGGATCACCAACGAGTCAAGTCTGAAAAACTTTACTCAAACAACTACATTGGAATGGCTTGATTGACTTGTGAGTAATATTTTTGTGTGCAGCAAGGGCTTTGAATTCCATATTTAGTCAATGGAAGATATCGGCGCCAACAGGGGTGTGGAATCTAAGCGGGAATCTGTGCAGTGGGAGGGCAGTCAACACTACCACGGCCATTGACAGTTATGGAAACCCCATTCCTCTTATAAAATGCGATTGCTCAGCCAACAATGGTGCAACTTGCCTCATTACTCAACTGTAAATCTCTCTCTCTCTCTCTCTATATGTGTGTGTCTATCACATTGCATTTGAAGTGCTGGAGCAATTAGAATTTGTAACACGTGTAATTTTAAGAAAATAAATAAAAGATATTTGAAAAAATGAAAAAAAGAAGGAAGGTAAGCAGAATGGCACGCACGCACGCAAGTTGGAGAAGATGACCGTACAGTCAACGGTTAGCTTCTCAACCTTCTCTTTAACGAATTTGAAACTAGCAATTTTCATTAGTTTTATTGTTTTGACTTAATTTAGGGCATATTGAGGAATTTCGAAGAAATTTAGAATATCTTCAAAGACTCAAAACAAGCTCGGAAAGTCTACAATCAAGTAAGTAACCATATAGAGCAAGTTTCTAAGAAATACTTGTAGGAGTCGATTAGGATTGAAGACAATAATTGAGTATTATGTTTAGGAACCTAGTTTGACCTAGTCTCACGAGAATTGTGCTCAGATGATGTGAATGTTGGAAATAAACTTCAATGAGAGAGAAAAAAAAGGAAAGAAAGATATTATTAATTTTGGTTTTTAAATTCAGTCAAAACCATATGTATTTTAGGAAAGGAGTAGTTTATGGGTGAGAAAACGTGTAAACAAAAGGTGGGATAGTTATGACCATTTTTAGTCTTAGGAAAACTTGTAAATAGGCTTTACTTCTCATTGTAATATCAGAGCAAGTAGTGCAAGAGTCATCAGAGCAAGTAAAGGAAAAAGAGAAAAAGGAGAAAGAGTTAAAGCTTCTGTGAAATAGAGAAAGGCTTTTGAGAATTCTTTGTCTCCTTGTCTCTCCCCTCTCGACACCCCCTTCAAAGTTTCGTGAGAGTTGTCTAAACGAGTTAGTTTTAGAGCGAGCGTCCATTTTTCTACAAATTAGTATCAGAGCGGTTTTTAATTTCAACAAATTGGTATCAGAGCAAATTTATTTTCTACAGTGAATAGTTTACCACTTAATTATATTTACCGTCATACTGCTTCCGCATGCATGCCATAGAGTGCTAATTATGGTTTCCATAGACTATGAGTTACTTTTCACGTACTTTGGTCCTACCACCTAGTCATGAGTTCCATAGCCTCCTTAGGTTGACCAGGTACCTTGTAGGGACAAATGGGGTGCAACCCCTATTCGTGAACTAACCAACAGAGGTTAGGGTCTACTTGTTACACATGACTTAGTTGTCACCCATAAAGGATATTAGTAGTCATAAAGAGTATACTACTGCAGTTCATATCAGTGGTGCCTAGTGGGAGTGCCATGACCTTTTTACTAATCCAGCTCGTGTGGCGTATTGACAGGTAATTTTAGTGTTCTAACCTGGAAGGGTGTAGTGACAAGTAGTTTAATGTTCTAGCCTGAAAGAGGCAAAGTAACATGTAGTCACTGTTTCTAAGAACAGGTAGTTTACTGTCACAGCTTGGAAAGGGTATTGTGACAGGTAGTTTTATTGTTCTAACCGGATGCGGGTACATGGGCAGGTAGTTACTGTTCTAGTATGGAATGGGCGTAGTGACAGGTAGTTTACTGTTCTTAGGAACAGGTAGATGTTGCCCGACACTATTAGGGAGAATCCACTGATTGGAGCTCAGTAGGTAGATAGGTATGAAGTACAGTCACCGTTTAGAGCAGAAAGGGCTCCTCCATATCGACGGATATTACCTTAGGGCCTTTTCATGGGCCATAGTGACTCGAAGCACTCCTCGCACAAGACTGATGAAGTACCTAGACATACGTGACACCTAGAGCCAAGAAAACAGAAAACCCTAGGTTGTGAACATGAGAGGGATTGAGTACTCCCTAAAGGAGGTACGCTGAGGGTAGTTGTACAGTGTCCTACCAAGTTTGGTATAGTCGTTTAGCCACAGTTTGGGCGATCATTAAAACAGTTATGAGCACATAGCCAAAGTTTATATGTATAGGATTAAGTTCGATAAGAGCCTACAAGTAGGTTGCTTACTGAGTATTTTTATACTTATTCCATGTTATTCTATTTTTTTCAGATGAAGTGTAGACCACTGTTGATGGCGGGAGCGTGTGGAGCCGTGCAGCTGCAAGGGGTGCCTTTTAGATCGAGTCTTCTTCCTTTTTGTCATTTTCCTATTATTTTAAAGCTACTCCTCGAAACTTGTGTATTTTTGTAAACCATTTTGATTTGACTCTGTGGATATTACTTTTAAACTACTTTTATGTCGGTTTTGAATGCATATTTAAATTTTAAATTCCTTTGAGTCTCCCGTTTTACAAAAGAAAATTTTACCTTCCTTTTTACCCTTGAGTATACATGGCAACCTGTGATTCGAGGTATCGAAAATCAAGTTGTTACATAATTAGTTTTCCTAACCATTGCCTCAAGCATTCCTATTCTGCATATGCGATTGTTGGGACTTGAGTTTTGTTGTAGAAATCCAGAATCAAATTGATGAATAAAACTAATGTATAGTTTGGACGTTCGTTTCTAACCACTTCTCAGTGATATACATGGACTGTAATAAAATAGGGTCAGACTTGCAGGAGTTTATATATGTATATCAATAAGTTTGCAATGTCCGCAGATAGAAAAAAAAAACAGTTTTACCAGAGGACTAATGCCGCCATATTGCTTGTATGTTTTGCATTCAGACAAATATGATCGATCATAAGAGGATATAATCTATTTGAAAGAAAAGATCAGAGAACAGCATATTTGTTTCTCATAACAAACTAATGTTCTTTGTTTTCTTTCTTGTTCTGTTTGAATTCATTTTATTTATATGATTTTGCAGGAACGTTTATGCAATAAATGTTGTTGGTATACTCCCCCCAGAGCTATGGACATTAACGTCCCTCACCTATCTGTATGCCTTAACTACTAATCTATGTTCATATTGACGCATATATTAAGTGTAATATGGAAAGTTTTACTGGTAGTTCATGCAAATAAATTGAACTGAATTTCTTTCAGGAAGTTGGATCAAAATTTCTTGACAGGAACACTATCTGCATCTGTTGGTAATCTCAGAGAATTGCGGAGCTTGTAAGACAATCAGTAGCTTTTCCTAGAGACCTCAAAAGACATAATATTATATCGAACATCAACGTTAAGAAGTTTCATCCATTTTCTAATTTTAATCAAATTATGATTAGGAGCCTGGGCACTAATGCATTATCAGGGAAACTTCCGAAGGAACTTGGATCTCTTTCTAAACTGGAAATGTTGTAAGTTATCTGTTTCTACTCAACTCTGGAAGACATTCGAATGGCTCGCGGATCCTATTGCTTTTTATTAAATCTATGGAGCTATCCTTTTCAATTAATTTGTTAACTACATGTAATAATTTTTTATGCACTAGAAAATTCTAAGTTTACTCAGATGCTTCTGTCTTTTCCTTATGGGAATAATGAAACTTTTCACGAGTACAAATGCATATCCTGAGCATTATATGTCATGTGGCTGTATCTATCTCATAATGACCATATTTAACTGTTGCGTTTTGACTGATATCGTAGGGCTTTCGGGTCCAACAATTTCTCTGGTTCCTTACCACCAGAGCTTGGAAATCTTTCTATGTTGAAGAAACTGTAAGCTTTTCTTCCTCTCTCTCTTTCTTCCTTTTTTCTTTGGCTTTTTGTTTATCAAAATTCTTGAACCTTTTTTATTATCTATATGTGTAACTTATGCAGAGTATAACGTTGGAGACATAAAAGAAAGAAAAGACTGAAAGCTAAACCAATTTTTGTGAAAGAAAAAACTCACTAATCTTAACGGTTCCCTATTCTGGGGTTAACTCATAGTACTTACATCTTCATGATCATGATCATGATCATTTTATTTAATTGGGAGTTTGTTGATGCAAGGATCTAAAATACTTATTTGACTTAGGGTCCCTTCATCTTGTGATTTGTGCCGAGTTTCAATCTTTGACTCGGCTTTTGTTATACTTAGTTGTGGTGATCCTACTTTGACTTTGCGTTGCACTGTTTCATTGTACTGATAATTTGTTAATCATGTTTGTGTTGATAGATACATTGATAGCTCTGGAGTTACTGGTGGTATTCCTCAATCATTTTCACGCCTAAGAAACTTGAATACAGTGTAATCCATTTTTTGGATTTAATTTTTCCTAACTTTATCAGCCAAGATTGCATCATTTTTATATAAAGCTCTTTTTTGAACAGATGGGCATCAGACAATGACCTCAGTGGCAGAATACCTGATTTCATCGGGAGTTGGACAGGGCTCACAACTTTGTAAGACAATTTTGTTAGCATGTCTCTTCTTTTCTCCAACGCCCCCTCCCCCTCATTTGTTGAGAATTGTTGGAGTCCCACGTTAGCTAATTAAGGGGGAGATCATGGGTATTTAAGTGAGGGACACTATTTTCATTGGTACGAGGTTTTTTGCGTTGACTAAAAGTAAAGTCATGAGAGCTTGATTCGTTGTTCCTAACATGGTATCAAAGTCATTCCCTTATCTTAACTTAGCCAGGTCAATAGCATCCTTAAGTGTCGAACAAAGAAGTTGTGAGCCTCGAAGCGTAGTCATAGTGACTCAGGTTTTGACAATGAGTGTACTTTGTTTGAGGACTCTAGAGAGAAGTCGAGCCTCGATTGAGGGAAGGCTGTTCAAGGGCTCCAGAGAAGGAAGCTTCGGGGAGACTCTATAGTGTATTTTGTTCGAAAGGAGGATTGTTGGAGTCCTAAATCGACTAATTAAGGGGAAGATTATGGGTATATAAGAGAGGGACACTATCTCCATTGGTATTAGGCCTTTTGGGGAAACTGAAAGCAAAGTCATGAGAGCTTAAGCTCAAAGTGTACGATATCTTACCAATGTGGATGTCCGTTGTTCCTAACATCTCTCTCCAAAATGGGGCCTGATGACCTAAGCAACGGTTGAAGGTTTACTTATGCTGTAGATTTTCATTCAAATCCATTTTATTTACTATGCTATGCAGAAGTTTTTGTTTACTTGCAATTCCAGTAAAGTTGAAGATCTGTCCCTTTATTATCTACTCACTTTTGTAGGAGGTTTCAAGGAAACTCTTTTACAGGTCCCATACCGTCGACATTTTCAAACTTGACATCTTTGACCGAGTTGTGAGTAACTTTAACCATTTCAGGGGTATTTGGTCTATGCACTGCTTGACTCATTGCTAATAAACTATATATAATTAATATAGGAGAATAGGTGAATTATCCAATGGGAGCTCTTCTCTAGCATTCATCAGTAATATGATATCTCTAGCTATCCTGTGAGTTGGCTCCATCTTTTGTTTCATCGCTGTTATTTATTTATTTATTTTTATTTTCAATCTCCCAAACGTTTTTATGATCATAATGTTCCTTTTCTTGCAGGGTGCTGAGAAATAATAATATGACAGGTTCAATTCCATCCAACATTGGAGAATTTCGTAATCTTACCCTGCTGTAAGAATTCCTCATCGATGGATAACCGTTTAAATTAATATGTTGCTGGTAATGAGCTAAGTTGGATTTGTTTGTTTTGCAAACAAATGTGATTCATACACCTGTTCGTCGTTTTTGTGCATGATATCCTTGCCTCACCAAATCACCTAGAAACAACAATGTTCATGTGTTCTTTTAAGAAATTGTGTTGGTGTCATCTCATCTCCAAACTGATATATAAATTAAGATGGTATCCATTTGGATGATAAATCTAGTAACATGTTTTCCTTGTTTTTTTTTCTTACTATTATGAAGCTTAGTTCTCTTGGGGGGGAGTTGAATCCTATTTGAAGATCGCATTTTATTCTTAAAAGTTCTTGTAGTTCTGGTAATGAAGTGACTCCATTCTCCTTTCTATTGTAGGGACTTGAGCTTCAACAACTTGACAGGAGAGATTCCAAGCTCGCTTTTCAATTTGAGTTCACTGTCACACTTGTAACATCCAACCTTTCCTACACTAACTATCCAAGTCCCACCATCTTTTCGTCGAATTGAAGTGTAGATTCTGTCTTTTGCTCAGGTTTCTTGGAAATAATAAGTTAACTGGGACCCTACCTACACAGAAGAGTGCATCACTTCTTAATATGTGAGTTTGTCTTGCGAATGTTGATTTCAGTTAACGATGCCCCTTACAAGTAGATCGGATTTAGCAATATTTAATTCGGTCAATTAGATGGAAAATATGTTGTATTCCTGGAAAATGAAAAATTTCCCATCTCAAAGATATATGAAAGATTCGACCGTTTTTTCACTATGCTCCAATGGAATGCATCTTTTATCAAACATCTCGATTACTGAGTTTAAATATTCATAGTACGGAGTTGCATAGGATGTGCTTTCTGAGATTGAGGTTTTGAGAAGGCATGGTATTCATTCAGGCATACACACATATGCTTGTTTTTGGCATGCTTAGATTTATTGGCTGTTAACTTCTGTACTGAGTGCTAATGCCTTGCCACTTGATCTCGTAGAGACTTGTCATATAATGATTTATCAGGGAGCTTTCCTTCTTGGATCAACCAGCAAAACTTACAGCTGTAAGTAATGTGCCACTGATTTTCTGTTCTCTATCTTTTTCTCTACAATCATGCAAGTTACAGTAATACACTGCCTACATACTCATGTAACATTAAGATGAAGATTATGTTGCAATCTTTTGGATTTGATATGCAGAAATTTAGTCGCCAACAATTTCATCATTGAAGGTTCAAGTATCAGGTGTTTCCATGAGTTGATTTAATATCCTTGCGTATACATATACTTCGTTGTCTTAAAGTGGTGTGTTTAACACATATCTCTTTTCCTTTCAGTGGGCTGCCTTCTGGATTGCAGTGTCTTCAACGAAACTTTCCTTGTAATCGAGACCGTCCAATATGTGAGTAGAAATTACAAAATAAATTCTTCCTATTTGTTGTATGTTTCTCTGAGGAGGAAGAACTACCTCAGGCTTCTTACTTTTGACATAAGGCAGTTGTTAAATAAGAAGATGCACCGTCCTACGTGTGGATATCTTTTATTCATAACTCCTGTCTTGTATATTGATGCTAGATTCTGATTTTGGGATCAAATGTGGAGGTCCTCAGTTCAGAAGTTCATCAGGGGTTTTGTTTGAAGCGGAAAAGGAGACTCTCGGTCCTGCTACGTACTTTGTTACCGAGTCAAATAGGTGGGCGGTTAGTAATACTGGATACTTCACTGGGTCCAACAATTCTGAATACATAGCCAATACATTGTCTCAATTCCCAAACACCCTTGTGGGAGAACTTTATCAGACACAGCGACTATCTGCTTCGTCATTGAGATACTACGGACTCGGACTTCAGAATGGCAACTACACCGTGAACCTTTATTTTGCAGAAATAGTTCTCTCAGATTCGAATACATGGCAAAGCCGTGAGAGGCGTCTCTTTGATATATATATACAGGTTTCTTTTTAATTCTTCTTCATTTATATAATCTTGTAATGAGTCCTTCTCTACCATAGTTCCAGGCCAAGGCAAACAATATTGTCCTAAAGAAAGGTTTACATCAAAGCTCTGCCTATATATAACTGTCACCATGTTTGGTCAATCCCGTGTCTGTGTCTGTGCTTCTTAGTTGATAGATGATTGTTAGCAACACTTGTATAGTATTGTTTATCCGGTAAGAACAAGTGTCATCCGCCCTATATCCAGTCTGTCCTGTGTTATTCCCTTACGAACTGATGTTCGTTTTCTGCTGTGTCTTCATTTTTGCGATTGTCTGTTGCTCTGTTCCTTTGTCTGAGTTCATCATCATTGGTTTCAGGGAAATCGTGTCGTACAGAATTTTAATATTAGAAAGGAGGCAGGTGGGTCTTTCCTTGCTGTCCCAAAGAACTTCACGGCGGAAGTTACAGAAAATTTCCTGGAAATTCATCTCTTTTGGGCGGGGAAAGGTACATGCTGCATACCTAATCAGGGTGCTTTTGGACCTTCCGTTTCAGCCATCAGTGCTACCCCAGGTAATTGGTAATGACAAGTTTTGTTCTTTATTATGTCCTTGTTTTCAAGTTTTTTCAGTTAAGTAGTGAGCTTTTCTGCAGATTTTAAACCAAATGTCAGTAACGTACCACCAAGTAGTAAGGAGATTAGTAGAACGGGCCTAATTGCAAGGGAGGATAATAGAAAGGGCCTAATTGTAGGTCTCTTTGTTGGGTTAGGATCTGTTTTCTTTCTGATTATTGGCGCAGTTTTCCTTATCGTCCAGAGAAGGAATAGACGTCGTGCCAATGAAGATGAAGGTAACTACAAGGAATCTGCTTCCAAGTTGTTATTTGCGTCTTGATTCCGTTCCATTCGACCTTAAGTTCTTGCATAAATGGGTCTCTTATTGCTGCCTTTTCTTCCATTTGGGGTCTACATTGGAGGAGGCATATTGAAACTTCTATCCACACCTATACCAATTATTTATTTATTATTATTATTTTTTGTCAGAGCTCCTTGGGATAGATGCTAGACCGTACACTTTTAGTTTTTCTGAACTAAGGGGTGCTACAAGCGACTTTAATCCATCCAACAAGCTTGGCGAGGGAGGATTTGGACCTGTTTACAAGGTATGGTCTCTCTTTAAAATGGCGAAGAAGTGGATAGGGCTAGGAAAATGTCATTATCATGGTCGTCTCCTGTTGTATTATTCAAGTCTGAAGTATTGGTATTACTTACTATCTGATTTATTTTACCCTTGCAGGGAACACTAAGTGATGGAAGAATGGTTGCTGTGAAGCAACTTTCAGTGGCATCCCACCAAGGAAAGAGCCAGTTTGTTGCTGAGATTGCTACAGTATCTGCAGTGCAGCATCGCAATCTTGTGAAATTATATGGATGTTGCATCGAGGCCGATAAACGTCTCCTTGTTTATGAATTTCTAGAAAACAAGAGTCTTGACCAAGCATTATTTGGTAAGGAATTTATATCCAATTTTCCGGCTGTTGAAAGCAAAGATGGTTGTATTTAATCATGGGTTTTGTGTGGCAGGGAAAAAACATTTGATTATTGATTGGACAAAACGTTTTGAGATATGCGTGGGTGTAGCAAGGGGCCTCACTTACCTTCATGAGGAATCAAGACTTCGCATAGTGCACAGAGACGTTAAGGCCAGTAACATCCTGCTTGATGGTAATCTGATTCCCAAAATTTCAGATTTTGGCTTAGCCAAACTTTATGATGACAAAAAGACTCATATAAGCACCCGTGTTGCTGGGACAATGTAAGATTAATTCAGTGTGTGTTTGCGCTTCCTTTTTCTTGGTAATGAGTACCAATGTTGGCCAGCTGACTGTTGCAGTGGTTATCTTGCACCTGAGTATGCCATGCGTGGCCACCTTACGGAGAAGGCTGATGTGTTTGGATTTGGCGTTGTGGCTCTTGAAATTGTGAGCGGAAGGCCGAATTCATACCCAAGCTTAGAGCAACACAAAATATATCTTCTTGATTGGGTAAGAATGAATCGTTTTTCCTGTTTTGTTCATAAGAATGAATCGCTTCCATTGTGATAAATTCCTGTTTTGGCTTGTAGACATGGTACCTCCACGAAAACAACCGTGAACTGGAGATGGTGGATCCTGAATTATCAGAGTTCAGCAAGGAGGAAGTAAAGAGGGTGATTGGTGTAGCTCTTCTGTGCACTCAAACATCCCCAGCTCTTCGGCCATCGATGTCCCGCGTGGTAGCAATGCTGACTGGAGACGTTGAAGTGGGCGCTGTAACTTCCAAACCAGGATACCTGATAGACTGGAAATTTGATGACATTACAAGCTTTATTGATACTCCATCAACTGAAGAACCTGATACTAGCCTTTATGCATCAACAAGTTCGAATGTTGTTGATATAAAGCAATTGCCAGACAAACCACTGCTCCATGAATCATTTGGGGCCGGGTAGATGAACAAGCTTGGTATTGACATTTTTCATTTTCTTGTTTCACATTTACTCAACATTCCCCCCCCCCACCTCAGACTTTGTACATTACAATACAACATTCCTGAATTATATATATGATTTCAGTTATTTATGTTCTTGAGTTTGCTACTTAAATTGTTTGAATGTTACAGCCTCCAGTTCTTGCCATATCATACGTACCTTTTATTTCTTTTGTTCAGCTTGTTCTAAAGCTACACCCACCCCCAAAGACAACAGTTTTTGTATCTTTCCCTCGAGCCACTTCAACTTAAGGTGTTCTCGAGTGTAAATACACGGTTAAAGACTATAACTTAAATAATAAACTTAAGCATAAATTAATTAAGGAAGACATGATATATTCGGTTAAAATGTTAAATATTCAATAACTTATTACTAATATTTAAAACATGAACCACAATAACGAAAAGTATGTACATAGAAAATTAGAACTTATTTTTGCAAGTAATTTGAATGACCTTTTTATATATATATATCTATAAAATAATAAGTTACAAACGTTTCATGGTAGTGTAGAAGAGGGAGAAGCGGTCCAAATGGGGCCAATACAAACGTTTAACACGATTTGGGCCATCTCAGTGTACGGAAAAGGCGCGCACGCCGTTGTTCTGGTTACAATCCCTATGAATTCTGATATTGACAGCCGTCGGCATAGAGCGCAAGTGAATAAATGCAGGGCCACCGCCGTCAGCCACCAGCCTTGAATTGTCAACCCAACCCACATCAGGTAAAACTACCACTTAATTCTCTATTCACACCTTGCCCTTGACCCTCAGATTTGCGGTCCCGCCACCTCAAATACTCACCTAATCTCTACAATTTGAATTTTATGCTGTGATTTTCAACCCAGCCCCCGCCGGTGGCTTACCGGACTTCCATGCGACCCAAGAATACTTGTCTACCACTGTACGCTTAATTGTTTGAGTTCAAGCACATGGGCTGCAATTTTTATATGCTTAGTTGCTTCGCCACTTGCCTTTCCCATGCTCATTTTATTATTATTTATATTGGTAAAGCAAGACAATCAATTCATTAATGGAGAACTTGAATAAGTCTCAATCGTCACCTCCTGGTCAGAATTTTCAACTCTGTTATATTTTTTGTCGTCACGGTTTTGGTCAGAATATCCCATTAATTCGATGGCTGTCCCAATCTCTTGAATTTTAGGATTGTTATAAACAAAATATCATTTTCTCTATCCAAGGATACGCTGTGGCTAAATTTATATCAATCCTCCCTCCATAATTCTGTCTGTAACTGATCAAGCTTCCAATTTCATGTCCATGTTTATGGCGTCTTCATCTTCAGGTTTCATCTTTGCTCTTTGTGCTATTGCTTCCATCGTCTGCCACCTGGCTGTTTTGTCTGAAGCTCAAAATTCAACTCAGCCCACCACCGATCCTGATCAAGGTTCTCTCTCTCTCTCTCTCTCTCTCTCTCCCACCTTTAGTGTGTTCTCAGAGGAAAAAGCTAGCGATTCGAGGTATGCCCATGTATATATGTAGGGAATACACCGGTAATTTTGACATGAAAAAAAAGCTGCTCACTTTTGTTTCACGCAACCAAAAGACCCACTTAGAAGCTCTGAATTCCCACACCAGAATTAAGAAACAGTATTCAATTCAATTGAATTCTTTTGTTTTGTTCATGAATTGATTATTCATCTTTGTGAGGATCACCAACAAGTAGACATAAATCTGAAGACTTTACTCAAAAAACTACATTGGAATAAATTGATACCGACTTTTGAGTGATTTTTTTTTTTTTGGTGTGTGTGCAGCAAGAGCTCTGAATTCCATATTTAGACAATGGCGTATATCGGCGCCATCAGGGGCGTGGAATATAAGCGGGAATTTGTGCAGTGGGAGGGCAGTCGACACTACCACCCCCGTTGACATTAATGGAAACCTCAATCCTCTTATAAAATGCGATTGCTCAGCCAACAACGGTGCAACTTGCCTCATTACTCAACTGTATCTCTCTCTCTCGCTCTTTCTCTCTCTGCATCTATCGCATTACATTTGAAGAGCTGGAGCAATTCGGATTAGTTTTATTTACGATTGCCTTGAGCATTCCTATTCTGCATGTGCGATTGTTGGGACTTGAGTTTAGTTATGGAAATCCAGAATCAAGTTGATGAATAAAACTAATTTATAGTTGTGACAATGTGATGTCCCACATTGGATGGGAGGAGAACAAACCAAGGGGTGTGGAAACCTCCTTCTAGGAGACGTGTTTTAAAGTCTGGAGGGGAAGCCCGAAAGGAAAAGTCCAAAGAGGACAATATCTGCTAGCGGTGGACCTGGACCGTTACAAATAGTATCAGAGCCAGACATCGGAAGATGTGCCAGCCTTCTCGCTGTTCCCCGAAGGGGTAGACACGAGGCGGTGTGCCAGTAAGGGTGCTGGCCCCAAAGGGGGTGGATTTGGTGGGGGTCCCACATCGATTGGAGAAAGGAACGAGTGCCAGCGAGGACGCTGCTCGCTGAGCCCCGAAGAGGGGTGGATTGTGATGTCCTACATTGGTTGGGGAGGAGAACAAACCACCCTTTATAAGGGTGTGGAAACCTTCTTCTAGCAAACGCGTTTTAAAGCCTTGAGGGGAAGCCCGAAAGGGAAAGCCCAAAGAGGACAATATCTGCTAGCGGTGGATCGGGCCATTACAGATATTCGATTCTAACTACTTTCATTCGTTTAAGCATTGATATACATGGACCGTAAAAAAAAGGATCTGAGTTGCAGGAATTTATACATGTATATCCATAAGCTTGCAATGTTCGCTGATTAAAAAAAAAAAAAAAACAATCAGTTTTTCCATAAGACCAATGCCGCCATATTGCTTGTATGTTTTGCATCCTGACAAATCTGGTCGATCATAAGAGGATATAATCTACTTGAAAGAAAAGATCAGAGAAGATCATATTTATTTCTCATAACAAACTAAGTTCTTTGTTTTCTTTCTTGTTCAGTTTGAATTCATCTTATTTATATGGTTTTGCAGGCACGTTTATGCAATAAACGTTGTTGGTGTACTTCCACCAGAGCTATGGACATTAACTTCCCTCACCTATCTGTATGTTTTCTTCCTTATATACACACACAGACTTTTTAGAATATTACATCATTTGTTGAGTGGAGAATTTGAATCGTGAGCTCTTAGAACAATCTGCGTTCATGTTGGCGCATATATATATGTATTTGATATTATATTAAGTGTAATGTGGAAAGTTTTATTGGTATCTTGTGCAATTAAATTGAACTGAATTTCTTTCAGGAAGTTGGATCAAAATTTCTTGACTGGAACGCTATCTCCATCTGTTGGTAATCTCACAGAATTGCGGAAATTGTAAGACAATCCATAGCTTTTTCTAGAGACCTCAAAAGACATAATATCATATTGAACATCAACGTTAAGGAATTTCATTCATTTTCTAACTTTAAACAAATTATGATTAGGAGCCTGGGCATTAATGCATTATCAGGGGAACTTCCGAAGGAACTTGGATCTCTCTCTAAACTGGAACTGTTGTAAGTTATCTGTTTCTACTAAACTCTGGAGGACATCCGAATAGCTAGCTGATCCCGTTGCTTTTTATTAAATCTATGGAGCTAACTTTTTCAATTGATTTGTTAGTTACATGAAATAATTTTTTGTGCACTCAAAAATTCTAAATTTTACTCGCATGCTTCTGTCTTTTCCTTCTTATGAATGGGACCAATGAAACTTTTCATGAGTACAAATGCAGATCATTAGTATTATATGTCATGCGGCTGTATATATTTCATATGACCATATTTAACTGTTGCGTTTTGACTGATATTGTAGGGCTTTCGGATCCAACAATTTCTCTGGTCCCTTACCGCCAGAGCTTGGAAATCTTTCTATGTTGAAGGAACTGTAAGCTTTTCTTTCTTTCTCTTTGTTTTTTAGTTTTTGTTTATAAAATATTTTGAACCTTTTTTTATATCTACATGTGTAAATTATGCTTATGGGGTTGCCTTTCCTAGTTTGCAACAACTAGATCTGAATTTTTTGGTATCAAACTTTTGACCAGTGGGATAAAAACCTAAAATGTTGTAGTCATGTGGTTGCCCTCAGTTTATTTATTTATTTATTTTTTATATTCAGGATATTGTTGGATGTGCCATTGCCGTATCTCATGATTTTTGTAATTTCCAGAAATACCACAGTCTGTTTATGTTTATCGGGCATGAAAAAGATGACTTGCTATTATTGATAGAAAACTCACATTAAAACTCACTCTTGTATGCATGATAGGAATTATATCCTATTTGACATTCATCAATATAACTCTAACAAGTTATAAATAGAACTTAAAAATGTTACAAAACGAACCTCATATGTTGAATATTTGCATACCCAAGTAAATGTTTGAGAGCCAAACTTCAGTTGATGAAGAGTATAACGTTGGTGACATAAAAGAAAGAAAAGACTGAAAGCTAAACCAACTTTTGTGAAAGAAAAAACTCATTGATCTTAACGGTTCCCTATCCTGGGGTTAACTCATAGTACTTACCTATTCATGGTCATGATCATTTTATTTTAACTGGGAGTTTGTTGATGCAAGAATCTAAAATACGAATTTGACTTTGGGTCCCTTCATCTGTGATATGCATTTCTGAGCATGCTGAATGGTCTGAATGAATAGATTTGTCTCGAGTTTCAATCTTTGACTTGGGTTTTGTTCCACTTAGTTGTGGTGATCCTACCTTTACTCTGTGTTTGCACTGTTTCATTATACTGATAATTTGTTGATCATGTTTGTCTTGATAGATACATTGATAGCTCTGGAGTTTCTGGTGGTATTCCTCAATCATTTTCACGCCTAAGAAACTTGCATACAGTGTAATCCATTTTCTGGCTTTAATTTTTCCTAACATTATCAGCCAAGGATGCATCATTCATATGTAAATCTCTCTTCTGAACAGGTGGGCATCAGACAATGAATTCAGTGGCAGAATACCTGATTTCATCGGGAGTTGGACAGGGCTAACGTCTTTGTAAGAAAATTATGTTATCATGTCTCTTCTTAGCTCCAAACCCCCCCTCTCCCTCTCCAAAATTGAGTAGAAATTGCAAGTAACACAAACTATGCTATGCAGAAGTTTGTGTTACTTGCAATTTCTAGTTAAGTTGAAGGTCTGTCCGTTTATTATCTACTCACTTTTGTAGGAGGTTTCAAGGAAACTCTTTTACAGGTCCCATACCATCGACATTTTCAAACCTGACATCTTTGACGGAGTTGTGAGTAACTCTTAACCATTTCAGTGTAATTGGTCTATGTACTTCTTGACTCATTGCTAATGTTCCATATATAATTAATATAGGAGAATAGGTGATTTATCCAATGGGAGCTCTTCTCTAGCATTCATCAGGAATATGGCATCTCTAACTATCCTGTGAGTTGGCTCCATTTTTTGTTCCGTTGCTGTTATTATCTTTTTATATTTTCAATCAACCAAACGTTTTTATGATTATAATGTTCCTTTTCTTGCAGGGTGTTGAGAAATAATAATATGACAGGTTCAATTCCATCCAACATTGGAGAATTTCGTAGACTTACCCAGCTGTAAGAATTCCTCATCAACGGATAACCGTTTAAATTAATTTGTTGCTTGTAATGAGCTAAGTTAGATTTATTTGCGTTGCAAACAAATTTGACTCGTACACCTGTACGTCAGTTTTTGTGTATGATATCCTTGCCTCACCAAATCACCCTAGAAACAACAGTGTTCATGTGCTCTTTTAAGAAATTGTGTTGGTGTCATCTCATCTCCAAACTGATTTATAAGTTAAGATGGAATCCATTTGGATGATAAATCTAGTAACATGTTCTTTTTTTTTTTTTTTTCTTACCATTATGAAACTTAGTGCTCTTGGGGAGAATTGAATCCTATTTGATGATCGCATTTTATTCTTAAAAGTTCTTGTAGTTCTGATTATGGAGTGACTCCATTCTCCTTTCTATTGTAGGGACTTGAGCTTCAACAACTTGACAGGAGAGATTCCAAGCTCGCTTTTCAATTTGAGTTCACTGTCACACTTGTAACATCCAACCCTTCCTACACTAACTATCTGACTCCCACCATCTTTTTGTCGAATTGAAGTGTATATTCTGTCTTTTGCTCAGGTTTCTTGGAAATAATAAGTTAAATGGGACCCTACCTACACAGAAGAGTGCATCACTTCTTAATATGTGAGTTCGTCTTGTAAATTTTGATTTCAGTTAACGATGCCCCTTACAAGTAGATCTGATTTAGCAATATTTCTTTTGGTCAATTAGATGGAAGATATGTTGTATTCCTGGGAAATGAAAATTTTTCCATCTCAAAGATATATGAAAGATTCTACTGTATATTTCACTATGCTCCAACGGAATGCATCTTTTATCAAACTTCTCGATTACCAAGTTTAAATATTCATAGTAAGAAGTTGCATAGGATGCATGTCTTGGGTTATTTTTAAATACGTGCTTTTTGAGATTGAGGTTTTGAGAAGGCATGGTATTCATTCAGGCAAACAATCATATGCTTGTTCAATTTGAAAACAGTGGCAACACGTTCTTTTGGCATGCTTAGATTTATTGGCTAAGACACTAAAGAATCTGTCTACCTTTTCAAAATAAGTTTAAAATTCCAAAACCCTACATGCATTGTCGTGGAATGCTTAGCTGAAATCTTTAGCTTGACTCGATAAGTACACATCTTAATAGTCATTTTTCACATTTTCCTTTTACACCTTTCTTTGGTTGTTAACTTCTGTACTGAGTGCTAATGCCTTGCCACTTGATCTTGTAGAGACTTGTCATATAATGATTTATCAGGGAGCTTTCCTCCTTGGATCAACCAGCAAAATTTACAGATGTAAGTAATGTGCCACTGATTTTCTGTTCTTTTTCTCTACAATCATGCAAATGACAATAATACACTGCCTACCTACTCAATGTAAATATTAAGATGAAGGTTATGTTATAATCTTATTGGCTTTGATATGCAGAAATTTAGTAGTCAACAATTTCACAATTGAAGGTTCAAGTAGCAGGTATTTCCATGAGTTCATTTAATATCCTTGCGTTCACAAATTCTTCGTTGGTGGTCTGTTTAACACATCTCTCTTTTGCTTTCAGTGGTTTGCCTTCTGGATTGAATTGTCTTCAACGCAACTTTCCTTGTAATCGAGACCGTCCAAGATGTGAGTAGAAATTACAAAATAAATTCTTCCTATTTGTTGTTTGTTTCTCTGAGGAAGAGGAAAAACTACCTCTGGCTTCTAACTTTTGACATAAGGCAATTGTTAAATCAGAAGATGCACCGTCCTACGTGTGGATATCTTTTATTCATAACTCCTGTCTTGTATGTTGATGCCAGATTCTGATTTTGGGATCAAGTGTGGAGGTCCACAGATCACAAGTTCATCAGGGATTTTGTTTGAAAGGGAAAATGAGACTCTCGGTCCTGCTACATACTTTGTTACCGAGTCAAATAGATGGGCCGTTAGTAATACTGGATACTTCACTGGGACCAACAATCCTGAATACATAGGCAAGACATTGTCTCAATTCCCAAACTCCCTTGACACAGAACTTTTTCAGACACAGCGTCTATCTGCTTCATCATTGAGATACTATGGACTGGGACTTGAGAATGGAAACTACACAGTGAACCTTCATTTTGCAGAAATAGCTTTCCCAGATTCAAATACATGGCAAAGCCGTGGGAGGCGTCTCTTTGATATATATATCCAGGTTTCTTTTTAATTCTTCATTTATATAATCTTGTTATGAGTCTTCCTCTACCATAGTTCCAGGCGAAGGAAAAAAATATTTTTCTAGAAGCTTTGCCTGACACTGTTATGACAAGGGCTTTTAAGTTGGTTGGCCCTGGAAATTTGATACAATATTTTAAGTTTCTGTCTAATTTTAAAAAAATGTACAATATTTTAACTTTCACCATGTTATTGTCCTACACAAAATTCACTTTTATGTGAAATAGATTCATTGATTTAAAAAATGTTAAATATGTGAAGAATCTATTAAACACAAAATTGAAAGTTTAGAGATATTAGATATTTGTAAACTTTAGTGAACTATTAGACAAAAGGTTAAAATTTTAGGAATCTAGTACATAGCATTTTGAAGCTCAGACCTATTAATCACAAATTTGAAAATTCAATTACTAAAATTGTAATTAGAGAAATCACTTGTTGCATGTTGGTCTTTGTCTTTATTGGGTTTAAGTAGGTTCAATGACTTACTGGATTTTATCTACATTTAAATTTTCATTCACGTTTTGTTTTTTTAATTAATTTTATGTACATTTTGGGTTGTTGTTTTTGTATCTTCTAAAAGTAAAAATAATAAAAAATATGATCCTACATTTTCAGAAATTGGCATGTCGCCGTTTCCGTGTCTATGCTTCTTAGTTGATGGGTGTTAGCAACACTTATAGTTTTGTTTATGCAGTAAGAACAAGTGTCATCCGCCTTATATTTTAAATTTCATTTTTCTAATATTATATTTCCATTTGGTCCTGTGTTATTCCTTCACCAACTGATTTTCATTTTTCGACGTGCCTTCATTTTTGCGATAATCTGTTGCTCTCTTCCTTTGTCTGAGTTCATCATCATTGGTTCCAGGGAAATCGTGTCTTACAGAATTTTGATATCAGAAAGGAGGCAGGTGGGTCTTTCCTTGCTGTCAGAAAGAATTTTACGGCTGAAGTTACAGAAAGCTTCCTGGAAATTCATCTCTTTTGGGCCGGCAAAGGTACTTGCTGCATACCTAATCAGGGTGCTTTTGGACCCTCCGTTTCAGCCATCAGTGCTACCCCAGGTAATTAGTAATGGCAAGTTTTGTTCTTTGTTGTGTCCTTGTTTTCAAGTACTGAAATTAGTGAGCTTTTCTGCAGATTTTGAACCAACTGTCAGCAACGTACCTCCAAATACTGAGGAGAATAATAGAACGGGCCTAATTGTAGGGCTCGTTGTTGGTTTAGGATCTGTTTTCTTTCTGATTATTGGTGCAGTTTTCTTTGTCATCCAGAGAAGGAAAAGGCGTCGTGCCTATGAAGATGAAGGTAACTACAAGGAATCTGCTTCGACGTAGTTATTTGCATCTTGATTCTGTTGCATTCCACATTAAATGCTTGCATAAATTGGTCCCTTATTGCTGTATTTTCTTCCATTTTGGATCTACATTGGAGGAGGCATACTGTAATTTCTATCCACATCTATACCAATTATTTATTTTTATTATTTTGCAGAGCTCCTTGGGATAGATGCTAGACCGTACACTTTTAGTTTTTCTGAACTAAGGGGTGCTACAAGCGACTTTAATCCATCCAACAAACTTGGCGAGGGAGGATTTGGACCTGTTTACAAGGTATGGTCTCTCTTTAAAATGGCGAAGAAGTGGATAGGGCTAGGAAAATGTCATTATCATGGTTGTCTCCTGTTGTATTATTCACATCTGATTCAATTATCTGAAACTACCCAATAAATTTCGGAAATTTTGTTTGTGTAAAAGAAGAAAAGATAATGTTGTAGATCTTAGTAAACTTATAACCATTGCGGGGAAAAGGATAGTTTATCTCAAACTGAGTCAATCTTATATGTGAGAATATGACGTATCATAACAGTTTTACCAATTTCAATTACTGTATTTGCTTCGAAGTTTGTACGAAGTGGGAAGATTATATCTATTTTTACGTTCTGAAGTATTGCTATTACTTACTATCTGATTTCTTTTATCCTTGCAGGGAACACTATGCGATGGAAGAGTGGTTGCTGTGAAGCAACTTTCAGTGGCATCCCACCAAGGAAAGAGCCAGTTTGTCGCTGAGATTGCTACAATATCCGCAGTGCAACATCGTAACCTTGTAAAATTATATGGATGTTGCATTGAGGCCGACAAACGTCTCCTTGTTTATGAGTTTCTAGAAAACAAGAGTCTTGACCAAGCATTATTTGGTAAGGAATTTATATCCAATTTTCCGGCTGTTGAAAGCAAAGATAGTTGTATTTAATCATGGGTTTTGTGTGGCAGGAAATAAACATTTGACTGTTGATTGGCCAACACGTTTTGACATATGCGTGGGTGTAGCAAGGGGTCTCACTTACCTTCATGAGGAATCAAGACTTCGCATAGTGCACAGAGATGTTAAGGCCAGTAACATCCTGCTTGACGGTAATCTGATTCCCAAAATTTCAGATTTTGGCTTAGCCAAACTTTACGACGACAAAAAGACTCATATAAGCACCCGTGTCGCTGGGACAATGTAAGATTAATTCAGTAATTGTGTTTTCGCTTTTTTTTCTTTGGGTACAAGTACTAATGTTGGCCAGCTTACTGTTGCAGTGGTTATCTTGCACCTGAGTACGCCATGCGTGGCCACCTTACGGAAAAGGCTGATGTGTTTGGATTTGGCGTTGTGGCTCTTGAAATTGTCAGTGGAAGGCCAAATTCAGACCCAAGCTTAGAGCAAGACAAAATTTATCTTCTCGAATGGGTAAGAATGATTCGTTTTTCCTGTTTTGTTCATTAGGATCACCCCCCTCCCCAGAGTAGAACAAATATCTTCAAACCCATTCCAGTGAAATTAAAAGAACTAACACACTCTTGAAGATTTACGGCTGAAAAAGTTTTTAATGTTTCAGATAAAATGTAAAGACGGATTAAAGAGCTTCTCTCTCACTTAGATGCCACTTATACTTCCTCTTTCTAAGCACCCTCCTTAAGCTTATTATTTGAAATCATATCCTTTTCAGATCCTTCTCTATTACCTCCATATTATTCTCATCCTTCTCTATTAACTTTACCCTTGAACTTAAATCAATAGTAATCTGAACATACAATTGCTGGAGAGTCCCGAGCAATCATTTAAATTTAGCAGTTTGGCTGAAACATGAGAGGAGCATAAGAAAACAATAAAAACTGATCAATAATATCTTTCCTTGCATTTTCTCTCATAACTCAATGACAGAGGACAGAAATATATACATTATCACTCGGACATTAATGTTAATCTGTCTATGAGGCACCAAGTGAATAGATAATATTTTTGGCCGTTTTAATTCAAGAAGGGTATACAATAGAAAATTGACATTTCAATTAGGCGGTGCTTCCTCATCGCTTCCATATCGCTTCCTTTGTCTGATAAATTCCTGTTTTGCTTGTTGTAGGCATGGTACCTCCACGAAAACAACTGTGAACTTGAGATGGTGGATCCTGAATTATCAGAGTTCAGCAAGGAGGAAGTAAAGAGGGTGATTGGTGTAGCTCTTCTGTGCACTCAAACATCCCCAGCTCTTCGGCCATCAATGTCCCGCGTAGTGGCAATGCTGACCGGAGACATCGAAGTGACTCCTGTAACTTCCAAACCAGGTTACCTTACTGATTGGAAATTTGATGACATTACAAGCTTTGTAGATAATCCATCAACTGAAGAACCTGATACTGGCCGTTATGCATCGACTAGTTCGAGTGTTGTTGGTGCAAAGCATACGCCAGCCAATGATTTTGAACCAATGCTCCATGAATTATTAGGGGAAGGTAGGTGAAGAAGCTTAGTTTCATATTTGCTCAACGTTCCCCCACCTCCGGCTTTGTACATTGTGATTTAATTTCATACAACATTTGTGTGGTTTCGAACCTCCCATTTGTGAATTATTTATGATCTCATTGATTTCTGTGTTGGAGTTTGTAAGTTAAATTGCTTATTACTCAAAAGTACCGTTCACAAAATAGATTGCCCATGGAGTTTGGATTCCATGATTGTATCTTTTGATTGTGGTTGTGGTCTATCATACATCTGTTTGAGTAATAATAACAAAAGAACCATTTTTGGGAAGAACTTTAAATTGTTATCCATATGATACCACCAAAGCAACAAGATAGTGCAGAACAGAGTGTGATCTGCAGTGAAACAAACAAGATCCACCAAGATCGAAATCCATGGCATCATCAAAATCATCAATTTTGTAGAAACCCCTCTACTAGTTACACAGAACAACCCTAATAATCCCAAGAAACATACAGGAAACAGAGAAGAAAAACAGAGTAATGAAATCCCTTGAAGACCATTTTCTGACAGCCTTAGCTTCAACCCTCAGGCTCTTCGCCCTCCTCAGCGCATCCACCTCCTTCAACAAATCAAACTCAACCCCTTTCCTCTTCAACTCATCAACACACTTCCCCAGCAAATTCCTGTCTTCTTTTTCCCTTTCCAGCAGTTTCTCCAAGTGGGCCTCAAGATCGGTCTTGTATCTCACGGCCCAAATGATACCCAGAGAGAACAACAGAGAACAAAGCGACGGAATCCAGGATCTGTTGCAGGCTACTCCATGGAAATCCTTCGTCGAGGCATTGAAGAGGAGGAGCACGGCGGTGGAGTGGAAGATGAAGAAGAAAATGTGAAGCATAGTGATTTCTTTTCTCACAGAGTCGATTTGGGTTTCTTTCAGAGAGATTCTTCCGAAGATTAGTTCCTCTTCCTTGAGCCACTGCTTGAGAAGAAGTTTGTGGGTTGGGGTTTCGGCAATTTGGTGAAGTGGGTGTGAAGGCTTCGGTTCCATGACTGATAAAGCTTTGTTATTATCATCCATGGAAATTAAAAGTCGCAAAACAGAGAGAAGTGCAAAATAGAAAGAAGAGAAGGATAGAAGAATGTAGTGAAGAGAAGATCGGAGGCTTTTCAAAGGAGGCTCTCTTCTCTGATTTCTTTTTTTTCAAATAATTGTAACGGTCGGATCTGGAAAAGCGTTGCGTTGAAGTACGGGTTTGGTTTTGGTTAGAAGCCCCCCAATCCCCATGGCCCTTTCCATTCAACAATGGGCACGTGCTCCACTACGCAGCCCTCACAACGGGTAATAGAATAAATTGAATATGGGTCCATATGGGTCCATATGGGTCCATCTCACTCTCACTAAGCAACCCTCCTACAAACTAAAAAAGAATTAAAAAGCAAAGCTAAAGTAATGAAACAAATTCAAGGTATGCAATAAAGCCGTGGAAGTATGTTGAGAATGAGCCAATATGTCATAAGTCTGTAAGCATTTTATGTTGAGAATGAGCCAATATGTCATAAGTCTGTAAGCATTTTGCGTCAAATGAAATCCATCCCAACTGATTCGCTCTCCAGGATTACCACAAACCGGCACTCCAGGAGCTCCACACATTTGCATCAGGTTGAACTCATAATCACCATCCATTCCACAACAAGGCTTATGCAGGGACGTTTCATCAAAGCCTGTTAATGTATATTCTATCAGATAAGTAAACGTTTTGAGAAGAGAACATCAGCAGCATATAGTGCAACAAAGGAGGCTTACCGAGAGAGGAAGCTTCTCGTAGAACCCACAAGAGTGCATTATAGTAATCACCATACACGATATTCACATTTGGGTTCTCTTTTCTCAAGGATTTGATAGCTTCATTCAGATGGGTGTTGTGATAGATTGCTAAGTTGTTCAAATCCTTCAAACAGTGAAGCTCATCATAAGCAGTGGCATCGTCGGTTTGAAATCCAGCGAGATAGATTGGTAGGCAGCCTATTGGAAAGTTACCCGGCACAATAACTTGAAAAGCACCGTAATTTATGACTCTCTGCAGTTACAAACGAAAAGAAAAGGAGATACTCATAGAAAGTGTTTCACGATAGTTGGGAGAGGAGTCGATCCTGAGTTTATAAGTAAGAAATATTATCGAGTCCTCTTTCAAAAACCAAAAGCAAAGTTATATTCAAGGTGGACAATATCATATAATTACGGAGATATGTGATTCCTAATATAGTATCAGAGTCATGTCTTTAACTTAATCATGTCAATAGAATCCTCAAGTGTCTAACAAAGAAGTTATGAGCCTCAAAGATGTAGTCAAAAGTGACTCAAGTGTCGAACAAAGGGTGTACTTCAAAGGTTCTAGAGGAGGAGTCGAGTCTCAATTAAGGGAGAGGTTGTTCAAGGGCTCCATAGGGCTCAAGGGAGGATCTATGGTGTACTTTGTTCGAGGGGAGATTTATTGAGGATTGTTGGGGAGAGTAGTTCCCCATTGGCTAATTGAGGGGAAAACCATGAATTTTTATAAGGAATACTATCTATTGGCACGAGGACCTATCCAGGAAACCGAAACCAAAACCAAAAACAAAGTCACTAGAGTTTATGATCTAAATAGGCAATACAATACCATTACATATATCCGTGATTCCTAATTGAAAGGTTAAAAGAAATGAATCAAACCACATACCTCGACTGCCTCCTTTATAATTTGAACAACTTCAGGAACCATATTTCTAACTTCTTCTATAGTCTTGCCTTGGAACAGCGCATAGTTGTAATCATTCCCTCCAATCTCACCAACAAAGAACAAAGCATTCTTCAATTTCTTGGTACAATCTGTAAAACAGAGATCGCAATAAGTAAAGTAATTCAGAGAGTTTGTAAGTAATGAGAAAGAGGAAGTATATATAAATACCATTCTCTTTGAAGAGACAAGTAATTTTGAAATGAGTAGACATCCAATCAAGCTGTTTAGACAAAGACGAGTTGGTGACGCGAGAAGAGATTCTCTTTTGAGCAAGAACTTCCGAAGGCAAAGCCGTAGAGCCAGCCACTGCGAAATTCACCCCGTGAGTCATTGGTGCATCCTTGTCCAAATAAGGGTTTATCAAAGGAAGTCCAGCGGCAATAGCTGTAAGTAAACGAAATTAGCTTAAAACCCCATGTAAAGCAGAGAGGAAGGGTTTAAAGTTGGGTACCAAATTGATCGATGATTAGCAAGCCATTAGAACAGCGGCCAGTGGGGTTGTTGAAGAAGGATTCCCCGTAAGGGAGACGGGAAAAAGGGGTGGCGGGATTTTCTCGGATGAGGTTTCCGGTGTCTGAAATAGAGTCGCCCAGTTGGTAGATAGCGTCGAACATGCAGGTGGCCTCCGGCGGATGATCGGCAGCATTGTAAGGTGAATGAAGAAGAAGAAGAAGAAAGAAAGAAGAAAGGAGGAGAGGCAAATTAGGGAGAAACGCCATTGTTAAGAAGTATGACAGCAGAGCAGAGAGGCGCAATGGTTTTTGTAAGACTGATCATCATCTTGTATTTGATTTGATAAAAATCTCTTTGACTTGAAGATATTAAATCAAACCCAACTATCTAAGTTGGATTTAAGAAGATTTGTTTGGTTTAAATCCCAATTAAGATAGTAACTAAATTAATAAATCCTATCCATAAATGAGTTGTGAAGATTTTTTTAGAGTAAAATTTATGAGATATTTCTACTAAATTCATGCCCATGTTGATTTATGGAATAGAAATCAAGCAATTAGAACAAGTTAGATGAGTAAAAGTACTCGAGGGATAGCATTGCACCATAGTTGCTAAACTAAAAAATAATAGTAATAGGCATTAGGATCGCACAACTCAAACACACCCGAAGAACAAGAGAAATAGAACACAAAGAGAAATGTATGTGGTAACACCGAGATCGTAAACTCTATATATTGATGACTTTTGGTACGTATGATTGTGCAAAATACAACTATTATCATTCACCTTAGGTAACCATGTGTATGAAACTTGCATGTTTCTTTAGTTAGAAGCTATATTCTTTCCATTCATTTTGATCTCGTAACTATCTAATGTAGAGAGATCTCACGATGGGTCATACTCAAGAAGTATCATCTACTCATCTATAACAGTTTAAGTCTACCGCTAGTAGATATTGTCTACTTTGACCTGTTACATAATAGATTCAACCTCACAGTTTTAAATTCAACCTCACAGTTTTAAAACGCCTCTACTAGAAAAAGGTTTCCACACCCTTATAAGAAATGTTTCGTTTATCTTTCTAACCGATGTGAGATTTCACAATCCAATAATCAAGAACCATAAAAGATAAAAGAAACCTTGCTGTACTCATATTCATCTTATGTAAACAGTAATATACACAATCCAATCATGACACTCAAAAGGAGAAAATTCCAGGAAAAAAAAAAAGAAAAAAGGAAACTAAAAGAAGTTTGGCCGACTTTATATGTATTTGCAAGAGAAGCTAACAAACAGAAGCATTGTAGTTGAGGCTGTAGTAGTGAAGGGATTGATCGTGAGAGGCTTCAAACTGGAAAAACACACAATTTTGAACCTCATCCTTGCAAATCAGAGCTCCAAGCGTCTCCAAATGTCGCATATTATCCGCGAGTATGATGAGATTAAAAGCTACAAGGAGCACCAAGAATACAAAATAAGCAACCTTCGAAGCATTGAAAAATATGTAATATGCAACCAATGACAACAACTGCATGGCCCTTAGCTGCCTTTTTCTTCTCTTCGATCCTTCTGTTTCAAACTTTGTTAAATATGGAAAGCTTTAAAACTGCCACACAAACAATGTTCAACATATATATGCCAAAGCCAAAGCCAAGAGGGTTGATGCAATTATTGGTGGAGTTATTTCTGTTCACAACTCAATATAGGCAGCAGGTAGCAGTTGGTGAAATTGGTCTTAAATGAGAAGTCGACTAGTACGCACACGTTTCTCATATTACATGTTCTTCGTGTATCATCTAACTGTTAGGAGAGCTGTCTGTGTATATACTTCGGCCACCTGTCAAAACATCATTTTTCTTACAAATATTTATGAGTTCAGCCCTGATTCAATGATAATTAAGTACCTGAGGAAATAATCTTTGGGTTAATCATAAATTTTATTATGTGAATGCAGGCTTAATGATAATCAACCCAACTTACGAGACTTTTAGGTTCAAGTAATAAACTATATGACATAACAGGCATGCTTTTTTTCAAATGCAGGGAGGGGGAAAGCATTTGCTAAAGATCACGTATTTGTTTAGAATGCTGTCAGTTAGTATCTAATTAAATCTCCGTTAGGAGTTAGATCTAGTTTTTTTATTTGATTTAGTTTTGATTTTATTAGATTTTATTTTGATTTGTTTACTCGTTTGTTACCAGATTTTCTGCAGATTTTTAGGTAGATTTTCTGAATATCTTTTGTTATATCTGTATAAATATGGAGCATTCTTGCTCTTCATAATTCAATCTTCTCATCAATTATTCAATAAATCCCTCTTTCACTAACAATTGGTATCAGAGCTATCTTCTTAAGGGATCTGTGAGATCAAAATGGGAGGAGAATCCAGTTTTTCCGCTGTTGCACCACCGGTTTTCGATGGAGACAATTATCAAATGTGGGCAGTTCGTATGGAGACTTATTTGGAGGCCTTGGATCTTTGGGAAGCAATAGAAGAGGATTACGAGGTCCCTCCGCTTCCAGCAAATCCTACTGTAGCACAAATCAAATTACAGAAGGAAAAGAAGACAAGGAAATCAAAGGCAAAAGCTTGCCTATTTGCCGCTGTATCACAAATGATGTTCATGCGAATAATGTCCCTAAAAACAGCAAAGGAAATCTGGGATTATCTCAAGGCCGAATATGAAGGAGATGAGAGGATTCGTGGAATGAAAGCCCTAAATTTGATTAGGGATTTCGAGTTGCAGAAGATGAAGGAGTCAGAGTCAGTGAAAGAGTACTCTGACAGACTTCTCAGCATTGCCAACAAGGTGAGATTGCTTGGTTCTGTTTTAAATGATTCAAGGATCGTTGAAAAGCTGCTAGTCACTGTTCCAGAGAAGTTTGAAGCCACCATTACTACTCTTGGAGAACACCAAAGACTTGTCAAAGATTTCTCTTACAGAGCTCTTGAATGCTTTACAAGCACAAGAGCAAAGGAGGTCTATGAGGCAAGAAGGGGTGATTGAAGGTGTCTTACGTGTTAAGCATCAAGACAGCAGCAGGTATAAAAACAATAAAAATTTCAAAAATCAATTGACGTATGGAGATTCATCTGCCAATTATCAGAAGACAAAAGGAGGAGGTTTCAAAAAATTCTATCCACCTTGCTGCCATTGTGAGAAGAAAGGTCATCCACCATACAAGTGTTGGAGAAGACCTGACGCCTTCTGCTCCAAATGCAATCAACTTGGACATGAAGCTGTGAGGATCAAATGTGTATGGTCACTTCTTCCTCAAGCAAAGAATCAAGCGAGAGCTGGTTGATTGAAAGTGGGTGCACAAATCACATGACATATGACAAGGAGTCTTTTGAGAAATTAATAGACACCGAAGAAGATAAGAGAGTGAGGATTGGCAATGGTGAACACTTGGAAGTCAAGGGTAAAGGCACAGTAGCTATAACAAGCTATGAAGGTACAAAATTTATTCCAGATGTTTTATTTGTGCCTAAAATTGATCAAAATATCTTAAGTGTTGGTCAGTTACTTGATAAAGGCTATAAAGTGTTGTTTGAGAATAAGCAGTGCTTGATCAAAGATGCTAGTGGCAAAGACTTGTTCCATGTCAAAATGGAAGGAAAAAGCTTTGCTCTAAATCCGACGGCCTTTATATCCAGAGTTAGTGCCACTGAGATTTGGCACAAAAGACTTAGACACTTTCATCATCGAGGTTTGCTTCAGATCCAATCAAAGAAGCTGGTAGAAGAACTCACTGACATTGATGAGGACATGCCTCCTTGCCGTACTTGTAATTTTGGGAAGCAACATAGGCAACCCTTTCCTAAACAGGCATGGAGAGGCTCGAAAAAGCTGCAACTGGTTCATACTGATTTTTGTGGTCCTCAGCGAACACCATCATTAAATGGTAATCTTTATTACATTGCTTTTATTAATGAACTAACAAGAATGTGTTGGATATTCTTGCTAAAGCAAAAGTCAGAAGTTGCGGGTGTATTTTGGACATTCAAAGCCAAAGTTGAGAATGAAGGTGCATGCTTGATTCAGACTATAAGATCAGATAATAGCAAGGAGTACACTTCAGAAACTTTTAACAGGTTTTATGAAGAGGCTGGAATTGAACATCAATTGACAACACCATACACTCCTCAACAGAATGGCGTCAGTGAAAGGAGGAATAGATTCATAATGGAGATGACGAGATGCATGCTTCATGAGAAGGATCTTCCAAAACGTTTTTGGGGAAAAGCAGCAAACACTATTACGTGCTTGCAAAATCGAATTTCAACAAAAGCTGTGAAGGACCTGACACTATTTGAAGTTTGGTATGGTTACAAACCTTCTTTAAAGTTCCTTAGAGTATTGGGGTGTCTTTGCTTCACTTACATTCCACAGGTCAAGTTTGATAAGCTTGACAAAAAGGCAGAAGCTGGCATTTTTGTTGGGTATAGCATTATATCAAAAGCTTACAGAGTTTTTCAACCACACATTAGTTGTGTTATTGTGAGCCGAGATGTTCATTTTACTGGAAATGAGCAATGGAATTGGGAAGAACTGATGAAGGTGAATCAGATTTCTAATGCACCAAACAATTTAATCTTTGGTAGCATGTTAGAAGAGTCTAAAGATGAACGACAAGATGCTTTGGTTGATGATGCACCTGTCCAAGGAGGAGCTTTCAGTGATCGAGAAAAACAAAATCTGAGAGTTGGTTGATCGACCTCTAAACAGAAAAATAATTGAAGCAAGATGGGTGTTCAGAAAAAAGCTTGGAGTTCACAGCATCTAAACAAGGAGGAGTGCTAAAGATCACGTATTTGTTTAGAATGCTGTCAGTTAGTATCTAATTAAATCTCCGTTAGGAGTTAGATCTAGTTTTTTTATTTGATTTAGTTTTGATTTTATTAGATTTTATTTTGATTTGTTTACTCGTTTGTTACCAGATTTTCTGCAGATTTTTAGGTAGATTTTCTGAATATCTTTTGTTATATCTGTATAAATATGGAGCATAATCCCTCTTTCACTAACAGCATTAATAAATACTAATCAATCAAAGAGTTGGCAGGAGAAAGCTCAATTCACCAACTTTGATGTGACAATTCAACCATTTAAAATGGTAGCAAGTTGGGTGAAATTAAAATATTTGAAAAGGTAGAATCTAGATTAGACAAGGACATGAACTTATATACTGGATGTCTTCATCTCATTTATATGTAATTTCAGAAGTATTTTCAAATTTCTGGTATTTGGGTGTGGTAAATACTAGAAAAATAAACCATGGATAGAAATTACACATTTCATTTATGTATGGCAATGCTTCATGTTCTAGCAGACTCGACATATTTTACTTGACGGATGGTAAAGTAAGAAGAATACAGAGGCGCGTACGTACCAAGGACAAGTCTTGCACTGCCTGCATTGTTTCCTCTCTAACATTGAGGCAAGTGTGCCAGCTTTAAGGTCGAAAAAGCACATTCTGAAAACACCGATAAGGTCGGGTTCGCCACGACCTTTGTCGGGTGCTAGAGCAAGCATGCCAGTCTCTTGCAAGCAAACATGACAAACTTTGGCTTCTTCTGCCAAAGATAATCAATTTAAGATGATGTTGAAGAAGTGTAAAGAAACACTTCCATTTACGGTGGCCTACTGATTCGAACAATAATGCTTCAATTGATGAACGGTAAGTAGTGATGAAGCTGAACATTCGACAAGTGAGTGGTGGAAACAAAACGAAATAAGAGCGGTCTTATTTAATTACATGTTCTTCTTCATCTATCAAACGGGTGTCAAAGGTCTATGTAACAACTCAAGCCCACCGCTAGCCGATATTGTCTTCTATGGGCTTTCCCTTCTGGACTTCCTCTCAAAGTTTTTAAAACGCATCTGTTAGGGAGAGGTTTCCACACCCTTATAAAGAATGCTTCGTTCTCCTATCTAATCGATGTTAGATCACACAATCCACTCCCCTTCGGGACCTCCTCGCTAGCACTCATTCCTCTCTCCAATCTATGTGGAATAAGAAAAATATAATATAAAGACACTAAAGCCATGACGGCACAATTGGAAACGGAATAACAAAGCAACAAACACTCATTAGTTTTAAGCCTGGCTTTCGCCCATAAAAACAACACCATCTTTTTCCTACGACTTTAATTGGAAATCCAATATGATTCTCTCTATAGACCTGTAAGAGAAAAGTTTCTTCTTCATTTATCATTTATATGAATCGGAACGCTGAACAACCTTTTTCAGATATTTAACAACTGTTTGAAAAGGACCAATTGTGGATTCTAGCTCTAGCCTAAATGGCTGTATTTTTCTGATGACCCCTACAGTGGTGATGTTCGTAATTTTTGACTTTATGATTTGGAACTTCTAAAATTGATTACCTATTTATTTAGAGTGCTTTGTAGCTTCTCCCTCTACCACCACCAATGAAGGCAGCATTCCTATATGTAGCTTTGCCTACTTTGATTCCTTGCTCACTATTACCAATTAATGACATCAATCTCACACTAAAGATTTCGGATCAAATTCCTCTTTGATCACAGCATTGTTAGGTTCCAACTTCCAATGAATCTACAAGATCAAGTGGCATTGTACCGTAGAAGGCCACCATGAAGTGACTTCAGCCATTTTGACATTCCATCTACTGGAGTTAGTTTAACAGTCATCTACAACTCTTTCAATCTAAATAGCTCATCCCCTATCTTTCATCTCTGCTTTTTACCGTCCAAATTTCTTTGTCCATATCATCTGTACTTCTCCTTCTACCATTTTCCTACCTTTTCGCTTCATGCCTACTATCATCAATCAGAGCATTGTCCATCTTCCATAAATAAAAAAAGATCATAAGACATGTCTTTTTAACAATGGCAGTGTTAAAAAACAATGAACACTTCATTTTTTTAACAATTCCCCCAAAGTTTCACAGATTTAAACTTCTCCCAATAAGAACAACTCCCAAAACAATTGCATCTTCAGGACCCCATACTTCTGAATAAACTTCTATTAATGAGTTAGATACCATCCTTTCCTTTAAAACATTAAAAGAGCAATGGTGAAATCTCAGATTAGTTGGAGAGGGAAACGAAGCATTCCTTATAAGAGTGTGGAAACCTCTCCCTAGCAGACGCGTTTAAAAACTGTGAGACTGACGGAGATACGTAATGGGCCAAAGCGGACAATATCTGCTAGCAGTGAGATTGAATTGTTACAAATGGTATCAGAGCCAGACACCGGACGGTGTGCCAGTGAGAACGCTAGGCTCCCAAGAGGGTGGATTGTGAGATCCCACATTGGTTGGAGAGTTGAACGAAGCATTTGTTATAAAGGTGTGGAAACCTCTCACTGGTAGACCAAAAAAGACAATATCTGTTGGCGGTGGCCTCAGGCTGTTATTGTCCACAATGATATGATATTGTCCACTTTGAACATAAGTTCTCGTGGTTTTACTTTTTGTTCCCCAAAAGGCCTCATGCCAATAGAGATGTACTCCTTACTTCTAAACCCATGATCATCCTCTTAATTAGCCAATGTGGGACTCCCTCCCAACAATCCTCCTCTCGAACAAAGTACACCATATACCCTCCCTTGAGGCCTATGGAGCCCTTGAATAGCCTCCCTTTAATCGAGGCTCGACTCCTTCTCTAGAGCCCTTGAACAAAGTACACCCTTTATTAGACACTTGAGTTCGAGGCTCACAACTTCTTTGTTCGACACTTGAGATTCAATTGACATGGCTAAGTTAAGGGTATGGCTCTGATACAGAGAAGATTAGCATGGCCCCTACACAAGGATGACACACACAAATCAAGGACGCTGAGCCCCCAAGGGGAGTGGATTGTGAGATCCCACGTCGGATTGGAGAGGGGAATGAAACATTTCTTATAAGAGTGTGAAAACCTCAAAACATTTCTTATAAGGGTGTGGAAACCTCTCCTTAACATACGCGTTTTAAAACCTTGAGGGGAAACCCAAGAGATAAAGCCCGAAGAGGACAATATCTGTTAGTGGTGGGATTGGATTGTTACAAATGGTATCTGAGCCAGACACCAGACACCAGACGCCAGGTGATGTGCCAGCGAGGATGCTAGGCTCCCAAGGGGGTGGATTGTGAGATCCCAAATCAGTTGGAGAGAGAAACAAAGCATTCCTTATAAGGGTGTGGAAGTCTCTCCCTAGCATACGCATTTTAACACTGGAAAGCTGGCGGCGATACGCAAAGAGCCAAAGCGGACAATATCTGCTAGCGTTGGACTTTAGCTGCTATTAAAACGCGTATGCTAGGGATTTGAAGCCTGCTTAGGAGTCCATAGGTATTTGAACCAGAGTATCCTGCTCATAGGTATTTGAACCAGAGTATCCGCTAAAAAAGCAGAATATTTTGTGGAAGAAGGGAAAATCCGATGAATTACTTTCTCAGTGTCTTTATACCTTCTGAAATATATAGATTACCACAAATAATACCTACCTCATCTTTTGGTTTTCCTTCGGGGGGAAGAACCTGGAATTAGCTCAGCTAACTGGGGCGGATCATCAAATGGATCATCCAGTATAACACTACACTTGATTCTGTTCAAATTGAGACAATTTTAACAAGAAACAAAACTTACATTTTACAAAAATAAGCTATCATCCATCGAATCCAAACAGTGTAATACCAGTTTCAACCAGTCTCTAACATCAGAATGATAGCATGACATGCCGTCAAGTTCAAAATTGATTATTCCGAGCCAGAACATTAATTGAGCGTGTAAGATCAGAATCTCGTGAAAGAAAGCACTCACTTATAGATTGAGTCGCCACCAGTCCCAGTGTCAGCGGGGTCACCAGTCTGAGAAGTAAAGTCCTTCTGTATAATGTGTTGTAGAATTTAACTCTGCATCAGCCAGGTGAAAAATGACATGGAATTAAAACTAGGACATGGAAACCATCAAGCTGAATTCTTCACATCAAGTAAACAAATTAGCCGCGAAAATGAACATTTCCGCATGGTACATAGAAATTACGAAAACTATTGCTGCTCGTTGATGAAAGCGGATTAAGGAAAGAGTTGGAAAAACAGACGGTACGCGTACTCTGAACCAAATTCAGGCAGCAAAACTAATAGTTAGAACAGAGAAAATGAAAGAACTGACTCACTACAGATCTTCAAGAAATTCTTGGAGGTCAAGGGGCACATGTCGGTGTGTAGGTCGATCACAATGTCCCCCGGACTTGTTACAATAAGTACGGACATTGCTTCCGCTCTCTGTCTTCTTTCTCCGCAAATTGGGGTGTGCTTTGTGGCAATTACATGCGCCTGTTCGTTGAGCTACTTGTTTGATGCTTTGAGTTCAAAGCTCAAACTCGAAGCCAACTGAACTCCCTTGAAGTTGGAGCTGTCGGAAAAAGAAGAGATACCAAAGAGAGAAACGGTGAGAAAAGGCGGCAGTCTCGGGTGGCCGGCACGAGCAACTGAGATCGAAGTGTATCATCGCCATGGCCGTATTCTCAAGTATATTCTAAGGGGGCAGATGTATCATAAGGATCATATCAATAATCTCAAGCCACGTGTTTTGGCAGTTCATTGTGGGGCTTGGCCCGTTTCTATGTCATGGGCCTAAGATTTTGGAGTATTGGGCCGCTCAAATACTCCAGTCTCTAGGCCCTTCGTCTAGTTATGATCCGGGCCGGCCCTTGAATTTTAGTTTCTATGATTATTCCATTTTTAAAATATATATATTATATATATTTCACCCATATTTGTTGGAAGCCTAACCTTTATGAGTTAAATTGGACTTACTAAATACATTGAAGTCTAAAGAGCAACGGCTGGTATTCGTTGGTATTCGTTCCTCCCTTCGAGGCCCAACAACATCGCTGACACTCGTTTCTCTCTCTCATTGATGTGGGAACTCACAATTCACCCCAGTTCAAGACCCAACGTCTTCACTGGCACTTGTTCTTCTCTTCAACTGATGTGGGGTCTCACGATAACATAAACAACATTGAATTCTATATGACTAACACCACATCAGTGCGTAGGTTTTAGTATTTTGCTACTCACCTCGTCTTGTCTAAATGAATTATTAAAAACTTTAATAAAATTATAGATATATTTGGGGAAAAAATGTCACAATTGTGAAAAGTAGATTGAAAGGGAGACATATATAGCAACATTATTGTCACATATGACCCACCAAATGTATGATTTCCATTATTTTGTAAAAATTGGAAAGAAGGTTGAAAATGAAAGGAAAAAGTGGAAAGAAGCATGTTTAGAGTATGAACTAGAGAGAGTAAAGTACCATTTGAACCGAACTTAAAATGTCCTTCAAAAAAACAAGGAATTTCCAAAGGACCAAACCCCGTCCCTACACATCCACACAAACCCAAGAGCATATTTGCATGCTCAAACTAGTGGCCAACAACAACAAAAATGCTATCTTTTCATCTTATGCCCTAAAATATATGTATATTACATTCATTCCCACCCAATATCCACCGTTAATTACTCCTCCATCTCACCCACATTCTGCCCTTGTCCCTGGTTTTTTGGGTACAAAGCTTCCATTTTTCTCACTTGCATTATATTTATGTTGGTAACCAAGGCATTAATTGATGATCATTTTGGTCATTGAGTCTTGGATTCGTACCTATCCAAGTGGGGAGCGTAGTAAGGCCCACATGCAGAGAGTTCTTAGGGTATTATTAAATCGATGATGGGTACCTGATGCCAACTTCAGCCCTACAAAATCTTCTGCTCACTCTCGTTTTTTTTTTTTTTTTTTTTTTTTTTTTTTTTTTTTTTTTTTTTTTTGTCACAAAAGGCATCCCTCAAACTATACTTTATAGACAGCCGACAGGAAAAGAATTCAAAGCATGGGAATCACTTTATTATAAGATAACAAAACAGTTGCCCAAAAATCTCCCACATTTCTGAATAGTAATTTTAAAAAACTTGTTCTTGTTCTTGAAATTTGGCTAATGATTCAAACGTTTCGTTAAAAAAATATATGAAAATCATCCTCACGCAATTTAAGAGGTCACAAGCATAGATTTCAAAAATTAAAAAATGAAATCGTTATCAAACAATACCTTAATTTATGTATAGAACCCTAATTAGGAGTTTGAGAGGATATATGTTGTACTTCACATGTTGATGCCAAATCTTTGAGGCCCATGTGAGCATAGATTCCTCTTTTCTTTCTCTCTCTCTCTCACACAAGCTTCCATTTTTCAACCTTTCTCACCCTTGTTATTTTAAAAATAATCAACTTCAAAATGGGTTGAAAGTACAAATATATATATATATATATATATATATATTTCTAACTTCCCGTGTAATAATAATGTTATGTCCCACATTGGTTGGGAGGAGAACAAACCACTATTTATAAGAGTGTGGAAACCTTCTTCTAGCAGACACGTTTTAAAACTTTAAGGGGAAGTCCGAAAGGAAAAGTCTAAAGAGGACAATATCTGCTAGCGGTGGATCTAGGGCGTGAGAAGAACTGAGTGTCAACGAGGACGTTGGGTCCTAAAAGGGAGTGGATTGTAAGACCCCACATCAATTGAAGAGGGGAACTATACCCTTTTATAAGGGTGTGTGTGAAAACCTCTCCCTAACCTATGCATTTTAAAACTTCTATGAAGACAACATCGACTAGTAGTGAATTTGGATTGTGTACTTCAGTTCATCTTCTCACCCGTGCAGGAGATGGGTAGGAGAGTAATGTGAGTGGGCATAATCACCAAACCACACATGCTTAAGCGTTTACAGCTTAAGAAAGAAGACAAAAAAAAAAAAACAGAAAGTAAAAGAAAAAAACAGAGTGACAGTTTAGTTAGTTTTTTTAGTGAGGTTTTGGAGGGTGTCCGGAAGCTAATTATGTCGGTATTGACCAACAAGCCAGTAGTAGACCTCCGGCTAGCTGCCCTGGGCGCCCCACCCATGAACAACTTGCTTAAACCCGATTCCACTGCCCCACACACATATAATATATAATATATATACATATATCCACATATCCATATGTAAAAGCAAAAATCCAAGCCACAAAGCCCCACTTTTCTTCCCCATTTTTTTCAACCAAATCAAAACCCATATGGCTTCCATTCCTCAATTCTACTCTGACTATACACCAACGGGCGCAGCAATGTTTCCTAATGATCTCTATGATCTGCCTCCTCCTACAACGCCGTCGACTGCGGGCACTCCTGGCGGCCCATTCTGGGGCGAAGAAACCTTAGTTCCTTTGTTCCACGAGTTTGGCCTTCTTCACCCTCCTTCTCTTTCCCCATCATCCCAATATTGTTGTGATGATAAACCACCGCCACCCCTGTCCTCCGCCATTGATCCCACCTCCTTTCCTCAACTTAATATCCCCTCCATTAATGGAGGACGTCAAAACTCTTGCCTTGATCATCATTTCCATGAATTTCAGGACGATTGCTTTGGATTGGTGCCTGAGATGAAGCCACTTCACAAACCACTCCCTCCCCATAATTGGGTATGTCCACCCATCTCTTTCTTTTGAAGGATACAGATTGAAGAGAAAATTTTAAATTTTGATTTTATAATGTGATATTTATTTACATCCTTGGATATGGGTGAACTTAATGATATAGGAAATCCAAAGCAATGAAGTTCCTGTGGCTGAGGACTCAAACATGAAGGTTGGCCGCTACTCTGAAGAAGTAAGAAAACAAAGGATTCTGCGCTACTTGAAGAAAAGAAACCAAAGAAATTTCACCAAAACCATAAAGGTATCCATGTTAAAATCAGCTTATGTGTACCAATGGAGATCTATTTTTTACTTATAAACCCAGGATCAACCCCCTTGAATAGTCGATGTGGGACTTCTCTCCTAATAATTCTAAACAATATTGATATATCATTCGTTCATGTAAAACAGTATGCATGTCGGAAAACGTTAGCCGACAGAAGGATTCGAGTCCGAGGGAGATTTGCAAGGAACAACGAAGCATGTGATCAAGAACCTAATCCAGCAAAGAATGATACTTGTATTCTTCACATGGACAATGAATTAGTATACAACCATGAGTTGGGTGTCCAGGTATAAAAGAAAGATTCGAAATGCTTCTTTGTTCCAAAAGCTTTCTCTCCCAAGTTTTTCTCTTGCTTCGACATATTTTGATTTTGATTGTGGGTCAAATCCAATACGAAAACCCCTTCAACCCACATCCCATTATGCTTCTAATTCAATTATGATAAAATATTCTATCATTTTTGCAGATGAAAAAGGATGAGGAGGAATGGGAACAAGAAATGAGGAGCCTGATGTATTTACCATATATCAATAGTTGAAGAGATGGAATTGATGAGAAGATCAAAAGGGTCGGCAAAACCAGGAAATTAGATTAATTAATTGAAGTATATCGTCCTAGGATTTTGAAGCATAGGAGACCAACAGAAGGAATCTGATTCCTTTTGGTTGAGCATTTTGTGGTGTACTTTGATCCAATGATTCAATCAAACAGTGAGCGATTGGGAATATATGGTTTAAAAAGGTGGCTGTCGTTTGTAGTTGATGGGATCGGATGCTATTGGTTTCTTCATGATCATCGCTAAATTATTATTCTCATTTTGTACTCCTCCTCTTCAAACAATTCGAACATAGCTTAGCTAAAGACAAGTGTTTAGGTACAAATGGGTGTTCTTTTAGTCGTAAAAAAGCACTGAGAGACTAGAAAGTGAACTCAATCGAAAGGGGGTGATGGGTTATAAGGGTTGGTGGTGTGTGTGTGGGGGAATAATGGGGTTTATGTTTGATACCCTACCTATCATCTCTGACCTAAAACAAAATCTGAAAGCAAATAGTGTTGAAAGGTCAGTCCCCTCTCCCCTCCAGTGCTGGTTAGGCCCATACATATACATTCTAAACAAGTTGACACTCTCACCACCCACATACACTCACTGCAGCAATCTCATTATTACTACTGAATTGTATTTATATTCAGCACCAACATCAATACACTGTTGCATATGAGGTTGGGCCCCAAATGGTTTTGTGTTTGATTGGTTTTATGAAAATAAACTTAGTGCCTGATGCTGCTGCTGATACATGATCTTTCTCAATGAGATTCCACATCGATTAGAGAGGTGAACAAAACATTCCTTATAAACGTGTGGAAACTTCTCCTCAATAGATACGTTTTAAAACTGTGAGGCTGATGACGATACGTAATGGGCCAAAACAGACAATATCTACTAACAGTGAACTTAGACTGTTACAAATGGTATCAGAGTCAGACACCGAGTGGTGTGCCAACGAGGACTCTAAGCCCTCAAGGAGGGTGGATTGTGAGATCCCATATCGATTGAAGAAAGGAACAAAGCATGACGGCGATACGTAACTGACTAAAGATAACAATATCTACTAGCGCTGGGATTAGGCTGTTACACATACTATTACCCCTAGGCTTAGTACTTAGATCAAGATGTGAAATTTGGATTCAAAATGGCACGTAAACATTCTTTAATATACAACACGTGATAACATGCTTTTGTCCATATTTGTTGTATACTTTTCTTTACAAAAGTTCTTCAAAAGTTACCTCACATAGACTTTCTTCAAGTCAAATATGTTTAACTTGACTATCCATTTTTTTCAAGCTTCACATGAACCCATCCAATTTACCTCACTCGACTTTTTCTTTTAGGTTTCCACTCAAAACTTTTTAAAACGCGTCCGGATAGGGAGAGGTTTCCACACCTTTATACAGAATGCTTCATTCTCCTCCCAAATTAGATGAATTTAGACGTAGAGTTTTCATAATCTAAAAACTACAACAAAAAGTAAGAGGCATAATGAAAAATGGGCCAAAACAAAGCAAAGCTAGCAAGACCCTAAGGATGGGGATGCGCCCACATTGATATTGATATTGGGTAAAGGAGGAAGAAGAATGATTTTGCTGAAGAAAATTGGGCCATTTTCACAGAAGCTTGCACGCAGCGCCCCAATATCACTACTTTTGAGTAAACTAAATAGAGTAGAAGTGATACCAAAATCTTTGTAGAGGGCCCACCATGGAAGCAATTAATTATTTGAGGATGAGTTGGATCCCTTGAAACTCAAAAAATAAATAAGTATGATCAACAATAATAAAAGGATAAATGGAGAAAACACGTAGTGATTCATAAAAAAAAATGCGGGTTTTTGAGAGATCCCACGTCCATTAGAGAGAGAATTGACATGTTCCCCAAACAAGGATTCTCCAACCCTTGACATGTTCTTGTGGCTTGGCTTCTTTGACTTTTTATAATAATACCTTACATCATGAATCTAATAGCTTTTATAGGTATAATAACCCTACTATTTGGAGCTACTTTAGCTCTTGCTCAAAAAGATATTAAGAGAAGTTTAGCCTATTCTACAATGTCTCAATTGGGTTATATGATGTTAGTTTTCGGTATAGGGTCTTATCGAGCTGCTTTATGTCATTTGATTACTCGAGGACAATGATCCTCAAAGGGGGTGCACACGGGACGATGTGCCAGCGAGGACACTAGACCTCGAAGGGGCAGATTGTGAAATCCTTTGTCGATTGGAAAGAGGAACGAGTGTCAGTTAAGGACAATGTGCTCTAAAGGGGGTAGATTGTAAGATCCCACATCGATGATTGAAGAGGTGAATGAAACATTCTTGTAAATCTTTTCCTAGTCGACACATTTCAAAATCTTCAAAAACTCACGTCGGGTATTATTAAATCGAAACCAGATGGGTGGCCCGTTATCTTGCGCATCAACACGAAGTCCAATGCAAAAGCCCAATAACGAAGATGGGCCTTCACAAGCCCAATATTCAATATCTAATTAACTAAACAAGTAAAAAAACATTAATCTTTTTTACATTTTTTTTTTATAATAATAATAATAATTCATTATATTTAGAGTTGAATGAAATTTTAAAATACAGTAAATGAGTGAATACCCTACAATTTATATTATTCTTTTGGTTGGAGAGTGAGACAGGCGTTTGAAATTATTTAAATTTGCAGTTACGATTATGATGAGATAAGAACGGTGTGTTTTTGGCGGACTTTTCTGGAAATTGAAACGTCTAGAAATGAAATATATTAATATTATCTACTTTTCCATGATAAGGATGAAATTAAAAATACTTTATTTCAGTACAAAATTAACTCCCCAACATTTTAAATATGACCGCAAATATAAATATAAAAATACCAGACTCCATATTTTAATAAACTTAATTCAATTTCATGCGCTCAGTTTGTCCTCTCCTTTTTTTTTTCAAAATAAATAATAATAAGCAAAATAAACGGAATAAAATATTTGTCAGTGTGTTCATATTCTCATAATTTAAAAAGATTATTTATTTATCAACTTTTTACTGCAAAAATAAATAAATAAATATAAATATATGGTTCTTAATTTTTCTCCTCCCAATTAATGGGAGTAGGTTTTTGTCATGTCTCAATGTCTCAATGTCCCAATGTCCCAAGTCTACACTTTTCTCTCTTCTTTTAGGCGTAGGACATCTGGCCCACCCTATGTATTTCATTAAAATCAAACTCCATTTTTAATATATAGCTTAAATATTATTATTATTATTTATTATCCTTGACCACATACTTTTAAAATGATTTTATTTTATTTTATTTTTATTTTATTTGATTGGAGACCTAAAGACTTTCAAAATATTTATTTTTAAATATAAAAGCTCGTGATACTTCAATTATTATAAATCGATAGCTATACTTTTTGGGTTAGACGTGAATTTTCTTTTTGTTTTTATATAGTTTTTTATCGTGAATACCAATATTTAAATATTGATAATAACATGCTAGTTAGACCAAGGTGCGATGACGACTTGACATGTAGCATACATAACAACATGGCATAACCATAGTATATAGAGAAAGAAAAGTATAAGCAATAGATTAAGAGAGAGATTTGTTAATATGAACGCTAGGGTTAAAGTATCCCGACCTCCTCCTCCAAAGTTGAAAGCTCGGTGTTTCGGGTTTCTTGGAAGCGCCTTCCACGAAATTACGCGAATAAAGTGACATGTCAATAATTTTGTCTACAATAATGTCTTGATTTGGAAAAGAAAGAAAGAAATATTAGATTTGTACGGTTGTGTGGCTTTCGGTCCTTTTTATGTTTTCAATATTGAGAACGACCCTTTTTTATTGCATTAATTAAGACGCTTCATTTTTCTTCCTTTCCCTTTTATTTCTTCATATCCTCTCCGCTCTGTTTTGTCTTTAAAATATATCATATCATATCATTTGGGTGTAAATATAATTTTTGTAATTATGAGGACATTTAGTAAAGTTCAAGTGTACCGAGACGTGACGAAGAAGCTACCTAGCATAGATGAACCTACATGAGTTTTGTAATAAGATTCATTATATTTTTCTACTCTAACCACTTAGAAATAGGCTCGATCAACAATGTTACGTTTAAACCCTAATGAGCACATCATGTTCTGATCTAAGTTGACTAGCGTCGTTACTACAAGCATTTTAAAGGTGTAGTCACGAGAATACCTACAAAGAGAAAGCATATGCATGTATTTGAAAAATATTAAAAATACCTCGTGAGTGACTCCCCCATGGAGTCAAATATGCAAAACATGCAACCTGACTCATGGTCCAGTTCTTTTCTTTCTATTAAATTGTGCATCACTTTCATACGCATCGAGTTGTGGATCATGATAGTTGGGTGGAGCATCGGTGGCATCTTGACAGTTGCGGTGGCAAGAGATAGTGGCGTACACGTGAGCTAAACTTTAGAAAGATTTAAAGAAAAATGTGGGGTATTAGGATGATGATCTAAAAGAGGTACACAATGGCAAATGATTAATTAAATATAGCTTTTTGCCATAAAAAAAAACTCATAATAATTAAGATTACAAAATATTGAATAATGAGAGTAGTTTTGCGTAGGTAACTTCAAAAAAGTGCAAATTTCTGGTACGGTCAAGAAAGTCTCATTAATAATGTTAATAAAACTTTTTTTTTGACGATGTGATTCAAAGTTTTAAAAGTATTAACCGCATTCAACGTTTAAAAAAGATTAAAAATTTTGAAGATGAACTATGATGTGTAGATAAATGATTTCGGTCCATATATTGACGACAAGTACTCTACGGATGCTAAAGTATTGGTTTTACAACCATATGTAAGACAAAAGGGACAGAAGCTTCAAATTTTGTGGACCATAAATATATTTTCCACCATTTAGAAAAATACGTAATAAATTGCTCATAAATGTAGATAATGAAATCTTCAACATGAAGATTCTTGTTGAACTAATTTGAAAAAATTGTGAGCTAAAATGTCAATTTTAGAAACTTGGCAAAACACCCATTTAATATTTGGTTGAATATTCGATAAATAAAAATCGAATATATTTAAACATTGTTGGATGAATAAGATATCAATTATTGCAGTAAAATAAAAAAGGAACATGTGTAGGAGCAAAACGGTCGAGTCATCACGGAGATACAGAGTCAAAGGGTGTGACTTTGACCTAATAAAAATCCATTTTGTCCTTGTTCCTTACAATTATTATTATAAGAACATGGGAAGAATTTGGGTTCTCTCTGCCAAACTTTTTCAAACTTCATGTCTTGAAAACTTTTGATCTCTCTCCATAGAGAGACCCAACAGCCATGGATGAAACTCCAGAAGTTGGCAATGGAGACGGAGACGGCGACGATCAAATCCCGCTCCCCGGGTTCCGATTTCATCCCACGGACGAAGAACTCGTGAGCTTTTATCTTCGTCGGAAAGTCGAGAAGAGACCCATCAGCCTAGAACTCATCAAACAGATTGATATCTACAAACACAACCCATGGGACCTTCCATGTAAGATCAAGCATCATTCCATGCAACAAAGTCGTTCAAAATTTGATATTTTTAAACAAAAAAGTTGTGGTGTTTTCATGCAGATGCAAGCAGCAACGTGGGAGATAAAGAATGGTACTTTTATTGCAAGAGAGGGAGGAAGTACAAGAATAGTATAAGGCCAAATAGGGTAACTGGGTCAGGGTTTTGGAAGGCCACGGGCATAGACAAGCCAGTGTATTCCAACGGAGGGGAAGGAAATGAATGCATTGGCCTCAAGAAGACACTCGTTTACTATCGTGGAAGTGCTGGAAAAGGCACCAAAACTGATTGGATGATGCATGAGTTCCGCCTCCCTCCGCCCACTCCCACTGCCCACAAACCCCATCCAACCTCCAAGAACTTTGCTGAAGAAGCGGTAACAACACAAACCCTTTCTAATGCTTTTTAACTCTTCCAATTTTTTTTTTTTTTTGGCCTCAAATATATTATTGGAGTTTCCCAAAAGAAAAGAACTCATACAAGTCCAGATGTATTCCTGTCCACTTTAAACATAAGCTCTTGTGGCTTTGCTCTAGGATTTTCCAAAAGATTTTGTACCAATTGAGATGTATTCCTTGCAATATTATGACACTGTCCGTTTTGAACATAAGCTCTCGTAGCTATGCTTTGAAATTTTCGAAAATGCCTCATAGAGATGTATTTCTTATTTATAAATCTATAATTGTTAGGAAATTTGGACATTGTGTCGGATTTTCAAGAGGAATGTGAGCTGTAGAAGATATGGAACAACAAAGAACAGCATGAGTGAAAAGAACACATTGAAGATGAGCAATAATGATCCAATGATAGTGAATTTCAGCTGTGAATCAATGATAATCCAAACGGAGAAGAAGCCATTTCTTCCAAATTACCCGAACCATCAAGAATGGAACAATTATGATCAATACAGCAGCACTTCCATGGACCCATCTCCAGTGTCCAGTGGCATCATCTCACCACCAATTGGGTACCCCACAAATCAGCAGCTAGATGTGAATGATTTCTTCACCAACAGCAATTGGGATGAGCTGAGATCAGTGGTGGACATGTTGTAGATCCCCCAAATCTGATGTAAATATATATATATAACCCCACGCACTCTGATGATCTGGAGGCTCTGCAGGTACACTTTTCATTTTACATATATGAATCCAAATAAAGGGGAACTGCGAAGAAGGATTGTTGGATTTCAGGGTTTTGAACAGTAAATAATTAGATTATAATATGATCAAACCATTTATGTGTTACATGGGTTTTTCATTTCTTGTAACAATTTATAGTGTTTAGATATTAATCTCTCTGATTCTATATGCATACATACAACCTTCATTTTTCTTCACCCTTTGTACTATTCAGCATTTTTCTTCAATAAATTTTTTTATTTTTCATAAATTGTTGACTTTGTCATTGGGAGATATATATATATATATATATATAAGTCAATTTAATCAGTTTGACTTTAAGGAGCCTACGTTTGTCAGACCATGTGATGTTTACTGTTTCTCGCAGCTTGCGTACATGTCTCATCCACACAATTTCTTTTTTCTTTTTTTCTTTAATTTTGTCGGTTACTGTTTTCAATTCGTTTTCAATCCATTTCTAGAATTGTTCACATTATTATTCCAACCCCTCCAATAAGTTTTTTTTTTTTTTTTTTTTTTTTGTAGGAAAATACTTAAAAAAATAAAAATTATAATGAAATCTAGAGGGATGTAAATCAAGTTTAATATTTAAAGATTGATAGAAAATTAGATTTAATTGTGATGATTGTAACAATACAGGTAAGTGATTATTTATGTATTTTTGAAGTATTATTAAATTATTTATATTGAAACTATGTAGCCCTTCATTAATTTATAAAATAATTGATCAAATTGAATGGTGAAGACTCTATTGACAACTACACTTATTGTTGAAAAATGATATTTCCCAAACTTTCTAACTTACATCCAATACATCTCTTATAAAGTTTTTAATAATATAACTTGTAGAATATTAAATCTCTAAAATCCACAATTGTTTAATGTTTGTTAAATAAATATGAGAAAAAATAAATGTGGCAATAATTTAAAATTATTTTATTTTTTGAAAATGATTAGGTTGAAACATAAGCATTCATATTTGAAATTCGAGGCCTCGGGGGTTGCATCACCCATCAGAATTATTGAATTAAAAATTCTTACATTCTTTAACATAATTCGAGGCCTCGGGGGTTGCATCACCCATCAGAATTATTGAATTAAAAATTCTTACATTCTTTAACATAATCACTGCACGCAACTACGAACATCGGTCACCATTAAGCTTATTTCAATTTTAATGACTTACTTTCAACCTCCAATCAAACTTTTACATATTTCTTTCCTTTGAATCGTCTTGTCATTCTAAGTCACTGTCATAACATTTCAAGTCTCCATATATGTCCGAGATTTTAAAAAAATTATCCTCCAATGGTGGTTTTAGAACATTTACAGGAGGTGAAGAAGAAAATAACGACTTTGAAAGAATATGATTACTATTACAATGGGCATAAAGAATAATGGATCGAGCTCATCGTTGTAAGGGAGCAACCAACTCAAAAATGTAGAAAGGATAAGTGAAGTGCATAACAACGAAAACCACAGCCAGTGTGAATAATAATAATGACTCGTGCTTTTCTCATTAAACCAACACATAACTAATCTGATCCGCGAGATGTAACCAAAATTTTAGTCATACAAAAAACTAGAAGCTTTGATAATTTCATGCACGAGGTCATACAGTTCTACGATGATGCCTTGGATCTCTTCTTGAAATGCTTCTGATCGCTAGATGAAGCAATATAAGCTTCCGGATTGATACTTTCTGCGGCTTTTCGTTTCCCTAATGCCTTGGCCTTTTCCTGCAGAGAAACAAAACAAGTTCACCAGTTGCAACAATTTCCAGTTTAAAAATATTCTTGGGAGTATCCATGGCCTATGTGTTTATATGTATATACGTATGTGCATGTATATGTATACATGTATCCACGGCTAATGTGTATATATACGCACACCCCTCCATACCTTCAGGGCCTTTGCCATCGTGGCTATATCATTGTTATCTCCATCAATTGTCGTATCCTGCTTTGGGGGCTCCTGAATAGAGGTAAGGTAAAACCAATATCAATAAAAGCATTCCAGCACGTGTAGTAGTAGAAAGAATGAAAAAAACTATTCAAATGATTGGATAAGCTGAATCAAGGAGCTGCAATGTATTTTACCTTAGGAGGAACAAAGGCAGCTTCTCTTTTTCTCTTGTTTTCAGCAGTTTTTTCTGCCTGCTTCTCCTGCTTCTCCTGCCATTTCTTTGCTGACTTCTTTTTGTCACTTAAAAAGTATTCTCCAGTTTCCAATTGTATATCAATCTGCAAATGCATCGTAACAAAAAATTTTATTGAAATGAATGCACTGAGAAAAAAGAATGCAAAACATGCATACGTTTAATCCCCATAAAAGTTCCATTATGACAATAAAATAATATATTTTAAGACATTTCAGCACTTACTGAATATGACATAGTTTTTTTTTTCTCTCTCTAATATAGCATATAATATGCTGTGGACTGTTTCTTTATCTACAATTTTTATTTTTGTGATTGAGAATAGACTACCATGACTATTATGTACTACTATTTTATCATGCTATCGTTATAATTCTTTTTTGAAATATAGTTATAGACGAATTGCACCCCCAGGAAATAAAAGGCAGCTACTGAACCTGGCTAGGTGGCTGAGGAGGAGGGAAAGGTGTATACGGCTTCTTCTGCTTACTCTTGACCTTCTTTTGTTTAACAGTTTTCCTGAGAAAAAGGATGGTTATGTAAAACATAAATTCATGATTCTAACAAGAGAAAGTCAGCAAACAAGTACACGCCAAACTAGCATACTTTTTGAACTTGGGAAGAAATCTATCCCAATTTTCATTTGCAAGTGCTGGATCATTAGCAAGCTCTTTCTTCATCATGAGAATCTGCAGAGATAGCAGAGGTTATGCAGAGAGCTATCGAGGAGTAACATAAAATGATAAACTGAAAGAAAACCCAGAAACCTTAATATTATATACAGGATGCATCTTATTCATCATGCACTCTTCCACGATCCTCCTAACTTGCTTTAAACCTTTGAATGAACCCATTGCAGCAACTGTATTGCCCTGTCAGTAACAAATTTGGCGCTACAGAATATGAAAAGCTGAAGAGATGAAAAAATAAAAATAAAAAGCAGCAAAAGAAAATATACGTACTTGAACAAGAATATAGCATCCTGTCAATATTTCAAGCGCCTGTGCTAGAATAACCGTTAAAAAAACAAGAGAGAATGAATAGAGCGTAGACTTAGATTGCTCCTCTCTAAGAATTATGAATCAAGATGAAGAAACTTAGTAAGCTTGGAAATCATTTAACTAAGCTATACGAACCTTTAAAGTTGATGAATTTGGGCCCACAAGAAATCGTCTTCGTTTAACAAATCGTTCCTGCAATATAATAAAGGTCAGGCCAAAGTCAAATTTTAAGGTAGAGGTAGAGCAGGTAATCGTAAAGGGAAGGATGACAAAAGATGCTAATTGACATGGAAAATGGTTGTCCTTCATTTAAGAGACTGTTGTATACCATAATGCTCTATTACCAACATTATGGATACATGCACAAAAACCCTGAAACTTATTCTCTAACATAAGAGGCTAGTTCCAACTTCAAGTTGTATGTTCGGGCACAAAAGAACAGAAACTACATTTCAATCTATATCCGATGATTTTCAATTTCCAGCAATTTGTATACTATGTAGACTCTTTGTTGTAGGTTGCCATATATATAAACTGCTTGAACTTAGGATGTGAACCTCAGACCTTAAAGCCATGTGCAATGAGATTAAAGCTTGACAGCTACACAAATTTCTTCGCCAAATGCAACAACAGAATAAGAACATCAAATAAAGTAAATGACACTTACCTTCTTGCGTACCAAGTTCCCAATCTTAATAATATCACATTGCATTTCATCGTCCAGTATTTTTATTGCCTGACACACAACCCATGATCAAAAAATTCAATACAAGATACCAATTAATGAGATCAGTGAAAGAAAGGCTCAAACTGCCACCTCAAAAGAGAAATAAAATATAATAAATCAAATGATTGTTTTACCTGAGGAGCAGGAACACTTCTAGACAAAAGCTTGATAAGATCCCTAGCCTTGACAATAATGTACGGATCCTTGGTCTTTCTAGTTGTTGAAACTGTCATTGATCCTTCAACCTGACCAAACGTAGTAGATTAGAACGCATGCAGTGAGAATAACAACTGGTCTCAAAACATCTCAAACAACAGAATCAAAACCATCCTTCATTAGGGTTATAAACTCTTTCATTTCTCTATTAGGAGTTTATGGACTCTTACCAGATTCAGTTCACAAGCAATGCCAAACTCTTTCAATGCAGACTTCACAACTGGCCATGCATCTTGCAAATACTTTTCTGCAACATGGAAAAATCGGAATCAGACTTTTGTGCACAGTCAATCCAATTGTACAGCAGAAATATCTTTAAGTGAAAGAGAAAACAAGCATATTGAAAAAGGAAAATGAACTGGATATTCTCCACGGACAAAGCTTACCAAAATCATAAAGAGTTAGAAAACAGAACCTCGTTATTCTGTTGCCACCTAACTATTTTTAAGGAAAAGCATAGAAAAAATAGGTTGTGGCACTAGATAGGAAAGTGTTCTTGCCTTCCTCAAAACCGGATCATCCGGCCACAATGTTACCCTCCGGGTAGAAAAAGAACTAATAGACAAAACGCTAAGTAAAGAATATAGGCCTATGAGCAATTAACATAAAATAATAATTCTTTCGTAGCCAAACTACTTGGCGAACAGAGCGATTGAAGAATATAGGCCTATGAGCAATTAACATAAAATAATAATTCTTTTGTAGCCAAACTACTCGGCAAACAGAGCAATTGAAACAAATCAATGTTCACGGTAACTCCAAATAATTTCAGTAGGACTACAACGAACTGTTTCATAATGTTGTACGCAACCTAGACTTATATTAAATAAGGTGCAACTTTAACAATATAAGACAATCAGGATCTCGAAATTCGAGGTAAACAAACCACACTCTAATTCATTCATTCATCCAAACTAATCCTCCAGAAAAACCAAGAGAGTACAATTGAAAAGAAAAAACATAAAACTCCTTACCTCTGTACACGGGAAACAGAGTAGAGAAAGAGCTGACTTCAAGCATGCCGCCTTCATTCCAAGAGGGATCAAACTTCTCAACTGTCCATCGATCAATGTTAGGATCTTCGTCCCATGGCTTCGGTTTGTCGTGCTTCCCCTTATGTTTGGTCTTATTTTGCTGTTGCTCTAACTCCTCCGTCGCCATGTTGGATTATCCTGGAAAACCAACGATGGCAGACAGAAAATTAATTTTTAGTAAGTAGAGAAAACTATAGAAAGACAAGCCTGATGAAAAATTGCTCAAAATTAATGAAAACCTTCCACTATCTATTTGATGCTCGTTTTTTTTTTTTTTTTTTTCTATAACTTAGATTAAACTCTGCATTTAGAGAAGTTTGTACCATGACCGCTTTGAAAAAGACTAACCTAAGGGTCTAAATTGATTCTACAGTTACGGATTTACATTGATAGGACAACCATTGGTATAAATTCATATTTGCCCCCGTATGCATCATAGTTTCTTCCACATTTAAAAAAAAAACCAACACCTTCAAACTAACTCCGATGCATATTTAGCTTTATGTTCTAATTTAGACTGATTAAACGTTGCTGGAGAAAGAAATCGACAACAAAGCTGCTACTTTTGATTTTCCTCTACGAGGTAAACAAATTTAAAAATAAAACAACAAAAGAAAACCTTACGCTGAATCAGAGCGGCGGCTCGATATCACAAACGGCAAACAGAGATAAGTCACTCTAATTGCTTCAAGAGACCAGAGAGCGTTAGAGGAAGGGAGCGGCGACGAGTTCGTCTGGAGGGTGGACTGCAGCAGTTGAGAGTGCAGGAGGCGCGGAAGCCGCTGAGACTACGTCGGGCAGGAGGCGCGGGCGGCGGAGGGGTATTTTGGTGGTAATATAGGGTTTAGAAAAATAGAAAAGGTAGCGGGAAAAAAAAAATTACTTGCGGACGGAGAAGGGGAGGAGGAAAACATAAAATATTTTCTACCTAATTGATAAATATTATTATTAATATAATTTGGTGAAGAGTAAAATAATTTATGGGCCGTATAGAAGCCATACTGGGCTATTTATTGGGCTTAATGGTCCTGGGCCCTAATATGCATTATGGGCCGTATAAAAAGCCCATATTCAGAAATCAGAATCCATGGGAAGAACATTAATTGAAGGAGGAATCTTTGAATGTGTTTAGGGTTATTAATGTTAAAAACATCGTTGTTGTTGGATGATGGAAGTCCCACATCGACTAATTTAGGGAATGATCATGGGTTTATAAGTGAGGAATACTAACTCCATTGGCATGAGGCCTTTTGGGGAAACCCAAAGCAAAGCCATGAGAGCTTATGCTCAAAGTGGACAATATCATACCATTGTGGAGAGTCGTGTTCGTCTAACAGTTGTTAGTGCACCTCAACTCCAATCAATCAAATCAAATGAGATGAATCTGTGAGGCCCATTTTGTTGTCGTGCCACAAAAAGAAGGTACCATCATTAATAACTTCGACCCCAAACTAGACTCTTCTTCTTCTTCTTCTTCTTCTTCTTTAAATTTAAAACAAATATATATTCTGTGGTCTACACATTATGAACAGCATCGCCCATTTGGGCACATGGAGAGTTAATGATTATAATTCAAATTTAGTATTATATATTATATTAATGCAGAGGTGGGGGGGGGAAGAATGGGAAGGTGGGTTCAATTATGGGTTTTGGATTCATAGGACAGAGTTTGAATGAAATGGTCCAAACCCACCATGTTTGTACCATATAAAGATAAGATAAGATTTTGACATTTTATGATATTGTATTGGATATATAGTTTAGTAGGGGGTTAGTTAAAGTAAGAAAGAAACATGCAATAAGGGAACACAAACATGGTTTTAATTTACATATTAATACACTTAAGTATTTTTATTTTTGTAGGGGAAAGGGGAAAATGCCAAAATGGGTCCATCCAAACACAGATACAGATCTCATTAGTTAGGTGATTTCAAATCAAAATTCTCCAAAGTGACATATGATACAGAAATACACATAAATTTGGGAAGTGGGGGTGGGTAGGCCCCATGGTGTGGACATACAAAAATGCAAGATGATGATGATGATTATCAGAGGCATTTACTTTCAGAATATGTATATATATATATTATGAGTGTGGGATCTTTTTGTTTTGGAACTCTAATCTAAAGGGATTTCAAAAGTGGGGTATTTTTTGAAAAAGGGAAAGACAAATTGTGGGGTTTTTCTGTTTCTAGTTTCTTATGGGTATTATTATTATCATTATCATTATTATTCTATCACTGTTATCATACTCATTACCAACAACATTGATGGAAAAGGAATACCACCAACCTTTATTCAAATTATTTTTATCAATCTCTCCCACCTCCAATCCACTGACACTCACCTCCAATCCACTGACACTGTCAAATTATTTAGAAGGAAAGGTAGAAACTTCTCTTTAACATATTCGTGTTACCTAACGAGTTAAAAATATGATTATTTTAAAATATATAAAAATAAATCACGGGATAAATTTTAGAAAGAAAAAAAAATACAATATTTACAATAATTGAAGTTATAAAAATAAAAATAAAAAGTGGGAGGCTTTTGGTTGAAAAAGAAAAGGAAAGGAAAAGAGGGGATTCCAATGCCAAATGCATGGGGCTGCCATTGAACAAAACACGGAATAAATAAATAAATAAATAAATAAATAAATAAATAAATAAATAAATAAAATAAAATAAAATAAAATAAAATAAGATGCTTTCCTTATTAAGAATCAAATCATGTTGATTTTATTAGAGGGGGAAAAAAAAAATCCAAACAATGTTAGATAGGCTGAATCGCATAAGTTTGATTTACAGGGTCAGATTTGAGGGCACCATTAATGATGCTCCATTACCATTAATTTAATTACTCCATAATCCCCCAACTTTCTGTTTTTTATTTAATTCATTTAATTACTCCATCGTGTTAGGTTGTGCTTGTGACACATTCATCATTATTCTTCTCCTTTTATTGTTCTTATTATTATTTAAATTCAATTAACCAAAGATTTGGAGCATCATCCTGGTTTAATAATATTATTTTAAAACAAACCCATGCTTACCCCAGCTGAAATTTCAATTCCACTAATTAATTATTAAGCATTGCTTGTGCAGCCATGTACACGAAACTTGATACCAACCTCCACTCTATAAACTATTTCCCACTTTTTTTTTTTTTTTTTCTTAATTTTATAAATGGTCAAAACAGAAAATGAATTAAGAGAATAGTGTTTGATTAATAGTAGGATTGAAAAGGAAGGGAGTTTGACAAGGCAGTTTATTCAAATGATATAAATTAAAGATTTTGAGTAAAGTGTTGGGTTAGTTTAGGGTTATTAGATTCCTAGGCATTCAACAATACAATACAATACAATACAATAGAATACCCTTTTAGTTTTGTTTATTATTGTTGTTTTAATAAGAAAAATGTAATAGGGAAGGGGAAAAGGCATATAGCTTAGTTATTAGAATAAAGAGAAAAAAGGAAAAAGAAATGTATGGGTGATTTGGTTGAAGGAATAAATAATAAGATTGAAAGTGTAAAGAAAAGAGTGGAGGAATGAGATTCACGGGCAATGGAGGGGCATGCCGGTCATAAAGGGACACATGGTGGGGGCCTACACTACACTCTAATAATATATATATTTCTTTTTTTAAGATGAACAAAAATGTGATGTAGATTCGTGTGTTGGGCTGGATTGGGATGCCTTTTGGGTTTGGCTCCTCCTTCAATTTTCAATATTCAATGCTTGGCTTGTCCCCACCCCACGGTGTCGTTTTTGGAATATAATGCTTCATTTTGAACCTCCGGATGGATGGATGGATGGATGGATGGATGGATGGATGGATTGGTTTGGTTGAATCCAAAGAGGGTTGAGAGAGTTTCGTGAGTGGAAGGAATCACGTGAGTTTCACGTGGGGGTGTGTTATATAAGTAACCACCTCCTACTCACATCCTATAATTTAATTCCATAAAACAAAAAGATGAATAATTGTGAAAAACTGGTAAAAAGAAATTTAAAAAAGGAAAATGACACGTCGTATGGATTACGCAACAGTTCACATCATAAGGAAAGATTTCAAAGAAATATTATAAAAGTAAATGGGCGGGAGCATCGAAAAAGAAAGACCACGAATTGGCGTGTCTGTATCCCATCTATTTATTTGTCTTTTTGTACCAACATTAATAAATATTTTTTTAAAAAATTAATAATTTTGGAACGAAAAAAGTGGTGGGAGGGTGGACACAGTGCAATCAGAAAGCGAAGGGCCTCTCCTCTCCTCTCCTCTCTCTCTCATTACACTTGTCCCCTAATACCCTCATTTACCACACACTTTCACGTGTCACCTTTCCCCTCCCTCTCTCACACCTCTCCCTTTCTTCTTTCTTTCTTTCTTTCTTTCTTTCTTTCTTTCTAATCCAATCCTCCTATCCTATAATAATAAATAATAATATATGCTCATTGGACCCCACGTAATCCACCTGGGACGTCCCTCACAAATTAACCAAATCAAACCAAACCAAACCAAACCAAACCAAACCAAACCAAACCAAACCAAACCAAACCAAACCAAATATGCTCTAATTTTCACCAAAATAATGTATTTCCTGTGGAACAAACAAAGCCTCTGAACAAAATCTGTATTTTTTTTTTTTTTTTTGTTCTTTTCATGAAAAGAGTCTAGTTAGTAGAGGCCGTTTAGGTGGGGGAGAGGATGTGTGTGGGGGGGTTCGGTTCGGTTCGGTTCGGTTTGGTTCTAGACCGACCCCCTTTGATCTAGCACATGTTTACATGTACACTACCATTTTTTGAGGATTTACAGATGGGGCATGTGTGGACTGATGACCCACAAACAGTACACAGGCACAGATGCCTGCACGGCAATAGCAGCACACTCGATTCCTCTTTCCCGCAGTTTCTGCACATCCTGTTGCTGCCCTTGCTGCTGCTGCTGCTGCTGCTGCTGCCGCCCTCCCTTTCTTCACCGCCATTTTTCCTATTGCTCCCCTTATTATTCCTTTTCACTGTCTTGGATTTCACCACGCGCCACCTTCCTTCTACTTCCTCTTCCTCTTCCTCTTTCTCTTCCTTCTCTTCCTCCTCGTTGCTCCCGCAGCTTGACTGCGCGTCCTCCACCAATGCCTCTCGCTTCCCGACTCCGCCGTTCTTTCGATCTTCCTTCGCTTGGCGTAGGACTTGTTCCAGGTTGGTTCTCAGAGTATTCACAGCAGCTTCGTTCGTTTGCGCCATATCGCGCCACACCTCATTCTCTATATTCAAAGTCTTCACTCTTTCCTCTAATGCCAAATTCAATTTACTCATCTTCTCCATCTCTTCCTCTTTCGCTTTTAGCTTCTTCATCACACTCACTTCAATCGCTTCGATGATCCTCCTCGCCTGCCTCTTCCGCCTATCCTCCACTTCTGATCTCACCTTCTCCAACTGCAAAAACAAAATCAGTTATCAGTTCCAAATCCAAAACGAATTCATTCATTCAAAAACACAAATGGAATCGCAACAATTGTACGCTTACGTGTTGAGAAATTAAACGGTCGATATCGAGTTGTTGTTGATAGATCTGGAGCGAGAGGTCTTCTCCAAGAAAGGAGAAAGATCCGCAAGACTTGGAAGTCGGTGGAGAGGGATAGGAGGAAGCGAACGGGTTGATATTCATACATTCTCTAGAGCGCTTTCTTGGGAGAGAGAGGTTGCTGTTGTAGTTAAAGGTAAGGCCGCTATCGGATTTGATAGCCGCAGACGGTGCAACAGTTTTGGGGGAAACAGAGGAATCAACGATCACAGAATTGTAAGCCGGAAGAAGAGTCTCTGTAGTTGTTGTTCCTGATACTAATGGAACTCCATATCCCATCTGACTGTTATACAAATTAGCATCTCCTTCAATAGGATTCATCAATTCTCTGTAAATCCACAATCTCCATCATTAGAATCACAAACAATAGCAACAATGACAAGAAGTTGAACATAGATATCGGTTCATAGTCATACATACCTGTTTCCTCCTATTAGTTGAGGATGGAAGAGATTCAGATGGCGAGCTTCAACAGCCATGAGATTGAGAGAGAGAGAGAGAGAGAGAGAGTAGAATTTCAGAAGACGTCTGAGATTGTGTTGAGAAAATTGTTGCAAAACAGAAGCGCAATCCTGGATTCTTATCCTAAGGGAGAGAGAGAGAGAGGAATGGGGAAAATTGGAGGAGAGAGAGAGGACATGCAAACGCAATCAAGGAAGCAAGGCGTATGGTGGGGTTTATTTAGGGGTTGCCTTGTTTACAAAAAGGTGATTGAAAACGAATAAATTAATTTTATTTTTTTATTTTTTATTTTATTTTGGTTCGGAGTTGTCTATTTCTGGATTCAGTTAGGAGAACGTGAACGAGGTTGGGTTGCGTTTTGACTCTTCTACCTGCTTGATAATAATAATAAAAAATGGTGAAGGGCGTAAATTGGTGGGATCATGAGGGGCATTTCCGGGATTAATGCATTGGGGTTATCTTAATCCTGGTTCTTAAAGTAACTTAAATAACTGACAAGGTAGGAATATGGCACGTAGCGAATGGACACTAGGGCCTCAGTCTAAGCCGCCACGTGGGAAGTGCCAATGGTGGGTCCCACTGATGGAGGGCTCAGTGGCCGTTGGGAGGAGAGTACGGTGTACCCGGGTGGTGTGCTTGGCTGCTTCTTCCAAGTTTGGTTTCGCGGACAGTGCGATTCATGAATCACGCTTCTCCCATGGGAAACCCCCACACCCCATGTAACTTTTCCACCCGCCACGTCACCCTCACCCTCACCCTCACCCGGATTAAACTCCATGCCTGCCACCTCACACTCTCTCCCCTGCACCTCCCTTGTAATACTAGCCCATTGGAAATTTTACTTCCTTAATCTCTTTATATTATCCTTAATATTTTTCTTAATTTTCTCCCTCATTATGGAAAAAGAAACAAATGTTTGAATATAATTTTTCTCGGAGCAATTTCGGGTTTGTTTGCTAATATTTTCAAATGTCTAATTTGACTCTCGAACTTCAATAAAGTTGGTTTATTTTGTTTCATATCATTAAAAGACTAACTAATCGACGACATTACTTTTCGTGCTTTTTTGCTCAACACAAGTAAGCGACAACCGGACGGTTTTGCCTACCAAATAAGCAAGAAAAAACTTAAATATAAAGTAAGGTTCGTTTTAGTTACCAAATATGTTAGAGAGACGTATTGTATATTTAATATAATCTTGAAAATTATGAATTCAATATTTTAACTAAATTATCGATGTCAAATATAACATAATAAACTAAGTAACCAATAGGAGTATAAAGCTGAAGTAACAAATCTCAACATTGAAAACTTACAAAACGATTGTACGACACTCGCTACAACTCTCGAGTAAGTTAGTCAACTTAATTTCTAGACATCGATGGCATAATTGGAAGGAGTGACAGGTAGACCTACCCTTTACGCTAAGTTTGATGACGTAGTCACTGTGTGTCACCCTTACGTATGAAAAGTGTAGAGGAAGTAACGTTACTGATATAAAGCCAATAAATTAAAAGAGTAAAGCAAAAATGCAAAAAAATGATGTATAATGTTTATGAAATAAAAATGAATGGTTAAAGGTATGTCTACAGGGAATTAAATTAATAATTAATTTGTAGCTATCTATTTAATTAAATTCAATAGATAGAGGGAGAGGAAGAGGGTGGCATGAAGCTAATTTCATTAATTATTATTATTATTATTGAAATCTCGCAATTAAATAAACAATAAATTAAAAAAAAAATGTGGAAAATATAGGACAACTCAACTAACTAATATAATTTCTCCCCGCAGACTATATATTATAATTAATATATATGTTTGGAATTGACATACGGCAACTAAAATAATTTGTCCTAAAAAAAGAAAACGAAAAAAAAAGTCTAATCTGATAATGATAAATTAAATTAAAATCCCACAGAACCAGCATCTTGCTTTCTCAATTACACACACAGCTAATCCTGCGCTCAACGGTTCGAATCCTGTCCCCATTTCTGTTTCTCTAATCATTAATTTATTTTCTCTCTCTTATCCTCGTTGGGATATAAAATCGTAATTATTACATTATTCAGATTTTGAATCAATTAAAATTTAAACACTTTATATAAGGTGGGAAGTGAATAGTGAGAGGGGTATGAATTTTTATATGTTTCTTTACACTTTAATTATGAATACAAAAGGGATGGGGTCTGATGTTTTATTCTGTCCACAATGGGTACATCATTTAAAAAATAAAAAAGAAAGGGAGAAGATGAATGGAAGGAAATTATAAAGTTATTAATTAAGTAAATATAAAGTGGGGAAAGTACATAATTTGATAACACTGACTCAACTTTATTGTAAAACTTGAATAAAGGTATGGAAAAAGTAGGGGGTGGACCGAATAATGAACCGTTTTTTTTTTTTTTTTTTTTTTTTTTTTTTTTCTTTTGGTGTTTGTTGGGTGTTGCTGTAGCTCCATTATTACCCCATCTCACACTTTAGTTTGTCAGGACATGAAGGGAAATTTCGTGATGTTGGGATTATTTCATGTGGGGGTTGAGTCACTCGCAACCCAATATTATGACCAGATTTCTTTTTATTTATTTATTTATTTATTAATAAAATAAAGAAATAAAGAAGGAAATTGAAAATGGGAATCTCGTTCATCCACTCCACAAACATATAAAAACAACCTTTGAATATGTCCGACTTCAGTCGTCTCTGTCAAATGTCATTATTTAGATTTCCAACTTCACAGAGACACGGAGAGAGAAAATTAATAAAATAAAATAAAATAAAATAAAAAGAAAAAAAAGGAAGGGTGTGTATGTCTTTTTCCTGCTTGTGTTTTCTCTCTCATGTTTTGGATTTTGGGCAGACGATGTAGTCGTCGTGATGTCTGCTTCTGTTCTGTGGAGCCTCTATTTTTTATTATTTTTTTTTTTTAAATTTTAAATATTATTATTGAATTAAAATTTAGATTTGAAATGGACAATTTCTGAAGGAATATGAATATATTAAAATTTACTTATTTTATTTTATTTTGATTTGTTTGTTGGTTTAATTAATAAAACATTTTTGTGTCAGGTAAGGACAATAAAAATTCCCTGTTTCTATCCTCTTCAATTATGGCGGTTTTTCTCTTTTTTGGTATTAACCCCACCACCCATTTCCCCTATTTTTTTACTGCTTCCACCGACTTGGATTTTGGGCATTTTGTGTTAAAAGTGGGGCCTTTACTCTGCTACGTCGTACCCTCTCCTCTGTTTTCTTTTTTTACTGTATCTTTCCTTTCTTTACACCCACTGACAGCCGATTGTTTATAAGAGGCAGTGAAGTGAATTCCAAAATTAAAAATAAAAATAAAATAATAATTATACATTTTCCAATGCAATAATGTGGCAGTGTGTCAAAATGAAGGCGCATATATGGCAATCTTTTTGGCACCTCTCATTTTCTGTACTCGCTTTTAATTAATGCCCCCCTATAACCCTATTTTTAATTGTCCCCACCCCCATACCAAATCTTTTTTTTTTTTTTTTTTTTTTTTTTTTTTTTTTTTTAATTTCATCCATTTATTAATAATAATGGATAATTCAGGTACTGGGATTTTTGTGTCCCTTTTTACATATTTCAAAGTTGGGCGGCTACCCACGAGTTGTAGCATTTTTACGACTTTATTGATACCCCAAGAGCTTGCTTCCCACCTTCTTTCTCTTGCCCTTTTGACTAAAACTAAGCCGGCTTTTTTTCTCTCTCTTTTTTTTTTTTTAATTATTATTATTTTATCTGCTTTGAAATTGATGCCCATGTCCATCATATATTTCTCACCTTTTTTTTAATTGAAGAAAAACCCAAAAAAAAACATCAGTTTCATACCTGTCGCCACTCGCAACAATGATGAAAAAGTAACGACTTGGGCATATTTGCCGAAATTGTATATATATGGTCTTGGGCCGAACTAGTGTGAAGGCCCAATTAACCTCTCCAACCCAAGCCCATCTGGCCCATGTATGAATAATAGTCAAACCGGCCTGACCAATACCAGACGTCCACGTCATTGGCGGGAAAAAGTTTGAAGAAAAAGGGAGAGAAACGCGTTTCATGAAATTTGTTCAGCTCTGTATGAATGACTCCACCGCCCTTTGGCGTTGCTTCCATTTCCATGAATCTTCTGTTTTCACACACAATTTATTCATATATATATATATATGTGTGTACAAACGCCATGGCTTCTCCTAACTTGCATTCGTAAACTCCATCGTTTCTCTGCAATTCTCAGCTTGGTTACCGGGTGATGAGTCAAGAAATGGGCAGTAAGTTAGAGGCGGGGCCTTATGTTGCAGCTCCACCCCCGGTTGGGTATCCGGTGAGAGACGGCCCAGAGGACCCTCACCAAACTTCTACGCCACAAACGCAGTCTAGGGGAGATGGGTTCTGGAAAGGATGGTCAGTCTCTAAGCTTTATTAGTTCATGAAATTTTGGTTAAATTAGATGATTGATTCACTAAACTTGTGGTTGTGTTTGATGTGTGTTTTGTAGCTGTGCTGCGTTGTGTTGCTGCTGGGTGTTGGACTGTGTGTTCTAAGAGTGATGGGGTTGGCTATTGGATGAGACCCATTTATTTATTTTTTTGTTATTCTTTTATTACACACGCCTTCTTATTATTCTGTATTATTCTATTTTCTTTGTATTAATAAATAAATTTTGTTATCTAATCCTATGCTTCCATTCAATTCCTCACATTTTTATATATTTGTAAGTCCTGAGTTCAAATTGTCTATTATATCGTAAAAAAATTGTAAGTTATATTAAAAATATATCTAATGTGACAAAAGAATCTAATTTTTATTTTATGTTTATGGTCAGAATGAGAAATGTGCACAAATGGCTATCGTAGGTCCAATATGAACAACAGATTTGAAGAGGATAATGAAACATTTATGATGTTGAATCCTTTTTTTTGGTAAATGTATTTAAAATCGTTAGGCTGACGACAATGCGTAACGAGCTAAAAAAGACTTATCTGCTAGCAGTAGATTTGGACTGTTACAAGAGCCAACATATACGCTAGATTTCACAATCGTGATTTTTAGGTAGCGGAATTGGCGATTGTGTGACAGTCACTCTCAACATTGCGTGAGTCAAGCCTACTTCAAGTCACGTTGTCTATGATCGAAGAACGTGAATATAAACCTCGAGTCTCGATTTCAAGAGAAGAATTTAGAAAGCGAGGGGAGAGAGGTTTGGAAAAAGAGTTTTGAAAGCGAGAGAGAGAGTGTGTGTGTTATATAGCATACAATAAAAAAAAAAAAAAAACAACAACGACTTAAACAGTAGGGAGAATTTGACAACTAATCCCATCTCCTTACCGTACATTTTGAGGCATTTCATATCTACCAAGCGTAACCATGACTTTGCCAAAACGTCATACTCTTAAAGAAAACAAAAAGAAATAATACAACATGAAAGCGGTAAAAGAAAGCAATAAAGTAGTACAAGGCAGCGTTTTGACGTGTCACGGGCATGCGCCCATGGGCGACATGCCTTGGACAAGTATGACTCTGACACTGGGCCTCCAAGGGGGGTGGATTGTGAGATCTCACATTAGTTGGAGAGAATAACGAAATATTCCTCATAAAAATATAAGAGTGTGGAAACCTAGTAGATGCGTTTTGGTGAGGCTGATCAATATGTAACTGACCAAAGTAAACAATATGTACGACCAGTAGATGGAAGTTGCAACTGAAACTAAAACTAAATAATACCCATGTATTATTGGCTAAAAAGATCCAATTTCGAAATTTCCAACTAAAATTAAATAAATAGATAGAGAATAAAAAAAAAAAAAAAAATGAATCTTATAATTTCCCTTTAAATTAAGTGGGTAATTATGTAAGTTGAGAAAGTTCATATTCCTTGGACTAAAAAAAAAAAAAAAAGAAAAAAAAGGTTCACCTTGTTGGCTGTTGGCGCCAGAAAAAAGGAGCGAGAGCAAAATAAAAGCAAGTCTGAAACATCGCTGTTGTTCTTCTAAGCTTCTTCTCTGATCCATTCTGTCTCCAACCCGAGAAAAGCGAGGTACACAAATTACTGAAAGGGCTGTGTCTTCTTCCCCAAAAGCATCAGCTAAAGCTAAAGCGGCCATTTGACACCCATACTGCCCGCTCTTTGCATTGCACCCTTTTCGCCCTCAATTCCTTCTCCAACTCCAAAGCATTTCAATCATCCAACGTACAGTTCCAATTCTTTTCTTAGTCTCGGAGCAATCCAAAAGTTCCCCCCCTTCCGATTGCCCCACCTCACACTCAAAGCATCTCTCCGCTTCCTTCTTCTATACTGCATAAACATGCTCCTCCCCGCTTTCTTCCGCATTCCCACAACCTTACACTCAACCACACTTACTGAAAATTCGACTGCTTTACCAAATCCATCAGCTGGAAGAATTACCAGATTGCTGAGTTGGTTTGCGAAGCCAAGTTATGGCGAGTTCCAGTGGGAGCAAGAACGAGGTGGGCCCGCCTCGTTCCTTGTCTCGGCGGGTGACGCGAACGCCCACTCGGTTGGTTGAGTTGCCCGAGGACAATCCCGGTATTGACAGTGAGCTAGTGCCATCGTCGCTCGCCTCCATTGCCCCCATTCTCCGTGTGGCCAACGAGATTGAGACTAAAAATGCCAGAGTCGCCTATCTCTGTAATCACTCTAACCAAAATCATTGCATGAATGCCACTCTTCTTAGAGACCGATTGATTTTAGTATATGACATTTTCTCATGCTCTTGTTACATTGTAGCAAATGGTTGAAGTCGTGACATAGCTTACTCTTTTGCTTCAATTTTCTTGATCATTCGATGTTTTTTTTTTTTTTTTTTTTTTTTTTTTTTTTTTTTTAATGATTTGTTTCTTTGTTTTCCCCCTAACTTATTATGGTGGTGGGAGTGGAGGGAAGTTGATCTGAACTTTCGATACTGCTACTAATGCCTGCAAGAACAAACCATTCCTCTCAATAAGAAATGCGAAAGTAGGAATAAAGAGAAGTAAGACGATGTTAGTGCTTTGGTTTAGGAAGTCTCCGTGTCATCACCAGAGAGTACGGTTGTGAAGAAGCCATATCAAACTATACACAACAAGAAAGTACTGAATAAAACAATCTAGCCTCTACATTGTAATCTAGCCTCTACATTGTAAACCATAACCAATATGTTGATTAGCTAAAATTATGAAGAAAATGAATATAGAAGCACAAATCTTGTGTAGATGTAAGATGTAACTGGATGGGTTGTTTTTTAGCTCTTGTCCACCTCAATAATCTGCTAGGATCATTAGCTTTGGAAGTGGAGCAGTTTTTCAATGGAATCATTTTGTACCTTGAAAAAGAAACTCTGGATATGACAATTTGACACAGGTATTGTTAGATGATACAAGAATATACAGAAAGAGGTTAGTTGGCTTTTTAGATGCTCATCTCTTCATCATCCCTCCAAATGGAACCAAACTTTTAATTTTGTACTCCGTCAATGCCATCTGTCATTCCCAAGGAATTTAACGTTATTTTTTTTGCCCGTCTAAATGAAGGTGCTGAAGAAAGTGAAAGTGTGCATCCAAGTTAAACAAATAGTATAACCGTCTTGAGAGCCATATTAATATGACGAATAAAGAATCATTGCCAAAAACTTGAGCTCAAGGTGTTGGACTTCAGAAGACCTCAAAAATGGCACGGAGGATTTATCACCTGTTTTTGAACCACTTACTGGTCACCCACTGTCTATTTATGTTGTGCCTGATCATTAGAATACAAAATTTGACTCTCTTGAACTTCATTATTTTCCATGAGCAGGTTATTCGTGCTTGTTTTTGTCCAACTGATACTCGAGACACTCAGCTGTTAACTTCCATGAAGTTGTCTTTTAAGGATCACATTTGGTACTTACTTTGCATTCTAGCATCCAACTTCACAACTCACACGCTTGGGAGATCAATTGGAGCTCCATTTAAGTTGTATCAATGACAATATAAAATATAACCAATATAGGGAGCAACGTGATACTGGTCTGGTGATTGATTTTGTGCCTACAATCACATCCAAATAACATCAACCTACAAAATAGTGATTTTGTGCTGATGAGGTTGACTAGACCATACATTCAATTTTTCTTACAGTGGCTCATCCGTGATTTTTGAGACAATGCCTATAACCCAGAATAGAATGGGGTTTTAACTACAAAAATTTTCATGTCTTCAGTGATGGTTAATTGAAGAGGCAGGGATGGTTTGTCTTTGCCACCACCATTCCTCTCTCTCTCTCTCTCTCTGATTTAGTTATCATGGCAAGGCAAGATTGTAACAGTGCCATCACTTGAACTGTAGGACTTCAATGATTCTTTTTCCGCCTATTATGACATTTCTAATCGTTAGAATACAATAATATGGCTTCATTGAATCATATTGGCATACATAAGACAGGTTCTTCCTTCATGCCAAGCATCCAAACCGTGGAGTTTGCAAGCGATTGTGTCAAGTGAATATTGACTTTGTAAACTTTTAATGTGCCTCTTTGTCCGTTTAGCCCCCCTTTTCATAATACAGGAGTTATATCTACCTAGTAGTCTACTGTGATATGAGTGGAAGAGCCCGCTTCTCATGAGTTGGAGAGCATGCTGAATGGATATTGAAAACTTTCATCTATTAACTTCCTCCTGCTGTTCAATTTTTTACCTTTATCTTTGATCAGTGACATACTTGCAAAAAGTTTCCTTTGCGTAACTTCTTGTTCTGCAGATTTAGTACAAGAAAATTACATCTGGATCTTATTATAACTGTGCCCATGTTATTAAATGGATGGTGCAGATGATTTTGCTTTGATTCCTTCTTCAGTGATATTTAGCTAAAACCACGATTGAAAATTGTATTCTTTGTTACTTTTATTTGTAGGCCGCTTCCATGCATTTGAGAAGGCTCATAAAATGGATCCAACATCAAGTGGACGGGGTGTTCGACAATTCAAGACTTATCTGTTACACAGACTTGAAAAGGTATACCTTTTAATATCAAGCGTTTCTAGACATGGTCATTAAGTTAACTTTAATCCGCTCAAGTTTAGTACTTTCTAGATTTGGTAAAATAAGCAAACTTTTAATCAGTTGAAATTAATTACTTAAGCCAGTTAGTGGTTTACATTAATTTTTTTTTTTTTTCCAATTTAAAGAATATGAGGCATAGACATTTGAGTGTCGGCAACATGTTTGTTAGAGACTCCAACACTTATTGACACAATAAACATGCTAGACATTAGTTGAGCAAATTCAGCCCCCAGAGGGAAGGGCTTGTTTGGTAGGGCTTGGGGGTCTCTCAGTCATACCAGCTTAGAGGTCCTAAGTTTGACACTTCGGGTAAGCTTAATACCAAAAACCCTTGATGTCTCCCAAGTCGGGGCTTTGGGGCAGGTGGAGTTGCCATGGGTATAGGGAAGCAAAGCTCCAACTCTCAGTTAAAAAAAAAAGGCACAAGTTGAGCAAATTGAATACAACTGCAACCCTTTTTAGATACATGTTAACGTTGTTGTCTAAGTACAATAGACAGGTGTTTTTGAGACTCATGACAAACCATCATTAGATATATGAACTAGATTATTCCAACTTTTATTTAAACAAAAATAGTGATATAGAACAAAATAATAAAATTTGAGAGTAAAATATATCAACTTCATGTTGCTAAGGACATAAATACATACACTTATTGACTTTGAGTTTTCTTCTGGTACAAAAATAATATGAAATTTAAAGTGTTATATTCTAATAAACATGTCCTTTTCATCTCTATGCCTTAGATTTTAAGAAAATAATGTGTCATCGTGCTACGTCCATATCCATATTTCACTCAAGTTAATAACTTAAACCATTAATTTGTACAGTTTGAATCCCTTTTCTTTTTTTCATTCTTTGTTTTTTTTCTTTTCTTTCTTGATGATCACTACGAACTATCATGCCTCACACTCTTAAAAATTCAATGCAAAACATCACACCATATGTGGTCAAAAGTTTCCTGCATAATTTTTCCTCCTCTTCCCTGCTATTTATCATCTTTCGGAACCACAATGTTTCATCACTAAGCATCCATATGAATTATGCCTAATTTTTAAAGAAGCTTTTGGACACATATATGATATGTTTTCTCCTCAGGTGAAATGTGCAATAAGTTTCTCAAGTTTCTAGTTTTTGTACGATAAAAGACTTTTTCAACATTTAAAGATAATGCTTTACGCAGTGTAACGACCCAGGCCCACCGCTAGCAGATATTGTCCTCTTTGGGCTTTCCCTTTCGGGCTTCCCCTCAAGGCTTTAAAACGCGTCTGCTAGGGGAAGGTTTTCACACCCTTATAAATGATGATTTGTTCTCCTCCCCAACCAATGTGGGACATCACAATCCACCCCCTTTCGGGGCCAGCGTCCTCGCTGGTACTCTTTCCTTCCTCCAATCGATGTGGGACCACCCCCAAATCCACCCCCTTTCGGGGCCAGCGTCCTCGCTGGTACTCTTTCCTTCCTTCAATCGATGTGGGACCACCCCCAAATCCACCCCCCTTTGGGGCTCAACGTCCTTATTGGCACACCGCCTCGTGTCTACCCCCCTTCGGGGAACAGCGAGAAGGCTGACACATTATCCGGTGTCTGGCTCTGATACCATTTGTAACGACCTAGGCCCACCGCTAGCAGATATTGTCCTCTTTGGGCTTTCCCTTTCGGGCTTCCCCTTTAGGCTTTAAAACGTGTCTGCTAGGGGAAGGTTTTCACACCTTTATAAATAGTGATTTGTTCTCCTCCCCAACCAATGTGGGACATCACACGCAGATAACATCTGATTGATTGAAGACATGAATCAAAGTGATCATTGCAAAATTGTATTTGTTACAGGAAGAAATTGAAACACAACCAAAACTTGAAAGACATGATATTCAAGAAATTCAGGCTTTTTATCAGAAATTCTATAAGCACAATATTGAAGAAGGAGAATATACCAAGCGACCGTGAGTTTCTTTTTCCTTCTTTCACTTGTCATACTTTTGGTTTGCACACTGTTTACACTCTTTGATTTCCTTTGAGTCTTGAAGGGAAGAGATGGCTAAGATTTATCAGATAGCGACCGTATTATATGAAGTACTAAAGACAATGGTACCTGCATCAAAAGTTGATGAAAAGGCATGAGTCTTCAAACTTTCCATTCAATAAATAATTCACCCTAAAAATCATGAAATAATTTGTTTGATTTGTCGTCACAGACAGAGCAATATGCCAAGGAGGTCCAAAGGAAAAAAGATCAGCATAAACATTATAACATTCTCCCCTTGTTTGCTTTGGCGGTTAAACCAGCTATCATGGAACTTCCCGAGGTTAATATCAGAAGTCTATATGATATTGTGTTTGCTTTAGTTCACTACTTAATTTTTATGCCCTATACTTGCTTTCATCATTATTGTGTAGATTGAAGCAGCAATTGAAGCATTAAAGAAGGTGAACGATCTTCCAATGCCCCAAATTCATTCAACCAGCAATCCTGATGAAAATCCGTCCGTGCTAACAGAGAGGGTGAAACCTGTAAATGATATACTTGATTGGCTGTCCTCTATTTTTGGGTTTCAGGTAACTTTTATTTTGGAGGCTTTAGTTACAATGGAATTTCTTTTAGTGCTACTGATTGTTGCTTCTGGAGGTAATCTGGCTCTAATCTCAATATCATTGGAGGGCGTTTAGGGTTTATTTGATATTTGATACAATATCAAGTCTTAGTTTCTTATAGATAGTGGAATTGTGAATTTGTGATCCAATTTCCAAGCTCTATACCATGCATCCAATCATCTGCAAATTTGACTCAGGACTGTTTACTGCGTTTTCATTTGTCCTGTTATTCGTGCCAAATAAGGTTTTGAAAGTTCACATTGGGGGTTTTCCATGATAATTGAGATTGATTTTTCTTCTCTTTAAATAGAAAATCGATGTCTTATTATTATTATTATTATTTTATTGGATTCACTTTCTCCGGGTTAAAGTTCTTTTAGATTTGTTACGCCCAACTTTAGTGAGTCTAGTTGTGTTACTATTTGGATATAGTAAAAGGGAAGATAAGATCTGCTAACTTCTATTATGTCTTCTTTGGATGTGAAGAAAGGAAATGTAGCAAACCAGAGGGAACACTTAATTCTGCTTCTTGCAAATATTGATATAAGAAATAAGAATCCGCAAGTTCCTCATCAGGTAAATCATTTTGCAGATTTGCAATATTATGTACTGTTGGGTCTATGATGTGATCTCAATTTGCTATGAATATCATATCTGCATCTCATTTTAATATTACTTGCTTGATGCAGCTAAAAAATGGAACAGTACAACAACTGAGCGAAAAAATCTTTAAGAACTATATTTCCTGGTGTAACTATCTTCGATGCAAGCCACACCTTGGGTACGTCTTATTACCATATATAACGTCAACATTAATTTATGTCAAATTAAATTTCATTCATTCTGTCATCTGTGTTTTATATTGTTATTATATCAACACCTACACTATTTATGAATGGCTTTATTTATTTATTTTAGAATTTTTTCGACATCATATGGATGTTTTTATTTAAGCATGTATTTTTACATTATTACATATAATTTGTGTTAAATTCATTATGCAATTTGAACATTTGAGAGCTACTACCAAGTTCATTGTTTATGTATTTGGGTTTGGTCATCATTCTTGCAGCTTATCTACTGGGTAAATTGTCTACTTTACCTTTCAGGTTTCCTCATGACTGTGACCGGCAACAGTTGCAGCTTATCTATATCGGACTTCATCTTCTTATCTGGGGTGAAGCTTCAAATATTCGCTTCATGCCTGAATGTTTATGCTACATTTTCCACAATGTATGTGTGTTTTCTTATTACGTTGTTATTCACTTATAATGTCTGATGAATTTATGTTTATTTGTTAGTTCTCAAAAGCTTGGTGCCCTTGATGTCATTAGAATATCAAATAAAATTGCTGTTTCTGTCACTACTATTTATTAGCGCCATCTTGACCTGATCATGAAAAACTTACCTGATTATGACTAGTTTAGTACTATTTCCATAATCATCATTATTCAGAAGTCTGAATAGCCTTAAAATCAATAATAGATTTTTAGGTTCAATTTTTTCTGAAGAGTTATGTTCAGCATTCATCTTTTCCTGCAAGTTAGGTCACAGTAATATGTCCACAGGGAATTACATAAATGATGAGACAAGGTAATGATGCAGGGTGAAGACTGAATTTAACTCCAATTTTATATGGTAAGCTAATTAACAATTAATTGCATTGGAGCCAACAAGTGATTGGTCCATGGGCTTTACGTAGATGCCAGCAAGTTAAGGGAGTTGGAGGTGAGGGAAAATTTCAGAAGCATGGCAAGAAACAGGAGGGGGGAAGGCCACGCGGTTGGGGGGGGGGGTGCGAGATAGATAGATAGATGACTCATTGCGTGCACTTATTCACCCCAAGAAAGGATGCTGTAAACCAAGTTAGTCCAAAGTGTAACAAATTGATAGCAAGGTTGGGTGGGTAATACAAGTCGATATCTTTGATTGACTTAAAATTATCTTTTGTGAATGGTTGGTAATCACATCTAAACAATTTCCATTTTTCAATTTATATAATCGTCTTTTAAATTCATAACAGATCATTGTTCAAGAATGCTCAATCTTATTCTTGTTTTCTCAATATGCCAGATGGCCAACGTTGTCTATGGGATTCTGTATAGCAATGTCCATCCTGTTAGTGGAGAATCGTTTCAGGAGGCAGAAGCACGTGATGAGGAATCGTTTTTGAGGGAAGTTATCACTCCAATTTACCAAGTTCTTCTGATGGTAATCACAACTTTTATTTGATCAATTTACTTGTTGCCAAGTTTGATAAGATTGCATATAAGAATTATTTACTTGGCACAAAAGGAAGCTAAGAGAAACAAAGGAGGTAAGGCTAGTCATTCTACCTGGCGGAACTATGACGATCTCAATGAGTATTTTTGGTAAGATTCACTATGAGTAAATTCACATTGAACTTTTGATAATCTTGACTTGAAAATTTATTATAAGATTCACTATAAGTAAATTCACATTGAACTTTTGATAATCTTGACTTGAAAATTTATTTATTGATCTAGGTCTGACAGATGTTTCAACCTTGGATGGCCTATGAACCCAAAATCAGATTTTTTTAGGCATTCAGATTCTATACAACCTGCAAATGTGGTCTCTCTCTCACACACGCTGTTCTTTCTTTGTGCTAGTTGATTTATACATTGTTCTCTTAGTGGCAGATTAATCCAGCTGAAAATGTCTTCATTAATTGTCTTGTCCATGCTTTTCTTATGCTTCGTTTTTGTTTAAACAATTTTAGAACATTCATGTGGAGCCTGTATTTGAATTTTAGAATCCTAACCAAGTAGCTGCTGGAAAGAGGAAGCCCAAAACAAATTTTGTTGAAGTCCGTACCTTTTTGAATCTTTATAGAAGCTTTGACAGAATGTGGATATTCTTTATATTGGCATACCAGGTTTTGTCAACCTTTTGGCTTTCATTATATTACTTTTTTCATCATATTTTTTCATGGAACTCAATATCATCTATAACTCCATAATTTCAGGCTATGGTAATAATTGCCTGGAGCCCTGGTGGATCTCTTATTGCAGTTTTTGATGCTGATGTCTTCAAAAGTGTTTTGAGCATTTTTATTACTGCTGCTATTCTTAATTTTTTGAGAGGTATGACTTCAGTCCCGATTACTTTCTGTTTTGTATAATTTTTCAGGACGTGGTACAAAAACTGCGGATTCTTGTGAAGCTTTCTTTTTATGATTGTCAAGTATTAACCTAGCTGACGATTTAAAGTTTTATGGCAATTTTCATCTTGATGTATGCTTTATCTGCAGCTACTCTGGATATAATTCTAAGTTGGATTGCATGGAGGAGCTTGAAATTTACCCAAATACTACGTTATCTTCTAAAGTTTATAGTGGCAGCAGCGTGGGTCGTGGTTCTGCCAATTGCTTATTTTAATACCGTGCAAAATCCCACTGGACTTGTGAAATTTTTCAGTAGTTGGGCTGCGGATTGGCAGAACCAGTCATTTTATAGTTATGCCGTTGCAGTATATTTGATACCAAATATATTGTCTTGCTTACTATTTTTGCTTCCACCTTTGAGAAAAAAGATGGAACGTTCAAATTGGCGAATTATCTCATTTCTAATGTGGTGGGCTCAGGTCAGTATGTTTAACATTCATTACTTCAATTTAATTCATTGTTTGCTGGTTGTTTAGCTGCTTTATATTGGCGAATTATCACATTTCTAATGTGATGGGCTCAGGTCAGTATGTTTAACATTCATTACTTCAATTGAATTCGTTGTTTGCTGGTTGTTTATGTTAGAAATAACGACTCTCCACAATGGTATGATATTGTCCACTTTGAGCATAAGCTCTCATGGCTTTGCTTTAGGCTTTCCCCAAAGGCCTCATACCAATGGAGATGTATTCCTTACTTATAAACTCAATGATCATTCCCTAAATTAGTCAATGTGGGACTCCCTCCCAACAATCCTCAACAATCCTCCCCTTGAACAAAGTAACACTACAGAGCCTCCCCCGAGGCGTATGGAGCCCTCGGGTAGCCTCCCCTTAATCGAGACTCGACTCCTTCTCTGGAGTCCTCGAACAAAGTACACCCTTTGTTCGACACTTGAGTCACTTTTGACTATATTTTTTAGGCTCACAACTTCTTTGTTCGACATTTGAGGATTTTATTGACATGGCTAAGTTAAAAACATGGCTCTGATACCATGTTAGGAATCACGACTCTCCACAATGGTATGATATTGTCCACTTTGAGCATAAGCTCTCGTGACTTTGCTTTGGGCTTCCCCAAAAGGCCTCATACCAATGGAGAATTAGCGAATGTGGGACTCACTTGCAACAATCCTCAACAATTTAGATGCTTTGTATTTTGAGCCTGGCTCTTGGTTTATTTTTCATCTCATAGTAAAGGTCTGGTTCTCTTTATTCTTATATCTGATGTTTGGTTTGGCCATACTGCAGCCTAAACTTTATGTAGGAAGAGGCATGCATGAAGACATGTTCTCATTGCTGAAGTAAGTATACCTTTAATTTATTGCTTTACATCCAATTTATCACAAGGAGTTGAGGGAAGTTCCATTCTAGTGCTGCTACATTCTAGCATTGCAACCTGTGGCTTCAATTTTAGGTTTTATTTGTAATTTCTTTGTTGTCTACATAGAATCTTATGCAACAGAGCTTTTTGGTTACCTGAGTGTTCTGCTTTGCTACCTTTTCCTTTTAAATTATTTGTTTTGTTGACAAAATTTTCTTGGGTTCAGGTATACACTGTTTTGGATTCTGCTGCTAATCAGTAAGCTAGCATTCAGTTACTATGTGGAGGTAGGTCTACTTATCAATCAATAATTTGATTGTAGTATCTTACAGAGATCATAAATGCTATTAATCTAAGTTTATAGATTATCTTTTGCTTTTGTTTTTTAAAGGGAATACTTGTAAAATACCTGTAATCTTATTCATTTTGTGATGTGATATGAAAAGGAGCGAACGTTATGGAGCTTTTTTTTTTCCCTTTTTCTTTTTTCCTTTATAGAAAAATAGAAAATGAAATTAAATGGCTAATATATGGTTACTCAACCACCAGGGTATGACCTGACTTAATGTGGCTAATATATGGTTACTCAACCACCAGGGTATGACCTGACTTAATGGTTAATGGGGTCAATGTAAATAACAAACTCCTTAGAGGGAATGACCTACAAATTAGAATTTAATATCTTAGGAGGTTCTTTTTGACAGCCAAATATAGTAGGTCAACCAGTTGTCTTGTGACATTAGTCGAGATGCGTTCAAGCTTACACACACACACACATATACATACATACACAATGCCATTAACTTGATTTCTAGCTTATGGGTTTTCTTCTCGCTCTTCCAAGTAAATTATTACTCATGATGGATAAATCGTTTTAATAAATCTGGTTCCTTGATTGGTTTAGTTATACACTGATGATTGAATTCTTTTCACATTCATCGCAAGCATTTGGGATGGGGCCAGAAAAAACGTTTTTGTTTGTCGTTCATGCGTGTATCTGAAAATAAACTACTCTTCAGCTACAATATGGTCTTTTCTATTATTAAGTTTAATTTTTATTTCATTGTCAAGGCTGAATGTGACTGGAATATATCTCTTGTAGTAGATTCGGGTGATGAGTTGTCTATCAGAAGTTATTCAAGTGGAACAACTAAGATCGATTGTAACAATATTTCTCCAAGTAATAAAGAAGGACGTGAACTACTATTAGTCCTTACCTCTCTATGATCTGTTAGACTGGATACTGAACCGCTTATTTGATACAATAAATTCAGGAACTAAGCATGGCATAACTAAATTTCCTCATTGTCTATACTGTGGAATTATTTTGACCAAGTTTAGGGGAAACATTTATATTGTTGAGAATCTTATGTTTATTATTTGCTTTCGAGTAGATATATCCACTCATTGGTCCTACAAAGTTGATTATGTCAATGCATATTGATAATTATGAATGGCACGAGTTCTTTCCACATGGTAAGGTTTTATTATTCCAAGAAATATTAAATGTCGTATTAAGATGCTGTTGCTGTTACTAATGGTTACTTTGGAATAATTGCAGTGTCAAATAATATTGGGGCTATTATTGCAATATGGGCTCCAGTTGTCCTGGTAAGTGATAACTAGAATTTCATGAATGTACGATGGACCACATTTAAGATAAGTGTTCTGCTATTGCTACACATCATATGACATGTACTAATGTTTTCTTTCTTGCTGTTACGTAGGTTTATTTTATGGATGCACAAATTTGGTATGCAATATTTTCAACAATTTTTGGGGGCATTCATGGGGCCTTCAGCCATCTGGGTGAGGTTAGTGCCAAGTATCTTTCTAACAAGTGAAATTATACTATCGCCAACAGTTTTAAGAATACATAGTAAATAAAAACAATTTTTTGTTTTTGTTTTGGGGGCAGTATTATAAAATTGAACTTCTCTTTTACAGTTACTTGACTGTTCAATTTTGAACTGGTTGAATGGAATTTTTTTATGATATTATTTTCTAACCTTCGTATTTTTTAGATAAGGACACTTGGCATGTTGCGATCCAGGTTTGAGGCCATTCCTTCAGCCTTTAGTGAACGACTGGTTCCATCATCAGAGAGGAATTCCAAAGGAGAGAACCTGGTAATGTTTGTTTCTGTCATTTATATATCCCTTCGATTATAAACTTCAGATAGTACAGCATGTTATTCTTTTTTCACTAAGTACGGAAGTACCAAATTACAAAAATGATTATATTCATTGTTTTTAACTAATGAAAATAGCATGATTTGGAAGTTGGATAAGGATCAAATAATGTGAAATTTCAAAATGTCTTATTTCAGAATAATTTCTCTTGTTTAGTGCTTTCAAATTCTATCTGGGGAGGCAATAGTTTCAACTTATAATTAACGACTTCTAGTCATTACTTTAATTATTCCTTTTGTTTTATAAAATGTATACTTTATAGTCACAGGAGGAAGTAAATAAGAATATTACCAACTTCTCTCATGTCTGGAACGAATTCATACTAACAATGCGACAAGAGGACCTGATCAGTAATAGGTAATCACCCAATCAAATTCAATTTATATAAAATTTGGAAGTTCCCATCATTTTCCCGTGACTGATACTTTCATGCAGGGATAGAGATTTACTACTTGTTCCATATTCTTCAAGTGATGTCTCCGTTGTCCAGTGGCCTCCTTTCTTGCTTGCTAGTAAGGTATAAAGGATCATTGAAGACTTTTAAGATAGCTGAAAAGCATGCTTTGTATTTTGTTGTTTTTGAATTGAAGAAAACTAGTTAGGTGACTAAGCTTTTTTTCTTCAATGATGCTAGATTCCAATAGCATTGGATATGGCAAAAGACTTTAAGGGAAAAGAGGATGCTGACTTATTCAGGAAGATCAAAAGTGATGATTATATGTATTCTGCTGTAAGAGAATGCTATGAGACACTCGCAGATATAGTAACTGAACTTTTGAAGGATGAAGAAGACAAGAGGTAGGGGGATCATAATGTTAACGTTTTATTTTTATGTAGTCATGATACAACTTTTCCTGCTAACAGCTTTTAGTAGATAAAAAACACTCCTTCCCCCCTATCCATCCTCAGGATAAATTGATATTTTCTCTTATAAAACAGGATTGTGCGGCAAATTTGCCATGAAGTAGAAAGTAGCATACGGGAGAAAAAATTCTTAAGCAATTTCAAGATGAGTGGCCTTCCTTCACTCAGTGAGAAGCTGGAAAAATTTTTAAAACTTTTAGTGGTATGTGTTTATTGTAGTGAAAACAAGAATAGCAACGATGATGGTACCTTTGATAGACCGATGAAATGGACTTGATTGTGTTTATATTTAATCATGTTTTTTTTTTTTTTGACAGCGTGATGATGAAAATGAAAATGAAGTTGGTGAGTCACAGATAATCAATGTTCTCCAGGACATCTTTGAGATTATCACGCAGGATGTCATGGTTAATGGCTCTCAGTAAGTCTTTTTGAAGTGTAGTACGTGAAAAACATTGTCTTCCGATGAAACTTGTTTGATATTCTTGTATGTATATAACCGTTTGTTTCCAATGCAAGAATTCTTGGAGCAGAGGTAGATCCTTATGATAACTCTGATGGGAAGCAGGGGCAGAGGTTTGAGAATATTAACATAGAACTTACACACACCAAATCATGGATAGAAAAGGTTCTCTTAGCTATTATCATTAAGCTTTTTAATGGTATTTTCTTTACATTATCATTTAAAAATGAGGGTTTATCCTATATTGCATTTTTTAACAGGTTGTTAGGCTTTCTTTACTTTTGACTGTCAAGGAATCTGCAATTAATGTGCCTCAAAATTTGGAAGCCCGTCGGCGTATCACATTCTTTGCGAATTCATTATTTATGACCATGCCTAAAGCTCCTAAAGTCCGTGACATGCTATCTTTTAGGTCCGTCATTTTAGATTTTCCTTTCACGCATTTCAATCTCTATTTTGATGAGTAGTTTTTTTTTTTCCTTTCTTTTTTTGTCTTGTGAAAAAAGATATTTTCTGCGATGTGCTAAAATAAATAGGTATGTTCTGTTGGCAATTGATGATGGTCATTTCATTGCAGGTTTTATTTATTTTTCTAAATCTTCTTATGGTGGTAGTTGTTTCTGTATTTATTTTTAGTTTTAAAATAAGGTCACCTACACACGCAAATAAAAAAAAAAGGGAAAAAAGAGAACTTAATAACTTTCTGACGTCATTATTTTCCTGAATGCAATTTTTCTTTGCTATTAAAGAAAGTTGCGTTGTGGCTTTAAAATTTGGAGTACCTCTTGGAGCAAAGAGGTGGTTACTGTCTCAACTACTTGATGTTTTTTTATCATAAACATTGATTTTTTTTTATTTTATTATTATTATTATTTTTTTTTTTCATTTGAGCATTTTACTTACTTTTGTCTATTGAGTTGCAGTATACATTATTGTTTTTCTATTTCACCTCCTGCTTTGGTAACTCAGTTCCTTTTTTTTTTTTTTTTTTTGCTGATTTATGATTAGTGTTTTAACTCCTTATTACAAAGAAGACGTCCTTTATTCCGATGAGGAACTTAGAAAGGAAAACGAGGATGGGATATCCATTTTGTTCTATCTCCAAAAGATATATCCTGGTGAGCTTAATCTTCCTGCCGTTTTTACATTTAATGCCATGGACAGCAACTTACACTTGCGTTGGCTGTATACTAGATGAATGGACCAACTATCAGGAGCGACTTAGAGAACCAAAACTTGGGTATACTGGAAAGGACAGCAAGGAGTTAATACGCCAATGGGTATCCTACAGAGGGCAGACATTATCAAGAACAGGTTGAAAGAAATTTCCTCTATCTCTCTCCCTCTTTTGTGTTACAATTAATGGACCCTAACCTTAATACTTGCTACATTTATAAATCTTGATGGTTTATCAGTACGAGGTATGATGTACTACCAAGATGCGCTTCGGCTTCAGTTCTTTCTGGAATTTGCTGGGGAGAATCGTATGTTTTCTAATTCTATTTTGCTATTATCATGAGATTCAGAATCTAAGCCCAATCATGTTCCCAAACTGAGTAATTGATATACTTAATATCTAGATTTTCCTTATTTTCTTGACAGCTGGTGGTTATCGAAACATGCACTTAAATGAAAAGGATCAGAAAGCATTCTTTGATCGTGCACAAGCTCTGGTTGACTTAAAATTCACCTATGTTGTCTCATGTCAAATCTATGGTGCCCAGAAGAAGTCTGATGATGCTCGTGATCGAAGTTGCTATAGCAATATTCTCAATCTGATGTTAACGTAAGTCAGCTGTTAATATGCTGTTGCTAACCTTTACAAATTTCAAAGACTACCTAAAAGTTCCCTGATTTTATTATGGATAGAAGTAAATAAATAAAAAATATGCAGGTATCCATCTCTACGTGTTGCTTACATAGATGAAAGAGAGGAGACAGTGAATGGGAAGTCCCAGAAGTTTTATTACTCAGTTCTCGTGAAAGGAGGTGATAAATTAGATGAGGTATGGGAGAATAGCTTCTGAATTTTATACTTGCCCGCTGTTATATTAGTAGTTGCAACCATTTTCTGGTTACTTCCAATTTTGCATGCGATGTGCACAATTGTTTTAAAAATTGCATTTTCTACGTAGGATTCTGATATAGTTCTTATTTTTTCTTAAAAAAATAAATAATTGGAGCTTTAGGCTTGATTTGACCACATAACTTCTTTTACCACAAAATTTGAGGTATGGTATACTTTTATTTTAATTCTTTGAACAATTCCTAATGATAATCATGGTCATCCTTCAGCCTTTATCTGTAGGCAAGTGGTGGCATAAGTGTCTTGGTTATGTTCCTCATTGAAGAGTAGCAGCTGGAGCTAGGAGTTAATTTTTTACGGGAGTTTCCCTGGATTTTGCAGTTCTAATTGCTTGCTATATATTTAGGAAATCTATCGAATCAAGCTTCCAGGTCCTCCAACAGCAATTGGTGAAGGAAAACCTGAGAATCAAAACCATGCCATTATTTTCACTCGTGGACAAGCGCTGCAGACCATAGACATGAACCAGGTGATTTACCTTTCCGTCTTCGGTTGAAGATAGTGTATCATGACACCTTTTTACTGTGTCATTGTTCAATTTGTAGGATAATTATTATTGTAGAAAGTTGATTGTTTGCAACTTTACAAATCTCAACAAGTTCATGTTTCTCACAGGACAACTATTTTGAAGAAGCTTTCAAAATGAGAAATCTTTTGGAAGAGCTCCAAAAAACCCGTCATGCAGATCGAAAACCCACAATCTTGGGTTTGAGGGAGCATATCTTTACTGGAAGGTCAGTTAAGTTGAATCTAGTAACTGCTATCTGAGAATGCAAGTAGTCAGTTTTCAATATAGACATTTTTGGTTTGACATTTAATGGTTGACGATGCTTTATACCTGTTTCCTTCCCGTATCTTCTACAGTGTTTCATCTCTTGCATGGTTCATGTCCAATCAGGAAACTAGTTTTGTAACTATTGGCCAACGAATTTTGGCAAATCCTCTAAGGTAAGTCATTGATTTATCTTTATACAATTTCAATGTATGTGCAATACTTGCAAATATATGACATTGACCTCCTGTATTTAGTTAACTTTTGGATTTAATCAGTAAGCCTATCTATTAATATTTTAACTTCTTTTTTTATGGGCATTTTGTGGGTCTATGTGTGTCTTGGTGCTTTTCCAGTTTCTGTTTTCCTTTCGACACTCTTTGTCATCTTGCAATTTTGAAAATGGCTGCAAAATGGTTTCTTTAGATGCTACTAAGAAATAGGGAAGGTGTAAGCCATTTTTGGTCTAAGAGATACCTGCATGAGAACATGAACTGGTGGCAAGAAGATTTGCAATGAAAGTAAGCTAATTGTAAGGACTATTTCCAGGGATTTAATTATGGATTGCTTTATTTCGTTCATCTACTTTTGATCTTTTCTTCAACCTTGTAGTGCGTACTCTATTGCTATCACGATCATTTTCCTTCCCCTTTGCTTAGGTTTAGTACTAGCTTGTAGAATAGTGCCTTGCACAAAATTATACCTTAGAGTTGTATGATTGACAATAAAAGTTAATCTTCTCTTTCAATATTATTATTATTATTATTATTATTATTATTATTATTATTATTTTGTAATACCAGAGTTATGCAATCATCATCAGTAATAAACTATATCATTGATATCATCTCCAACAACTAAATAAATGAAAAGAACCTAGTCAATTTTATCTGCGTTTCTATCTTGGGCAATTACTCTTAATGAATAAACTTAATTCATCATTAATTATATGGTTGCACATGGACAAATTTTGACAATGCCAAATCTAAGAAGTTCATTGGGTACATCTTGGAGTTAGATTCATTTGGTAGATATATGTATTAGATTATTCATGTATAATACATGTATTAGGTAGATTCGTGACTTAGTATTTGGTACATGTATGACCATGGAGGATTTTCCAAAAGGCCTATATAAGGACCACCTATGTAGAGATTTCAAATCAACTAAGAAGAGAATACATCTCTTCCTCTGGAAAATAAAAAGACAGATTTGAGTGTTGAGAGAATTCTGCCTCATTTTCATAAAATTTTTACATTGCTCCAACAAAGTGGTATCGGAGCCAAAAATGGTGAGTTCTGGAAAGATGTCGTTGGGTGCTGTACTACTGCCATGTCTAGTGAAGTCAAACTACAATAACTAGAGTATTGAGATGCGATCCTTGCTCGGGCGCAAGATGTATGAGATGTACTTCAAGACGATTACACCGAACTAGAGAAAATTGGAGAACATGACAATAAGTGACATCAGGACGCAGAAACAAGCACGAATGAGGGACAAAACTGTTGTGCACTTATTATTCCAAGTAGTTCATGAGTCAAATTTTGAGAAGATAGCAAACGCAACAATGGCCAAATAGGCATGAGACATGTTGGCAAAAGGTCTTCAAGGGGGCTGATCGACAAAGTGTGACTCCAAACACTTTGCAGTGAATTGGAAGTTGAAGGAGTTGGAAGGCATATCCGACTACATCACACGTATACAAACTGTGATGAAACAACTTAGAAGCAACGATGAAATTCTCAAGGAGTCGTGGGTTGGAGAGAAAATTTTGTGGTCGCTGAACGACAATTTTGAGAATGTTGTGTGCATCATCAAGGAGTTGAAGGATCTAGAAGATCTAATTGTTGATGATCTTGCAGGATTGCTAGAGGCACACAAGCTGTGCAAGAAGAACGAGTCGCAGAAGGAAGCTCTACAAGCCAAGGCGTCCATCAAGGACAAAAAGGTGCTTTACACGCAAAACTCAAGGACGACAACACAATTTGGTATCTTGTGGAAATGACGGATAGTTCATGAGCTTCCTTCTACTTCACAACACGAATTATTATTTACAAGTAGGTGGTGTGGAAGGTTCAATCAAGGATGTGTATTACGTACCTAATCTCAAGAGCAATATTTTAAGCATGGGGTAGCTTATGGAGAAGGGATTCTCAGTATCTATGAAATATCGGTTGTTGCAATTGAAAGATAGTGTAGGGCATTTGGTAGCACAAGTTGAAATGACCAAAAATCGCATGTACAAGCTAAATTTTTGCCTTAACAATGTACTGCGGCCAAAGGAAAAATCGGACTATTCTTGACATGGTCCGATCAATTATGAAGAGAAAAGGAATGTCGAAGGAGTTTTGGGTGGAAGCAATATTGTGTGCGGTTTATAGGCAGAATCGATGTCCTCATGAGAAGTTGGGAGATCAGACACCACAAGAAGTATGGAGCAGATAAAAGCTTTAAACTGTTTGATTTGATAGAGAAGGTGGTGTTGGTCAGTCGGGATGTGCAAGTGAATGAGTCTAGTTCATGGGATTAGGAAAGATCCACTAAGGTGATAGTCGAGAAAAAAGAATCATCTGCACCAACTAATACTCCACCAATTGTCAATGATGAGATGAGCCTAGACATCCAAGGATGCGCACCATGCAAGACTTGTACGACTCGACAAGTGAGGTACATTTAATTTGTCTTTCAGTGGATGCTGAATTAATCACTTCTAAAGAAGCTATACGAGATGAGAAGTGACAAACAACCGTGGATGAAGAAATAAGATCCATCAAGAGAAATTAGACGTGGGAGCTGGTCGAATTACTAAAGGGAAGTTAGCCCATGGTAGAAAAGTGGGTGTACGAGAAGAAGATGAATGCTCAAGGCAGAATAGAGCTGTACGAGGCGAGGCTCATTGTAAAGTGCTATCAACATAAGGCAGGGATAGACTATGATAAAGTGTTTGCGCCGGTTACAAGGATGGAGACAATTCGTTTCTTCATTGCTTTGGCAGCTCAATTAATTTGCAAATTTTTCAGATGGATGTAAAGTCGGCTTTTTTGGATGACTTGCTAAAATTATAGTTCTACGTAGAGCAACCACCGGGATATGAGAGAATTAGGGGAAAAGAGGAAGGTGTTGAAATTGAATAAGGCACTTTTCGGATTAAAACAAGCACCTTGAGCTTCGAATACCCGCATCCACAGTTACTTCAAGAAGAATGGGTTTACTCAATGCACAAATGAGCATGCAATCTATGTGAAAAAGAAGAGAGGTACTTTCTCTCTGTCGCTATTTATGTTGATGACTTCATTTTTATGGGGAATAATGATGAGATGATAGAGGAATTCAGAAGAGTGATGACTCGAGAGTTCAAAATGATGGATTTGGGCCTGATGAAGTACTTCCTTGATCTAGAGGTAAGACAAGAAAATGATGGAATTTACGAGTCACATTAAGCATATGCGAAGGAAATTCTGAAGAGGAATAAAATGATGGGTTGTAACTCGGTATTAACACCTATGGAACCTAGAGCGAAACTTTCTAAGTATGATGGTGGGGAACGAGTTACAATCCATAGGACCTACTTTCATGAACAGATTTTGATTTTGAAAAGGCCAAAATCTAAGAAGTTCATTAGATACATCTTCGAGTTAGATTTATTTGGTAGATACATGTATTAGATTATTCTTGTATCGCCATAATGATAGTACGTGTATTAGGTAGGTTCGTTATTTAGTATTTGGTACATGTATGGCCATGGAGTATATTTCAAAAGGCCTATATAAGAACCACCTAGGTAGAGATTTCAAATCAACTTAAGAAGAGAATACATCTCTTCCTCCAATAAAATAAAAAGACAGATTTGAATGTTGAAAGAATTCTGCCCCTTTCCATAAATATTTTACGCTGCTCCAAAAGTTACAACATTTCTCACTTATCCCGAAGTTATATGTTTTTTGTGCTACTGTTTACCATATGTATTTTGGTGGTGAAAAAACATTCTTATTTGATTTGAATTTTAAATTAGTCCAATCTGTTGAAACGTTACTATCATGGATGGGTTTCATAAGCTCACATGTCACTTTCACAGGGTACGTTTCCATTATGGTCATCCTGATGTATTTGACAGAATCTTCCACATAACTAGGGGTGGCATCAGTAAAGCTTCTAGAGTCATTAACCTAAGCGAGGATATATTTGCTGGTATTTCTTATTTCAATTGAAGATGATATTCCTAAAGATTCCACCAGTCAATTAATTGTGCTAATCTTAACAGGATATAATTCAACTCTTCGTGGGGGGTTTGTCACACACCATGAATACATCCAAGTAGGCAAGGGGCGAGATGTGGGCATGAATCAAATATCACTTTTTGAGGCAAAGGTTGCAAATGGGAATGGAGAGCAGACACTTAGTCGTGATGTTTATAGGCTTGGGCGTCGTTTTGACTTCTACCGAATGATGTCCTTCTACTTCACAACTGTTGGATTCTACTTCAGTAGTATGGTATTATTTCCATAAGCAATATCCGTTTGAGTAGTATTAACGTATAATATATATATGGCTTTGCACTATCCTTGAATAACTGCTCAAAATGTTCCCCTTAAGATCAACACGTGGGCTCCTGACTTCAAATAGGTCAAGTATTTACTCAGTACATGTTTGTGTGCTTGGATTTCTAACTAATATCTCGTCTTAAGTAATAGATAGAAAGATGTAATTGCTTCTGCTAACTGTGTTTATATGTAAATGCTAACATCAAGAGAATGTGTACGTATTAATCTTTTTCCGGCAAAGATGCAATATTTTTTTGCTCAAAAAAATTATTGATGCGCATGTTTTTTTCTATAGGCAATATTTGTTTAGTAGGCTATTGCCAACTTGACTGAACTTAAATACTTGATAGGCTATATTAAGATATCCTGATAGGCTTGAACTCTGTGGATAGTTTTGGTGAGGGGCTGAATCTTTTTCGTAGTACGAGTTCTAAGACCTATTAAGTCCTTTAGTGGGAAGAAATCTTCTTCCAAATTCGAGAAGGTTTACAGTAAATGATTATTCTTTGACTTCCGATTCACATATGGTGCTTTCTGTTGCCTGCGCATGTTCGTCATAATGCAAGGATCATTCTTAGCTTTTGAATTATACAACTCGCAGGTGACTGTGCTGACAGTATATTTATTTTTATATGGACGTTTATACATGGTTATGAGTGGTGTTGAAAGGGAGATTCTTGAAAACCCTTCCATACGTCAGACGAAGGCTCTTGAAGAGGCTTTGGCTACCCAGTCTGTATTTCAACTAGGCTTGTTGCTGGTACTACCAATGGTTATGGAAATTGGCCTTGAAAAAGGATTTCGCACTGCCCTTGGTGATTTTGTTATCATGCAGCTGCAACTAGCTTCTGTTTTTTTCACATTTCAGCTTGGAACTAAAGCCCACTTTTATGGTCGAACAATCTTGCATGGAGGTTCTAAATATCGAGCTACTGGTCGTGGGTTTGTTGTTTTTCATGCAAAATTTGCTGATAATTACAGGCAGTACTCAAGAAGTCACTTTGTCAAAGGCTTGGAACTTTTTATTCTGCTGCTTATTTATCAAATCTATGGAAATTCATATCGCAGTTCAAAACTTTATCTATTCATCACTTTCTCCATGTGGTTTCTGGTTGCCTCCTGGTTGTTTGCTCCCTTTGTGTTCAATCCATCTGGATTTGACTGGCAAAAGACGGTTGATGACTGGACAGATTGGAAAAGGTGGATGGGAAATCGTGGTGGAATAGGGATCTCCCATGACAAAAGTTGGGAATCTTGGTGGGATGGAGAACAGGAACACTTGAAAAGTACAACACTAAGGGGAAGAGTGCTAGAGATAATACTTGCTTTACGATTCCTGTTATACCAATATGGAATTGTTTACCACCTTGATATATCTCATAGCATTAAGAGCTTCTGGGTACGGATTTTTTCTATTATCACTAAGATATTTTCTCTCATTATCCAAATGATATTTCTTTGGATCTGCTGCCAATATTTCACTGTTGTTTTTCGCTTCAATGTCTATCCAGGTTTATGGACTTTCTTGGGTTGTCATGTTAATTGCTCTTGTTGTCTTAAAGGTATTCCCCTACACAAGGATCTCATATCATTTTCTTACCTCGAAGGCTGATTTGCTCTAACATGTTTACTATTTTAGGCTGGTTAATTTGCCCTCTTGTTTACTGATGTTTATGTTTCATGTGGCTACCAGTTGGTATCCATGGGCAGACGAAAATTCGGTACCGACTTCCAGCTCATGTTCAGAATACTAAAAGCTCTTCTCTTCCTCGGTTTCATGTCGGTCATGACTGTCTTGTTTGTAGTATGGGGCCTCACAGTATCAGATCTATTTGCAGCTCTCCTTGCGTTCTTGCCTACTGGATGGGCCATCCTTCTGGTAAGTTTTGCCATTATGCTCTCATATGACATTGTTTGTTTAGCACAGCTTTCTTTAAATAAATTACATGCGAAAGACCTGGTATTGATTCATCTTTATCTGTTTCCAAAGATTGGGCAGTCATGCAGACCGATGATGAAAGGCATAGGATTCTGGGAATCAATAAAAGAGCTTGCAAGAGGGTATGAATACATCATGGGTCTCGTTATTTTCATGCCCATAGCCATTTTGTCCTGGTTCCCATTTGTATCAGAGTTCCAAACACGTTTGCTGTTCAATCAAGCATTCAGTAGAGGTCTGCAGATTTCAATGATTCTTTCTGGAAGAAAAGATACGTCATTACACGAAGGTGTTGAAAACTGTCAACGACCAAAAAATGTCGAAACAAATAACTTGAAGCAGAAAAACAACGTGAAGGGAGAAATCTTTTGAATAGAGGGACCTTAAGTACTTATGCTTTATTAATTCTCTTTTTTTGTCGTGGAAATAACATACATCTTGTGAGTATTTATAGTGGAGATTGCACAACCTATCTCCTAAACTTCCTCCTCAAATTTCTAATCTCTTAGATCAGCAAGTGATGATTATTGTAAAACTTCACACGTTTACCGTAGTTTAAGATTAACAAATTTTGACATTCAGTGATGTTTTTCTCGACTCTCTTGCATATTATTTGTCTACTCTCTAATCCATAGGAACTATATAAAATATTTGATGATATGCAACCCATTGATTCTGATATAGCTGCTCTCCCCAATGGATCATACGTACATATATATCCCAAGGAGCAATAAGTCCTAAAATGACAAACTCGATTAACTGGTTTTAGAGGTGGAAAAAGGAAGAAAAAAGTAGTTGAAGGGAAACCGACAATCATTGGAACAGAGTTAGTAGGGACTCCAGTGGCCCACCTGAGGGGTCATCCTTAACCCAACACCCCATGCTTGTTGCTCACTGCACAGATCACCCGTTTCCCTCAGGTCACCGCCATTACTAATCTCATCCAAATTCTCAACTTTATAACTTACTCTCCCGATCTTAGAGGTCCACCATTTTTGTTGGCATATTATCCGGTGTCTAACTTTGATTTCATGTGTAATGCTTCAAGTCCACCACTAATAGATATTGTCCACCTTAGTCTACCATTGTCAACTTTACAATTTTAAAATGTGTTTGTTGGTGAGAGGTTTTCACACTTTTGTAATAAATGCTTTGTTCCCCTCTCGAACAATGTGGGATCTCACCATGTGTATTATCTATATTGTCAATTCGAAAATAATTTAACTATGTATAAAGATTAAACTTTGAGTCCCGATCTCCATTAAAAAAAATAAAAAAAAATAAAAAAAAAAATTATGGATATTAACTACTAACACAATGTAATGTTTTGATTAAAATATTTGACTACTTAAAAATGGTATTATCCGATAGAAGATTAGCCACTTTTATAAAAAAAAAAATCTTCTTTTTCCTCCCAGCTACTAATCTAGCTTCTTCAATTAACTTTTCTAATCTAATTTACTGAAAAAAGAAAGAAAAAAAAATTAAAAAAAATGTATTTTGATTTTAATCAGCATAATATTACAATTTCCGAATTTGGTTTCAACTGAAAACTCTTTTATTATCTTCTAAATGTTTCATTTAATTCCCATTAATTTTCCTATTATAAAAATTATAAAAGCTCGACAATATTAAAATATTTGATTGTATTCCGTCAGTGGCTAAAAATTGTAGGTATAAAATTAAGTAATTGAGCGCTCCCAGTCTTTATCATACGCATTTTCATCACTAATTTAATTCATCTCCCCAAAACACACGTGTAAAACAAAAATCTCCCCCAAATCAAATTCAATTAAATTTCTCAACATTATCTTTAATATATTTAAATCAAATTATCAATTAACTCAATTTCAAAGCCTCCTGAAATTTTTCTTATACTTTAAAAATATTAAATTAAGAATTACCAAAAGAAAAAAATATATATATTTTTATTACATTCATAGGCTCATCTCAAGATTCGGATAATTTTTTTTTTTTTTTTTTCTTACGATTCTCTTTTCATTGGTATCCGCTACGGGCAGGCAATCGGCTAATCCTAGAGCCTACCATTATTCTCCGTCGATCCTCTCTGCCAATTCGTCATTTTGTGTTGCCACGTTATATGATTCACTCCTCGCTGCCCTTCATTCCCGATTTACCGTCTTACATTTTCCCCGCCGATCTGGTTTACTGGCCGTCACATCCAGATACTTGGGGTTGACTCTCTTTCTTTCTCCATCTCTCTCTTAATTACTCAACTCTTTGCTGTTTATTCAATGCTTTTTTTTCTTACCCAGCTGTTATCTGCAGTGCCATAATCCTGTTCACTTTGTTCTTGCCGTTTTCCCCATCTCCGGCGACCTCCATTGCAACCCCAGTTTCTCTTTTAACCTTTTCCAAGCTCCTTCTCGCTTCTGCATACTCAAACCCACCATTCTCACCTACCCTTTTCCCCCCGACTTCTCATTCCCCCATTGTTGTTTGTAATTTGTAGATTCTCTTCTCTACTTCTCTCTCTCTCCCACATAAATTAGCTTTCGTTCTGCTATTTATCTTGCATTTTCCTCTACCATTCCTACAATTGTTGCTGACCCTTTGAGGCTGCTACCCCCGAGAGAATCTGGAATTGGAGGGTCTGGTTTTTTTCAGGTCGATATTGGACTATCTATGCTTATTGGGTCCCAGTTGGTTAAAATAGAAGCCCTTTCTCTGCTTCTTTGGGATCTTAAAGAGGAAGATCAAGGGGGTTAGGCTAGATCTGTTGAAAGGTGGATGAATGCTTTCTACTTTGAACCACTTTCCTTTGTTTTCTTTAATTTGTTCACATTTCTTTTTTATGTCTTTTACTTGAATCATAAGTGATGCCTTCTACAAATTCATACCTTTTGTTTGATAGATTTAGAACTTTTGATTTCGCTGTTGGTGGTTCATTACTCTGGGTTTTCTTCTACAATGGGATATTGAATTTATTTTGCTTTCTTCGTCATCATGACTTGTACATACGAGTATCAGTCGGGGTTTGTTGTGGAAAGAATAGAATCCAGTTGAATGCTCAATGCTGATGTAAAGTATCTTCCTTAACCGTATTAGTTTCCCTTTTTGTGTTCTATCTCTGGATTTATGCAATATTTTAAGAACTTGTGAAGGAGATTGCAATTTTGGAGGATATTTCTTATTATGAACTTTGTGTTTTAAATGGCTGTCTAATTGTGAAGAAACTTTAGTGACTTGTGTTATTGATACTAAGCTCTCTCAGGAATCTCTTACCTATAATTTGAGACTGCATGATGTTTTGCATCTAATTCTCAGGTCTAAATGTCTTGATTTATCTGCGGCTGGAACTTAGGGGTCCGAGCCAGTTCGAAGTTTTGGCATCTTGAGGATCAACCATCAGCTATGTCATCTGGAACTACTTTGAATACAGAATTGTCAAAGAAAACGTCCTTCCTTGGTTTGTCCCTATGGGTTTTGATCTGCTTATGTGTTGGTGCATTTATTGTTTTGATTCTTGGTATCTTATCTGTATGGGTGATGTTTCAAAGAAAAACAAGGAGATCCCCAGAAAACTTCTCTACTTCTCAAATACCAAACGTCTCGAAGGATATTAAGGTGGATAGAATCGCGACTCAATCTGCCCACGGAAATCATCTTGAGAACCTTTATCATTCTATTCATGATAAATCAAATGAGAAGAACTCAGAGAAGATGATTGGTCATTTGAGCATGAGCAAGTCGAGTGATCCTGATAACATAAGCCAATGCAGCTCCAATTACTATCATGAAAGGGTTTTTAGCTCACATTCAGGAGAAGAAGGAAGCTCTGGGACTGTTAGAAAGCAGTCTTCCATGTCGTATGGAGGATATGGAGGACTTGTGACTGCCTCTCCTCTCGTTGGCTTACCCGAAATTTCACATCTTGGTTGGGGTCATTGGTTTACCCTCAGGGACCTAGAATTTGCGACACATCGTTTCTCTCCAGACAATGTTCTTGGTGAAGGGGGTTATGGGGTTGTCTATAAAGGCAGACTGATAAATGGAACTGAGGTTGCAGTAAAGAAACTTCTCAATAATCTGTAAGGAATTTAGGAGTTTGAAACTTATATAAAACTATTAGCAATGGTCATTGTTCTCTTAAAGTTCAATTTCCTTCTTCATAGGGGACAAGCAGAGAAAGAATTTAGAGTTGAGGTGGAGGCCATTGGTCATGTAAGACACAAGAACCTCGTACGACTCCTTGGCTATTGCATTGAAGGAGTTCATAGGTACTATTTACACTGTCAGTATGTCTTTAGTTGACTATTTTGAATCGATTCTCAAAGAAAATGGCTTTTCTCTTTTTACTTGCACAGGATGCTGGTCTATGAATATGTGAACAATGGCAACTTAGAACAATGGTTACATGGCGCTATGCGGCAACATGGCACCCTTACATGGGATGCCCGGATGAAGGTGCTTCTTGGCACTGCTAAGGCGTAAGTAACATCAGTTTACACATTTTTATGAACTCGGCACTCTGATTACGTACGGTTTCTGATGACCTGACATTATTTGCTTCAGTTCTCTTTAATCTCAGTTCGTTCGTCCACTGGTTTTAATTTTTGGGTAGAACATTACTTCTAAATGACTGCAAAACTTTCAAACTTGAGAATGTTACCAAACTTCTTTTCCCTGAATACAGGCTAGCATATTTACATGAGGCAATTGAACCGAAGGTTGTCCACAGAGACATAAAATCTAGCAACATCTTAATTGATGATGAATTTAATGCAAAGGTTTCAGATTTTGGATTGGCCAAACTTTTGGATGCAGGAGAAAGTCACATCACGACTCGAGTGATGGGCACATTTGGGTATATGCTTATTTTTCATTCTATTCTATAACCTATTGCGATAAAGAATCTTCACATAGAAGCTAATCGTGTTTTTCGTTTGTCCTAGGTATGTGGCACCGGAATATGCCAACACTGGCTTGTTGAATGAGAAGAGTGACATTTATAGCTTTGGCGTTCTCCTTCTGGAAGCAATTACGGGAAGGGACCCTGTTGATTATGGCCGTCCTGCTAATGAGGTACTTCTGACTGTTAATACTATTGGTGGTTAGTTTCGTTCATGTATGTATGCTGGCACATAATGTAACGGCCCAGGCTCACCGCCAGCAGATATTGTCTTCTTTGGGCTTTCTTTTTTGGGCTTCCCCCAAGGCTTTAAAACACGTCTGCTAGGGAAAGGTTTTCACACCCTTATAAAGGGTGTTTCGTTCTCCGCCCCAACCAACGTGGGATTGTGGGATCTCACACATAATTTCCGTATCTCAATTGACATTATTAGCTTATGTACTTCCCTGCCAGTAATAGTGTACTTTATTCTTCAGGTTAACCTTGTTGAGTGGTTAAAAGTGATGGTAGGCACAAGGAGAGCTGAGGAAGTTATAGATCCAAGTCTTGAAACTAAACCTTCTACACGCGCATTGAAACGTGCCCTTCTGATTGCGCTTAGGTGTGTGGATCCTGAGGCAGATAAGAGACCAAAAATGACTCAAGTTGTTAGAATGCTTGAAGCTGATGACTACCCATCACGCGAGGTACGTGTCGATGAAATATGCGAACCAAGATAATAAATCATACTGCTGTTTCCTGCCTCCTAAACGACCTTCTCTCTTGCAATCCTACTGTTCTGTTAAAAAATTCTCTGGTCAACCAATTTCTTATTCATATTAGTTCACTCACAATTGTAGTAAAGGGCTAATGGGCATTGCTCTACAATAGCCAAGGATCTTATTTCCACCATGCAGCAGTGTTACTGTTCTGAATTTTCTTTCTCATTGAGATAGACTTTAGGCCAACATATTTCATACTGAAGCTATTAATGATGTCAATCATCAGAAATTGAGAATATGGAGATTGTTTTGTAGGATCGGAGGAGCCAAAAGAGCAGCACGGCGAACTCGGAAATAGAGTCGACGAAAGAGACCTCGAGTCCAGCTGAGGTTGGAAGTAAAGCAGTGGATTCAGAGAGCAGAGAGGGGAACGCATGAGTGGTTTGAAACTAGCTCTTCTCTTATTATCATTGCTGGTAGCATGGTTTGAAAGCAGTTGGATGGGTGATGGTCCATTTGTTTCATAGTACATATCACTACTGCACCCTTTCTAGATCACATAAAGTTATATATATAGAGAGAGAGGGAGAGAGAGAAAAATGTTTGTTGTGGCCACTTGCTCTATCATTCCCTCTTTCACATGATTGTAATTTCTGCTCCCTCCCCCTTTTTTTCTGAGAGAACAGAACTCTCTTTTTCTTTTCTTTTCTTTTCTTTTTTGGCTTTAATTGTTGGTTCACTTACCATTGTTATTATAAATTATTAATTTTTTTTGGAAGAAAAAAAAAAAAAAGAATTTATTTTGAATAACTCTCCATGTTAAATGAAGGCATCACAGCCCAACCAGAAGCTTTTTGGGTTCTTCTTTATTTAATGGGCATTGCTTTTATTTTCATCTTTTTCAAGCACACTTCTTCTTCCCCTTTCATTGGGTATCCATCCTCTGTTTTAATATCATTTCCATCTCCTTAATTTCCGTGAAATACTATGATGATGTCTTGTCCCCAAACCCCATCTTATTATTACTCTTTCATCTTTCATTATTATTGGATAATCTTCATTTTTCTCTACCCACTTTTGTTGTGTCCATGTTAGGTGTTTTTATTTTCCTTTTTAGTTCAAACTTTGAAAGGTTTTGTAAGGACACTGCTAAGTAATATATATAGTTCTCTATATTTCATTCGCATTAGGTAAACTAAGTCAAAGCGTTTTTATTCAAATTTTATATGGAACAATTCCAACTCGGTTAATGATGCCTATAGAGATGTTCACGAGGCAAGGATGACATCTCTGCCTCTGTCTTCTCCTCCATTTAAATCCATGTTTCGGTAAGATTTCCTATGGAAAATTTGGAGGATTGGGTTTTTCACAGAAAATTGTTCCCTATTATTATTTATAACAATAATCTAAAATTTCCTGACTTAGAGTGATAGGACAGTGAACAGCTTGAGATCGGTTCGGGTTTGCTCGAAAACTTAAAGCATCAAGCTCTTGTCTCACTCCCTTTCAAGATGGATCTCTGCTAGATAAATAAATATCTCTAGATATCTCTCTACCAGTCTGATATTGAGTTGAATAGTTCATATAGTTTCATGTTTCTTTCTTTTTAATTCCAAACCTAACTATTAAATTACTGATAATTTTATCACATTTAATTCAATAAATGCTTCCATAGTTTGTTAGCCTAACTTTTAATTTGACTCCTTTAAGCAAAAGGAATATGTTGATCATAATTAATATTGCAAAATGAAAAGAAAAAAAAAATGCTACCTAATAGTTGACAATTGAAAAAAAAAATGCCAAATGTGATAGCCATCGTTTATCTTCTAGAGAAGCAAGTCGAGAGCCGAGCCCATGGTAGCGCCGTCTCCAACTAACATTCTCATGCTAGTACCAATGAAAATGAATCGAGATTGAATTAATAGCCATATTCGAGGGTACGACCCATTTGAATAGGATCAATTCTATAGGTTATATAACTATATCCTTGAGTTCTTATTCAAGGGTCGCCTATTTAGCCTCGAGGACAACGAACCTCTATCGCTTATTAAGTGGTACAACTCACATTCAAATTCGACAAACTTGGAACTCCATGTCTTTGTAACGTTCCTTGGAAGACACAGCATCCAATAATTAATGTAAGGTTGACCTTGAAACTTGTCATTAAACAGGCTGCAAAAAGTCAACTCTCCATTCATTCCTCTACTGCTTGAAACCTTCCTTCTTAATTTTAGCTTGTTTTATAATGAAAATGATGGGTTTTTTTGGGATTACAAAGTTGAAAATAGGCCATAGATTTTAGAGATGTTTAAGAACATAAATGAATATTATGTATACAATATAAGATGAAACATGCATGCATATCTATACTAATGTTATCATAATTAATGTATTAATTAGTTGGAGATTATTATATGGAAGAATTTTGACATGATTTATAAAGTTAATTAAACAAATCTTTGTAATCCAAGTTGGAGATTGCGAATTTGACCAGCAACCAACCCACTTGATCTTGATGCTTCATCTGTGCGTCTATTGGAATAGAATCGTGTTTGTTCATATCTATGCTTAGATTTAATCAAAATTAACTGAAATTTTGAATGAATTCAAGAACATATTGGTTGGTAACTACTCGGGTTCGACTAAAATTTCATTTTGAACCCGTTCGACTAAAACATCAATTACTATCTTAAAACAAATAATTAAGGTAAGATTGTCCACAATAATCAAAATAACGATGCCTTCACCAAGACAACTTCGATCTGAATCATTTAAACGACATATCAGTCTCTGTCAATCAAGGCAGAGATTATTGAGAAACGAGATGTAGTCTTCATTTGAAAATCATCAAGAAGGACAAATTATCAGCCATGTTGACTGCTACCTCATTCATTAACTCCTGATATTGCAATTATTATGGTTTGTTTTGCTTTAGGTTTTTGTTCTGATCCTGCTTTGTCTTCTAAATTATTGTCTAATTCTCTCACTTCCTCCATCCTACAACATCGATCTCACATCGGTTGGAGAGGAGAACGAAACATTCTTTACAAGGGTGTAGAAACCTCTTCCTGGCGGAAGCGTCTTAAAAATCTTGAGGGTGTTGGATGAAAGTCCCAAGCTAATTTAAGGAATGATCATGAGTTTATAATCAAGAAATACTATCTCCATTGGCATGAGACCTTTTGGGGAAGCCCAAAGCAAAGTCACGAGAACTTATGCTCAAAGTGGACAATATCATACCATTGTGGAGAGTCATGTTACTCTAACATAAGGAAAGCCCGAAAGTGAAATATCAAAGAAAACAATATTTAGTAGCAGTGGGCTTGAGCTGTTACAAGTTCATCTGCATGCATGGGTGAACCTAATCACGATGATGAACCAAAATCAAATATAAATAAAAACACCCTCCAAAAATGTTGGAGAGAAAATTGGTCTTTTACATACGTAGACAATGCAAAAACATGCATGATAAACAACGTAGGACAGGTTCTGACGCCTCCATTATATGTTAGCTACATGGGTTTATCCTAATACAATAGCCAGGAAATATATATAATATATACACAATATAGATATTATTCTGATAAGGAAAGATCCTATTTTTGAGTGAACAAATCTTGCAACAAACCATAATGATCAGGCATTTGAAGGCTTAGATTCTGGTACATCCCCGATGCCGGGTCGGCTCGAGAGTTGGTCGGTAACAAATGCGAAAAGAGTTCATGAGGAAGCGTAGGACCAGAGGAGGGTGCGGTGAGCGACGTCGACGCCGCCGATGCATAAAACGGAGACGACATGATTCCAGCAGAATGGCCTCGGAGTGTAGCTGGGCAATGGTGGTTGTGTTGACCTTCATATGTAGTAATCACCACAGATGGATCTTGATATGATCTTTCCACTCGCTTCTTCACTAAACACTTTTGACTCGTGCATCTGTAGTAGCTTCTGCAGGTTTGTCACACATTTATCACATTATTACATTAAATAAATCTATAATGTAATTAACTTACAAGGTAATTAAAAGGTGAAAATAATTATGATTAACCTTGGGTAAGGACTGTTTTTTACTGCCTTTTGTCCATATTTTCTCCATCTATATCCATCTTCAAGGTGATCTATCTCACTCTTTGTCAAGAAAGCAAACCGTGGCTCCCTCTGCCTCTTCTCTTTCTTTTTTGATATGTTGTTCCTTATAAAAATAATTATATTAATTATTATTATTAATATATTTTTTTTTTTGAGTCAAATCCTCCTCCAATTAAACCATAAAAAAAATTCAAAATAAAAATTCAAAAATTAAAAATTCACATACTGTTTCTTGGACTTTTCTTCATCTTTTGGGTCCTCTTTGATGCTCTTGATTGAATCTTCTTCAACGACGGCCTCATTAGACGAAGACGACACAGAAGAATTCTGGGTGGTTGAAGATTGGTTCAAATTCTTGCCTCCACAAGAAGCCTTGTTTTTCGACACGTCGTCCACCGGAGAAATGACTTCAGATGAAGAGCACGACACGTCGAACGCTCTCGACAGGCTGTTGTAGTCCAACGAGGTGTCCAAGAAGTTAGTGAAGCTCATCAAAGCAGGATCCAACGGTGGGTGCTGCTGATGGAAGATCGAACGGTTCATATCCAGCTGGTTGTAATGGAATGGATCATACGGCTGGTATAGATTCTTCCCTTCTTCATTTGACATTTGGAAATAATATGATCAAATAAATTAGGGTTTCCCAGATCGATGAGTCTCTGAAGAAGAAGAAGAAAAAAAAAAACCCCAAGCTTTTGCCTCATAAACTCTCCACTCTCCTTTTGTTTTTTTTTTTTCTTTGTTAATTCATTGCACATGAATTGACAGGCCTTTTAAAAAATTAATGTTTAATTATTTAAATAATTAAATATTTTAGATCTAGAAAATATCGGCTCTTTTATTTTTTAACTGGGTCAATTTATCAGCAGTTAAAATACACAGCAATTCCATTAATTTAATCTCAACTATCTACAAAGTAATTGCAGTAAAAAAAAAAAAAAAAAAAAAAAAAAAACTTAATTTACGAGTCGCAGTCATTAGTAGTCAACAATTCCAGCTTATAATGTATTGATAACCCTACCCATTCCTTCTGACACGACGCCACGTGTGACAAACCGGCACCGGCGTTTGACCGTTGTTCCGGCACGTGGGAAGACGTATGTGATGGTGGTGGTGGTGATCAAACCCTGACGTCATTTCAGAAGTCATCAAAACCCTAATTCCCATTATTCTCGCCCCGTGATTTAAACCTTTTTTTTTTTTTTTTTTTTTTTTAATATATATTTATTTAGTAATATGTGTATATAAAGTTGTTATGTACATATGTGTGACAAAATAAATTATTGTTAGGGCTAAAAAAAAAATATTCGAACCCCGAGATTTACGATTTTTAATATTTTAAGTTAAACCAAACATGAAAAGAAGGAAGGAAAAAGAGAGATAAGAAAGAAGGGTTCCTAATCAAGTTGACTTTGATTAGACGTGTCTAAATAGACCTAATCAACTGTTCACAATATTATTGTTAGATTATGTTTCTTCATTTCATATTTAGCACCTTAATTCGTGTTCAACAAATCTAATGTTTAATATAAATCAATGTTTTCCAACAAAGCCCTAGCATTTTGTATTTTGCCTTTCCCCTATTCGGGCAAATCCGACATTAACCAAAGTCCCCATTAATTTTTTCATTTGGTTATTACATTCCAAAATTTTACAGTTTTACCTAAGTTACGAGTTTAATTTAATACATATATATATATATATATATATATATATATATAGCTTGATTTAGTTGACATTTTTGGTATACCCTTTCCGTAAATTTATTTGTTTTTTTTTATAAACAAAACAAAAAGACGTCAACAAAATGTGTGTAAACATGGAACATATTTAAAATTTTCAAATTACTTATATTAGTAACGACATAATCCCAGCTAATACGAAGAATCCTTAGGTGAGAGAAAATATACAGGATTTTTTATTTTATTAATTAAAATAACAAGTTTGACTCGGTCAAACTTATTGAAGTTGACACATTCCAATCTAATAATTTTATACAATTTTTCCTATATATATATATATATTTTAAATAAGTATTATTTGAATTATGAGTGTTGTAATTAAGTATGAAAGCGTTGGGAGCAATAAGGGGAAAAGAAATGAAATTATAATATATATATATAAGTACAATGTATTAAAAGCTTTAATTTCAATGAATGCATAATGATGCCTATAGAAAAAATGAAGGAAATGAGACCTATGGTTCCGCCAATCAAGAAATTTTAATAAATTACGAGAGATTAAAGAAATAGAGAGTTAGTTTTGTTGGGACGAGAATAGTCAAAAAGCTAAATTTTATTGGACATAGTTGACCCTGTGACATAGGCTGCTTTTTTAGGCCTTAATTTGTTTGCCTTATCTTTTTTATACCAAAGTTTAGTTTGGGGGAATAACAAAATGGGCTCTGATTCTGATTCTGTGGCTTAGTGTATTCCATAGCTCGATTCACCATTACATCATAACAGCGTTTTGGAGTCAATTTTGTTGGTTAGGTTGGTATGGATCACATCATGGGCCTCGCTGTGGCCCCAACTCATGATGCCCTCATTCTACCAAATCCTAAAAAGACCTTTCCTAAACAAACTTTGACACTAAAAATCGATCAAAATAACTCACGTAAATATGATATTTCTACTATTGTATCCAGATTTCCGTGAATTTGAGATCTCGATATTTTTATCGAATTTTAAACTATGGTTGGTTTGCTAAATTTTAATGGTCGTGTTTGTTAGACGAACACGACTCTCCACAATGGTATGATATTGTCCACTTTGAGCATAAGCTCTCATGACTTTACTTTGGGTTTTTCCGAAAATACCTTATACCAATGGAGTTTAGCTGGTAAAGATGAAATAATTTGGAAAGGATGGGGCATAAAATTTGATCATGGGCCGTGTAAATTCGATTGGGTCACATAATGTGGACTGTGGGCGGTCGAAGTTTGGGCCTTTTTTGATCCATGGGCTTCCATTTTGTCGGGCTTTATTTATTTTTATTTTTTAAATATTTTCTTCCAAAAATTTAATGTTATTTCGGAAAGAATTGGCCTGCAACTGCAAGCATTCAAGAGGACGGAACGAGAAACGGAGATGATATTGAACTCTGCAGCAGCCGTGGCTAAGGTTGTTCCTTTCCGGCCTCTGTTGAAGCCGATACGTGCCTCTTCCAATATCAGCACCGAACAGCTACGCGAGGAGCTCAGTCACCTTCATTCTGAAGCAGACAGCACAAGAACCAAGGGTATGTGTGCGTTCTTTTGCCTGTGCTACTACTGCAATTACTTTCTATAATCTTAGCCAAATTAGATGCTAATTCCAGCCTCATTTATTTTGATTTCCTTTTAACAAGTTTTTGATTCGCGAGGTGTGTGTTGGATTGTTGAATTGGGAAATGGCAATGGGTGTCGTGCATTGTTCTTTTCTGCCGCGAAATTTAATTTACCTGATTTCTCGCTCCAATACCCTTACAATTATTGTCATCTGTCTCAATGACCTGTTTTTGGAATGAAATTGTGGTTAATTCAGCAAACAATGCGAGAATGAGACTTTTGAGATTGTCTGAGGCTGCTGAGAAGCTACGGCGACAGGCTGCTATTAGCGTACGAACAGGGAAGGAAGATGACGCGAGAGATCTGCTTTTCCAGAAGAAGAAGGTAATGCAAGCGCTGGAGAAGTCAAAGAGTCGAATCAAGCTGTTTGATGAACTGTCAGCAAAGCTTAATGAGGTAAAATAAAGTAATAAGCAAAGCTTAATGTTTTACTCGTATTTACGCACTAATCTGGTGGAGCTTTTAGTTACTGCAATGTCCTATATGTTCAGTTACTGGACTTATATATTCCAGTTAGTCCGTTTGTGATATCATTCATGTCGTTGAAGCGTTGCAAAGGGTTGTCAAATGATAAAACAGAACTCACTAGGTACTCCACTTTGGCCAAGAGGCATGCGGCGTGGATTCCTATAGAGTCCTTGACCAAGGATAATTTCAAAAGGGGTTTATCTATCTGGGCAAAAGCTCAAAAGAAAAGTAATGCTTGTAATATTATGGTAGCATACCATGGCTGGTTTTGTTTTAATGCACGAAAAAACGACGAAAACCATCAGTTGCTTGCATTTGGAGGGGGATAATTTAATGGGGATCTTTGTGACGAGGTTCTCTTAGTGAAGATGATTGACTATACATGATAAGGACATACAGGGCAATGCTGCTAGTGATAGTCATAGTATTCAATTCATTTGGTGCATTGCTAGCGCTCTTTTTGTACAGCTTGTGAAAGAATGAGTACATTTTGGCCATGGATACAGCAGCCTGGAAATTTACCTCATAGATCTTAAAAGGGGAGGGTGTGATCGCAAGTGGAGGTTTTTTGGTAATAGCAGCCCTGGCACTTCTGTTCTCACACTCACCCTTTTGTTTCTGCTAAAATAGTTTTCTAATCTGGTTCATATTATCCAAGAATCTGTTCTTCAGTTTTAGCAATGAAATAGCAACTACTCGGTTTTCTTAGGCAATATACATAAAAGAGAGTCAGCTAATCGGGAATATTGATTCGGATCTGACAATGACCACTGAAGATGGGTCAAGCCCTGTTCGAATTGCCTCTTCAGAGCAGGAAGCTGCAGAAGATTCAGATGAAACTGATATTGGGTGTAAAGATGTAAATCTTCCAGAAGATCAAGATTTGCAGCCTAATGCAGAGGATTGTGCAATCGTCGATAATGACGGAGAGCAAGAGGCCCTTACATGCTCTGATTTAGGGAGTGAAGATGAAATGGTAAACTGTTTAAAGGGAGCATCATCTTATGAGGACTTCATGGAAAACCTGGACAAACAGCTAAACATAATTGAAGATGAACTCAACACCGTGCTGAGGGCGTCAACTGTTCTATTAGATGGTGAGGATAAACAAAGAAATTTAAGAGTGCAGCAAATAGTGGAACTTCAAGATAGCATCCGGCTTATCAGAAAGAGGTAATCTATTCTTCACAACCCCCATTAAAAAAAACACAACATTTTGATCATCATTGAACTTTCACCCTGTTTAAAGGGTGGGGATTCAGACATGAAATCTGAAATTGCTGGCAATCTAATAAGGTTATTCCACTGTTTCTGTTGACAGAATCTCAAGTTTCAAGTTGGCAAATGCGAACATCAGGTAATACTTGGCTTTGGAGCACTTGTTTCTTGTGTATTCGTAAACTTTGTTTCTAGTTTTTGGTCGCTTGATGCGAGATACCTTTCATATGGAGAACCCAATGTTTTCAAAGAGTTCAAGGTAATGCAATTTTGTTGTCCATTTTCTATGCACACTTGGGAGATATAGTTAACCAACCAAGCCTAGTTAATTGAATAGAGCTTACCAATGCAAAGGGAAGGAAATTGCCGAATCAAATCTTTCCTCGAAATACCAACCAATTGTAAATAATGAAAAGGAAATAAAAAATTTTAAGTACAACAATTTTGGGCAGTAATGCTCTATCCCGGTGGATACAACGGGCAAATAAGTAGTCATCTTGTACCACCACATCAGGAGCTTCACTTCTCTCCACTCCAATATAGATTTGGATGTTAACTTTCCCACCAAAAAGAACTTTCGAAGGCCAGTTCCAGGAGGCTTGCACTTCCAATGATATTGTGCCTATTGCTCGAGCAAAACTACGCTAAACCTTTGTCCTCACTGAATATCTCTTACTCATATTTGACCTCTCTCTTTTAGCATCCCTATCCCTAGAAGGTCTTTTAGCATCCCTATCCCTAGAAGGTCTTTTCGCACTCGAGTTCTTTCTCTTTGATGATCGCATTCTGTCTCTAACAGCATTTTCTTTGAGATCAACATATCTCTTACTAGGTCCATCCTCTTTTCGATCAGCCTGAATGTTATGATTACTACTAGCATCTTCATCTTCACCTTGGTCTTCCTCTTCGTCTTCCTCGTCATCTTCATCATCAGAGGAGTTGAATAATTCAGCTTCATTCTGTTTCCCAGATCCATCATCTGACCCTTCTTTCTGTTCTTGCTTCTGTTGGCGAGTACTCTTATGCTCGCTAGTGGTTTTACCGTCTTCCTTCACTGTGTTCATAAGGTGAAGATACTTGTTTCTAATGATCATCAAGGGGCTACTCTCAATGACCGAACCCCTCTTATACGCTTCTTTCAAGACAACTGTGTACGTTCCAGCCTTACTCGATAGATAGAATATCCCTGGATGGTGAAGCAATGCTCTCTTAAACCTTGACCGAAGGCCAAAGTACTCTCCTATGCCCAATACAGTTTCCTTCTCGGTCTTCTTCGTGACAAGCATATGAAGAAACTCGTGTAAAATCGCAACAGACCACTTATCAGATTCATCGCTATTTGGAGGGAGATGTGTTGCATTTTCGTAGGGAGAAATGTAAGGTAGCTTTTGCCACTCATCCACCCACTTCTTGAACTTCTTGTCCATCTCAAACCCGTTTGAGTATTTCATAGGAAAAGTAACATGCATTCCCTTCGATGTGCTGCCGGGTTTTCCTTTTGCGGCCATCTTCTCTAAAACTGAAGTGGCCAATTCGTTGCTCCAACATACCAATTCCAACGCTTGCATAGTGCCCCATCCAGATGCAAAATTTTGGTGTCCTACAACTTTGAAGTAATCTGGAAACTCAGGAACTATACTTTGAACATAATCTTTAGGAAGACCCAGCTCCCATTTCAATTGATCAATGATACTTAAAGGTATTTTATGGACTCTCGATAGCATCAAGAGCTTCACAAGTCGATCTGCAGCTTGTTGTCGACAAATTTCACTTTGATATGTTAACTGCTCTTCAGCATCAAGTTCAAGGACCTGAGAAGTTAGCCGGACATGAGGTTGAATGCCAATGCCTCCAGGGAGAAATTCTTCAAAAATGGTGGGATATTTTCTGATCAAATCAATGGGACGCGTCGGAATCCTTAGAACTTCCCTTTTCTGAGTTATGATGGAAACTGGAACAGACTTGGACGGCTCTGATTTTATAAAATTCTTTATATTCATCACCGGCAGAAGGTTCTTCTCTCTCTCAACAGCATGATCAAGACCACGATCTCGAACCCATTTAATTGTGCCGTCTACATATGTTCGAAGGCTTATCTGAAATACGTGGCTTTGCTGTCGGCACTTGTGGGGAGGTCCTGAGAAAAAGCGGAAGAACAGAGACATTGTAGTGCTCTACTTGGCTTCACTTTCTTTGTTGTTTCGTTGATTGAGCTTCAAAAATAATGAAAACCGAGCTATCTGAAACCATTCCCAACACAATATGCATAAACACTAACAGTGAACACAATAAATAAAAATGCTGGACAAAGTATCGACCAAACCCCAAGTATCTGTACAATACAAACCAACAAACCTTGTGACTAGTTAAATCATTGGGTACAGGAAAGATTTAAGCTAAAAGATCAAAAGGAAATTTTGAAGAGAGTAAATGTTACCGGCGCTGGCAGTGGACGGTAGCTGACGGAAGAGAAAGAAGAGTAAAAAGTTTTGAGGCGATGGCGACGGTCGGCTGAAGGTTGAAGTCTGATATGAAGAGACGAGGAACGACGGCGAGTCAAGGGGAGAACGGGAGAAGAGGAGGCGACGACGAACGAGGGCGAGTGGCACGGCGACCAGGCGGGGAGAAGAGAACGAACGAGGGAGAGCTCTGGCGCTGCGACTGATTTGGTGCGTAGTGGAATCGGAAGACGGAAGTGAAGGCCGAAGAAAATGAACGATTGAATGCACGTAAAACCCTTAAATATATATATATAACCGGTGCGGTTCGATCTGACCCGAGAATTTCCCATTGAACTGGAGAACCGACCGGTCATTCCTTCAAGAAGCCACTCAATCCAAACCGAACCCAACCTAATGCTTCTGAAACCTTACTACTTTCCCTCTACAAAGAGGAGAGGAGAGGCTGCTGCAGCTGCTATAGAATTTAGAAATTCGAATTGAAGATAGAAGGAGGTAGAACACGTGAGAAGAGCGTGCGTGTGTGGGAACTGGGCAGCCCTAGCCCAATTATTTGGGCTGAAATCTTAGGCCCAATTGTCCATACTTCCTTGACTTCCAGCCCAGGACAACATTTGGGCTGAAATTCCAGGCCCAGTTGTCTATGCTTCCTTACAGTTCGAGCCCAAGGCAACGTTTGGGCCAAAATGTCAGGCCTAATCGTACCGGTAAACTCTGCCTGCGCTTCCGTCAGGCCTTCTCATCGTCAAGCATGAACATCCTCCATAAGAACATAACCCATTCATTAACTTTTTCTGCTGCCCTCTTCACCATCTCTGTGTTCCCATATGTTCTACAAACTGTGACCCCTCGTATGATTGCATCTGCCTTAATTGGCATGGTTTTTAGGAGCTGCTCTGCTTCTTCAAGAAACCCAGCTCGGCTGAACATGTGCACCGTTAAATTGTAGTGTTTTGTTGATGCATCAATTCTGTATGTGTTTTTTGTCAGTGAGAAAAATCCGCTGCCTTCATTCTCCATAAAGCTAACAGAATCTGGTTTAAGACTACTTCCTTTTCGCAGCCATTCACTGCCAGGCCAAAGATCGTGGAGTTCCAACTAAATATCCTCTGTTGGGCATTTTCTCAAACACTTGAAGGGCCTTCCCTATGCTACAACATTTGCTGTACATGTCTATGATCGCTGTTGCTACATTGGCACTCAACTCTAAATTGTTCTTCTTTATGTACTCGTTATCCATTCTCCTTGCCGAAAGTGCTCCAATTTGAGTTGAAGCATTTAACAAGCTCACCATAGTAAACTCACTAGGCTGGATTCTCTCTTCTTGCATTTTGACAAACAGCTTGAGAGCTTCTTTGAACATCCCGTTTCTAACATACCCACCAATCATAGAATTCCAAGAGATCGGGTTTCTAACAGGCATTTTATCGAACAGCTTTCCTCGACTCGCCAATTTCCCCACATTTAGCCACACCCATAATCATGGAATTCCAGGCAACGCCATCGAATTCCATTTCTTGTTTAAGATTCGACGTGCTTTATAGAAACCCGCCATCATGGGCAAGTCGAAGTTGAGAGTAAGCTTTGAAAACTGATGGGTAAGTCAATCTTTGGGGTTCTACTTGTGAAGAAAACAACATGTCGATGAAAAGAGAGCAATTTCAGGTTTTGAGCTTTGAGAGAAGCCTCTTAGTACAGTATTCCAAGAAAAAGGATTAGAATTTCGCATTTGCCGAAAGACCAAATATGTGAAGGGAGCCCACAAAAATTTACTAACATATTTTTTCACTTTTGATTCTCAGGTTTTAGTTTTTACCTCACAGAACTCACGAAGTAGCTGAAGAAGGTGTTGAACTTTCCAGTGGTGTGGCCATGGCAGAAACTCCGTCATCCAATTCCAATCTAAGGCGGGGCCACCATCCACCCAAAAAAAGAAGTCATCATACACATGGGCCATCGGTATTGTTACTTTCTAATCCGTCTATAGTGCAAACAGCAGGCTTAGGATTCACTTTTAGACTGTCCACTTTATAATCATTTTCACATTCACCATTTTTTGTTTGGAAACTTTTGGCCTGGACTGGACCTGAATTGAGGACTTCCATTCAAAATGTGCGGTGCTTCTTCTACACGGGTTCTGTTTACAATATTCATGCTCTGGTTGGATCTTAAGATTATTCATATCCTTAAGAGCTTTCTTTAGTTAATGTTTGGGATTTGGGCTGCTTTGAGTGTATCAAAGGCAGTTTTATACATATGTATATGAACATTCTTGTCAGGATTGATGATCTTCTAACTGAATTTCCTTCAACTACCTTGGACTTGTTGTATATTTGGCAAGGGATAGTTAGTCGAAAGATTCTGTGGTGACCCACTGTCCTCCAAATTAGGATTTCCCATTAATCAACTGCGCTGTAGTTAGTCAAGATTGTGGGATCAGAAGGAAATAATTAGGCAGGAAAAAGATTATCCCATTTTTAATGGATCCATGCTGGAGTGGCCAGAAAGGAGAAGGGAAAAGAAAACATATCATTACCATCATTACAACAACAATTATCAGTAAGCAGCCCACATTAAAGAACTAAATTTCAATCATATCTTTCTTTTTGTTAACTATCCTCGGGCTTCCCCCATTTCCCTCTCTTTTCCTTCCTCTGTTTGTCATTTGCTCGCCCCCTACACCCTATGTCTACTCTCTCTCTCTCTCCACCCAAAGAAAAAGGGAGCACTTGGTACTTTCGAAATGGATATTTTACAGGACAAGGAGTGTAAAGTCTTCAACTTTCGGACAAGGTAATGATGCCACTCAACAATATCATATCATCTTTTCATGCCCAACTCTCTATATTTAAACCAGGACAAAAGTAGGAAACTCTAGTAATTAAGGAACTAACGCCTACAAGTGGGAGGATGAGGAACAGCCCGATCATTAGAGGAAGAACAGGAGGACTGACCCAGGAATGGCTCATACAAAGCCTCATATTCCTCATTCTTGCTCATTTTCTCTGTCCAGGTGACTGATTATTCATTTCTTCTCTACATTTGGAGTATATATGATGATCAAACGTCTACTTAAATATTTCTATTCTCGGCATTTACTTCATTCCAATTGAATTTTCTTTCCTTTCTACAGACGAAGCATGTGCCTGTTCTTCTATCTTAACTGTCTGCTACACAACCTTAAATGCCTATTAATTTTTTCTCTGCGTCTTATTCGAATTTGTATTTTTTTTTCCTTGTGGCCGTGTTTATCGTTTAATATTCATCTCTTACAAATATTTCTCATTTGGGTCTCCTAAGAATAACTGTTCTGAGATTTGATTGTGATTATTACTGAAATTTAAACTACTTTTTAAATTCAAGATGTAGTAAGAAACAATTTTGATCTTGTTGACTCAGAATCTTATGACAAAGATAATTTAGAGTAAACAATCAGATATTAGAAGTTTCACTCATGTTTGCTCTGGAATCTTTATATGATATGCACTTGTTATTCTAATGACGGTGAATTTCAACTGAGTTTTTTTGTGTCTTCATGAAGGTTTTATTTTGTTTTGTTCCATTTCCAAGTTCAGGAAGATGAGTTTATTATTGTTCCTTAGACAACAATGTGAGAAAAAATAGCTTGAATTTTGAGTCTGGTATCCAAAATGACAGGACACACAAGAGAGCTGAACCATGAGAATCAGAAATTCAGTTCCCCAGTTTCCACCACTCAAAGGGATATCACCACCCCTATAACAACTGTTCCCACAATAATCCTGTCCAATCCCACTGCATCAACTCCATTTCTCAATCCAACTTCAACCTCGGACACATATTCTCCGACCATGGAATCTCCCAAAAGATCATCTCCACCGTTGTCAGGGGCAAGTTGGTGCATTGCTAGTCAAAGTGCATCACAAACGGCATTGCAAGTTGCTCTAGACTACGCATGTGGCCATGGTGGTACTGATTGTTCAGCAATTCAAACTGGTCAGAGATGTTACAACCCAAACACCATTCATAATCATGCCTCCTACGCATTTAATAGCTACTATCAGAAGAATCCCGTTCCAAATAGCTGTAACTTTGGTGGGACTGCTGTCATTACTAGCACTGACCCAAGTAAGTTGCTTCCTTCACAAGTTGTTCCTTTGTTGCCTAACTGGATCATAATGTGTTCGTTTACCACTCTTTCTCCTTTTCTTTTATTTTATTTTTTCTTTTTTTTCTTTTGTGGAGAGCTTTTTCTTTTTCTTTTTCTTTTTTCTTTTGGGGAGGGGGTTAAGGGAGGGCGGAGCAAGATAAGGCAAATTTTTAACAATTTGGTCAAGATACTTCAATGTTACAAGACTGAACTGTAACAACCGAAATCCCACCGCTAGCAGATATTGTCCTCTTTGAGCTTTCCCTTTCAGGCATTGTTCTCTTTGAGCTTTTCCTTTCGGGCTTCCTCTCAAGGTTTTAAAATGTATCTGCTAGAGAGAGGTTTTCACACCCTTATAAATAATGTTTCGTTCTCCTCCCCAATTGATGTGGGATCTCACAATAAAAACTGATTCTCCAAACTAGTCCAAAGAATCGAGGAGGTCTAGCCATAGAAACAGAACCCACATTGTTGCAATGCTAACTGAGAGAGTTCCTTCTAAATAACCAGAAGATTTGGGTTGGTGAAGGAAGAAGGTTAGGTGTGTCTATAGGGACTATAAAGTGACGTGAATTATTGAAGAAGCTGTAATGGGATGTAATGGAATTCTTCTTTCTGCAACTGGTAGATATTTAGCGACATAAAACTTCATAGATTGACTCTGTCTCTATAAAGCCTGGTTTGCTATTTTTTTCAGGTACAATGGCATGTCAGTATACATCCACTAGGTAAAAGCCCCATCATCCACTGCTTCCATTTGCTTTCCTTTCCTTTCCTTTCCTTTCCTGCTACCACCATTCATATCCTAACAATCCCACTGTCTTTTTGCAACTCTCCAGCACAAGTTCATCAATTCTAAACACCACAAATTCCAAAGGATCAACAGTGTTTGGAGGTGTACCCTCAAGCCCCTCTCCTTCAGCAGCAACTTGTCAAGCAATAAATGTTGTGCAACAATTGTTGTTGGTGACCATGGTTTCTCTCAGATTACTATACAGCAACAACAATCCTCGTGACTGATTGGTAACCACAAAACTAACTTACCCAATTGAAGTTGGTTGAAAGATGAGTTGGATCAAGGAAGAACAGACATATCTGGGCCATGTGTTTTCTAGTCTATTTGCTCATAAGTTAGTAGAGAAGAATTTGAATGTTGTGTTGGATGTGTAGAGCATATGCACATGTCTGCTACTTAAAAAAGGATGAAACCCTTTTTTTGTTGATGTGAGATCTGTCTGGTTTTTTTATTGCAGAGCATCTTCTTATGACATTGTAGAAAAACAAGTAGCAGCAGCAGCCATACATCAATCCATTCTTCTTCTTGTTTCCATTCTACACTTTGTACCTTTCCTCTTGAATTCCTCTGTGTTTTTCCCTTGCTAATATACTGTTCTTTTTATATGACTCTTATAATTTAATTCATTTGAAATTATTGGTTTATCCAATTTTTATAATATTATATTGCAACAGTCGTATAAAAAGAATCTTAGATACCTTTTCCACGTCACCATTGCCTTTCTTTTTCATATTTTTTCTTTATTCACTTAATATTTAAATTATTTTTTATTATAATACCATGAACTTTGAAATTTCTATGTCCATGAATTCTCAAACATATTTGAAAGTATTTTATTGTCTACAAATGTGATCTAAATTTGTAATTTTAAACATTTTGGATCCAATCCAAGTTTTTAAACTATAATTCATTCAAAATTATATAAATGGATTGTTTGTTTATTTATTTATTTATTTATTTAAAGGAAGAAATTTTCAATCAGCATCTGATATTATAGTGAATAAGCTATTCATGTCTGCCAATAACAGTGGTTGTGAGTATTTTGTTCTTTCATTATTGATTGAAAAAGAAATGCATTTTTTCCACTCTCTCTCTCTATATATATATTATTTATTTATTTAAAAAAAAAAAAGAAAAAAAAAAACTGAGAGAGGATGATAACTTGTTCCTAATTTCATAAGCCACGTAATATCATATAAATTTGGGTCCTTCCAAGAGAAAAATCATTTAATCAAAAATGTCAATATCAATATCAATTTATTCCTTCATACATTTAATTCTTTCAAGCAAAAATGAAAATTCCACCAATAACATCCCCATCAAAATTTATGATACATCTAATTAGATATTCTATTCCTTTTGACCCACATCTCCATTATTTAATTTATACTCAATTTGTCACTCTACATAGTGTCGAGCTTATCCTAATAATTCTAATTTATCTTATTAATATACTATATTTTTCAACCGTTAATCATAGTATAACCCACTTAAAAAAAATCATAGCATTTTAGTCCATTTTTCCTCTATAATTATTTCTTTTATTTAATAAAAACCCATGAAAAGTTAAAATATATATTTAGAATTTGGTGAAGAAAAAAAAAGAGAGAGAGTGATGATAAAATGATAAATATGAATAAAACGAAAATAAAAAGGTGAAAAGAAATGGCACCAAATTATAGTTGCTTGTAATCCAGAGGCGAAGTTAAGCACAGCCAATCCCTCCATTTCTGTCAATTCTATAATTATCTCAACGTTGAATCCCCTTCCACAATGGAAGACCGCCAATCCCTCTCTCTCCCTCTCCTTCCCGGCACCAGCGCCGCCGCCACACCCACTTCTCCCAACCAATCCCCCTTCCTCTCCAACCACGCCGTCGCCGTCCGCCTCCTTCTCGTCGCCTTCATCGGGATCACTTCACTCTGGGCCAATCACGAAGCCTCAAAAGGCTTCGACATCACCATTCTCAACAACGCCAAAGGCTCCCCCGCCGGTCAACGCTTCGATCTCTTCTACGTCTCCAATGACGAAGCCACGCGCCTGATCCTCAACGCGAGTAACTTCGTCGAGAATCTGATCTACCCTTCTCAAACCTTTCCAAAGAAGGAAGTTAAGAGCGTGCATCTCACTCTCTCCCTCCGCGATCTCCCATCTAATGTCGCCGTCGAGCATCTCGACGGCGGAGTCGACTTTGTCGTTTATTTGAGCCCTTCGATTTTCAACGACAGAAACGTGAATCACGCCATGTCCGCTGCGATTCTCAGAGGGATGTCACGCGTGTGGCTGTGGAATGGAGAGGGCTACGCGCCGCCTTCGCTTCTCGCCGGAATGGTCGAGCACATAACCGCATCGGCCGGATTTGTCGAGAAGAAATATTCGGGTGGGGTCGTTACCACGTTGATGGCATGTGATCCCATGTGGTGGAAGGATAAGGACCCTACAGAGGTCGCAATTTTTCTCGAATATCAAGAGAGACAGCAGAAGGGTTTCATCCAACGGTTGAATCAAGGATTGAAGTCCAGGTGGCAGGATCGGACGGTGGAGGATGCGGTGGGTGTGCCAGGCGAGCGCCAATGTGATTCGTACAATTCTTCCGGAATAAGGGTATAGGCAAATAGGGGAATGGTCCCGTCCACATGGGTCAATCATTTGAATCCATAGCGTCCTAGAATTGCCACGTCGGATGGGTTTGTCTCGTGCTCCTTTGTTTTTTTTTCTTTTTTCTTTTTTTTAAATTTAAATTTTTTTCCGGCATTTCCTCTTACAATTTTGTCTATTTATTGTTCATAAAATATCTGGTAAGCTGTGGATTTGTACAACTCATGTTAAATACTCGTGAATGCTACACACAATTGCTGATGCTCTTTTAAATATTTCTTTCCTTAATCATATATTTTCCTAAATTATATATATATATATATATATATATATATATATATATATATGTGTGTATGTATGTTGCGTTTTGTGATCCCATTTAATTTCGGGCATCGCCCTAATAAATTTTAGGGCGAGATTTTTCACAAAAAATTTATAGAAGTAAACATTGTCGGTTTATTTATTATCTTTTAAAAATGTAATGAGATTTTAGACGGGATTACATAAAAGTGGATAATTTTTAAATTGGAGTTTTTGATGTACTTTTTATAAAAAGAGGACGAAAAAGAAAACGGTGCACATTTGGAGGGTTCGAGTTGGAAAACTTATGGACTTACAACAAAGTTGAGTGGTCTGTAGAGTCTAATACCCTATGGCGTTTAATTATTGTTGTAGACACTTTTAAGAATATCCTTAAAAAAACATGGGAAAGGATAAATGGGTGTACATTTAAATCATTTATCTTCTCGAAAGTTGTCTACTCCAATTCGGCTTTATTGTTACGATATTTTTCAGAGGGAGAGGAAAATCTTGATCCTATTCTTTTGATTTGAAAATTTGTGGGGACTATCAACAAAATCTTTTTTTTGACATGTTTGATTTTCAATTTATCCAACACAAAATTATAGAGATAGGATCCAAAAGTTCCTTCCTTTACTATTTCGAGAGAAGGGAAAGATTTCTGTGAGGTTGAGAGGAATAACACGACCTTTAGAAGATAGAGAAGGACCCTATCAATGTTTGGTCTGATGTTAGGCTCTAGGTTTCTTTTTGGTGTTCGATGACGAACACTTTTTATAATTATTTCTTAGCTCTTATTGTTCATAATCGGAGCTCCTTTCTTTAGGTGGGCTCTCTAATTTTCCTATGAGTTTGTATTCTCCTACTTGTCATATTCCTTGCCCCCACACAAAATAGACATTTTTATACTCGAGAGGAGTTTCCAAATTATATATCTCTTAATTCAATATATATCTCCATAAGTTATAATTAATTATAAATGGTATTTTGGCAGGAATTAATATTTTTTATATTGTATTTCATTTGGAATTTATATTTTTTATTATATTTTTTTGTTATCTAAGTAGCATATAAAAATTATTAATAATATAATCCCGTCTTCATCCTTTTCTTAGCTATCGGAGAGAAAATTTGTCTTACTTGCAGTCAATTCTAGTAGAGGCAAGGCCCACGCACCATAAATGGACATTCCTAATTGCTATTATCTACTCTAACGTGTCAAGTTATAATTCGTGTCGGCAACCATTTTCATTTAAAGAATAGAAAATCACTTATTATTATTATTATTATGATGATGATATATACGTCTAAGTTTGTTTTATTTGAAATATCACATCTTACTTCAAAACTTATAAATGTTATAAAATAAATTATATCTAATTAAAATCATAGGTTTTAGAGAATAAAAGATACAAAATTTAAAAAAATTGAACTAAAATATAATTTAACATTTAATAATAAATTATTTGAACAGCGAATGAGATGATAATTAGACGTTAGTGGTAAGAATCCGAAATAATTAGAGTGGTAGGTAGCAGGTTGCAAATAGAAATAAATAATGGGTCCGAATTCAGAACGACATGGACATTGGACAAGGGCTGCACTTTGTAATTAAAGAGGATTAAAAGGACCCGAAATATGTAAATACCAAATCTTTTGACACGTGTCTCACTGTTACAGTCTAATGAGATGACTCAGCATGCCACATAAAAGCTCACTGTTCCCCACAGGGGTAGTTTACCGTTGGAATTCATTAATTAACGTTCCAATCAATTAAACGACGCCCTTTATTATGCTCTATATCTCAGGGCAACATAGACAAATATCTACAAGGTTTATTTCTTGTCCATAGTTATTTTTCTTAAGAAAAACAATTGAATTTTTTTGAATGATATGCAATTTTAAATTTTATTTTGAATCTTAATTTTTTTAAATCAAACACATTAAATTTGAAAAGATAAAATTAAACAGTTAACATAACATATAAACATGAAAATGTATGTAAATTCACGAACTAAAACAACACAAAAACAACCCGACCAACATAAATTTGGAGTTGTACAAAAAACAAAAAACAAAATATATATCATTTTGTTAGAATTTTTGATGTCGGAGCAACCAATCCAGAATTCCCAGCCAACATCAAGTACTTATCCTTTCTGGTAAGCTTAGTGCATTCAAATCCCAAAACATCGCCTAATTGCCTTTGTACATAATTAGCAACTTCGTAGCTGGATTTCCCTCCGCCGCCGCATGTCATTTCCTTCGGAAGCTTAGGAAGAACAACCATGTCGTAGCTCGCCCTCGGATTCATCAAAAACATAATCGGATCCAACCATTTTAATCCACTCGCTGTCGTCCCATAAAACATACTCACCCACGTCTTAACACCAACCGGCACAATTTCATCGCTCAACTCTGCAAAAAGTGGACTGAATCTCAATAAATACGGCTCCCGACATGTCGTCCCTTCAGGACATACCACCAAGTCCCCTTCGCTTAGTAACTTCTGCATTTCAGCACCATCCTTTTCTCTGTCTCTTGTCAATCTCACCGTCTTGATTGGAGATATGATTTCTGAGAATCTGCTTACGCTGTACGTCGCTGCAACCAATGGCTTCCCTACTGATGCGCTCAACACAACAGGGTCCAGCAGTGTCCTGTGGCTGCAAACAAATAAAACCCGCTTTTGGGTTCCTTTTGTCGATGCCTCTGTGTAGCCTTTGAGGGTTATTCTTAACCCACTCCAATGGCTTAAAAAAAGCCCCATTTTGTAAGGAAGAAACGAGCCAATACAGATTCTGTAAATGGCTAACAAAACCCCAAAAGGAATCCAGAGGAATGTGCAAACACTTGCAAAAGGAGTGGGTAAAAACGCCAATCTTCCATCGTGAAAAATCAGTGGTTTTGGGTAATTTTGTCTTGAAATTACTGAACTGGTGGGCGTTGGTTGGCCTTTATTATCCTCCTTGCTTACAACATAAGCTTCCTGCAAAAACAGGACATGTTTTTAGATATAAAATTACCTGATGGGGTGTCAAAAAAAAAAAGGTTAACTTTTTTTATTATTGTACCTTGCAAAGAGAGATGAAAAGATGATCATGAAGCTTTGGAGATCCAATGCCAATATCAGGCTTTTTATCTCCAAAATACTCGATTAAAGCTTTGTGCTTTACAAGCAAGCCATTTCCAGACACCAAGCCAGTGTAGTAGCGGCCAAAAGTTTGCAATTCAGTCCCTATAACGTCATTAACATTCAAATAATTTCTCAAAAACCCCTCCACCATAACTCTAGGTACACTTGTAAAGACAATCCTAGAGCCAGTGGCTTGAAAGACCTCGAAAGCATGAAGGTTGAGATTGTCGAGAAAAAACTTAGGGAGAACGGTTGAGCTGACACTGGCCATGTTCTTAGTTGGGAGGCCACAAAAGGAAACGAAAATCATAGCTTTGAATTTGGCGTCCCAATCCAAAAGACAGAGAATTGGCCATGAAAGAAGCAGGATTATGGCTCGAAAAAGGCTGCCACCTTCGAAGGCAACAAGCATGAAGTAAGGGAAAAAAGAGTAGTTTTTGGAGGAGCTCAAAAGTGCACCGTTTAAGTCACAGACAAGAGTTTGAGATGCTCTGTTTTCGAGGCTGCATTTGGAGACGTGGGGGTACAACGAGGGCTGTTGGTTGTGCGTTTTGAGAGATGGGTTTGTAAAAAGGAACCCATATTGCCTCACTTTTTTGGCTGCTTTGTACCATGAATTGGCTAAGAGTTGGTGTATGAGCTTCAAAACAAACCTCGGAAAAACAGCCATGAAATCAATGGATTTGGGATGAAGCGTTTTGGTTTGGAGTATGGAGAAAATGAAGCGTTTTGGGAGAGAATTTATAGGAAGAAATGGAGGGTGTGTGTATTTGGTTTAGGCACACCGGTTGCATTAATTGAATGGTGATCTTATTTTTGGGTATTACAATTACTACAAGTCCGTTGGATTGTAGGTCACCCACAAGAAGGTAATATTATCACACTTCCCCAGTACAAAAATCTATCCGAACACGACAGGATTCTACTTAACTCGCTTATTTATTTATTGTAATAATAATAATAATCAATTTTGACTTTTTTTTATGGCGGCGTTCTTCTTGGGCTTCTCCAATCACAGCCAGACCATGCTTGATTTTGAATGGGTTCAAAACCCAAGAAATGGTTGGGGAGGAAAGTGGGGATTTTCCCAATGCAATTGATAGCCAAGGCTAAGTTGCATGAGTAGCCATGTAAATTTGGCACATAAGGTTTTGCTATCAAGTTTTTGTTGTGTGGTAGTTAAGTTCATGCACACATCATTTAAAGATGGGTTCATAACAAAATGGGCAACAAAAATAAAAATACAATCTTCCTTTTAAATGCCAATCATTTTGTATGAATGTTCTAAAGGCATCATCATGCAAAATTGTTTTGTTTGCATGTATATTTCATGTAATACACAAAACCCTTTCCATCCCGACCAATCATAGGTTAAACTGTTTATTTAATTTTTGAACTTTTGATGCTTTTAAAATTCACAAATCTTCCAAACAAGTTGAAAAATCTAATAGAAATATCTTACCGCTGCCAAAAGTTCAATATATATCCTTGTAAAAGTTATCAATCTCGTGTTGAGTATTGTTTGGAAAGGAGTACCATATCAAAAGGTTGATCATGAGTTTATAAGTTAGAAATGCATCTGAGTTTATAATCAAAATAGACAATATCATGACAAATAGTTCCTGTCGGATCAAATTCGGATGGAATCATGGGAGAAGTTATGTTGAGGATCATTGAGAGTGAGTTCCACGTTGGCTAATTTAGAGAATGGTCATGTGTTTATAAGCAAAGGAATACATTTCCACTAAGATGATGCCTTTTGGACAGGAAATCCAAAACAAAGTGACGAGAGCTTATGCTTTTGGGTCAACCCATGGGTGGGTTATAATGCCCAATACTTTTGGGCTCAGCAAACGGACCCAATGAGTCCCACATTTTAAATATTTTTACCGCTATAATTTCACGCCTCAATTTGTGAGATATTACTTATTATGGCATATCATCAAAAAGGAAAGAAAATCGGTAAAAAAGGAGACTTACCTATTTAATCTCCCCAAATCCATTTTCCCTACTGTTTTACTCTCTTCTCTCTGGTTCTGCTTTGAGTGAAAGCAGCTCTCTGCCGTAAAGCTCAAGTGCGGGATTCAATGGCAAAGCCGCCGAAGAAGAACGTCTTCCTCTTCTACTGTGCGGAATGCGAAGAACTTGCTCATAAAGTTGCAGCTCAATCCGATTCCATCACTCTCCAAACCATCAAATGGAGGTCTATTCCTTTTCTTTCCTCCGAAATGCAAATTTCTTTACTCTCCTCCCCTCCCCGCTGCTTGTTTCCCACTGGATCACTCTTCCTTCTAATTTATGCTTCGGTTTGTGCTTTTGAGTTATGTGGTTCTTGTGTTGTTTGGCAGTTCTTAACAATAGTTTTGTTTTTTCGAAGTAGTTTTTGATTAGCTTGTAAATGTAAAGATCATCTTATGCTTGAAATTCTGTTCATAATCTCATAATTTACTGTCATCCTTAAAAATGATTGAACTATAAGCTTTCGAGTAGATGGAGATAAAAATTTTAAGAGCTCATTTGTTCCTCACTTAGTTTTTGTTATAAGCATAGTTTCCAGAACAAATAGCCGGCGGTGATCCTTTGGTTTCGCCTTTTGTGATAAAAACTTGTATCATAAATAAACATGTAGTATGTGAAGATTGGGAACTACAACATTTCAGTTTTGTGAAAGATATCTATACAACTGAAAGTAAACTTTTTATTTTTTGTGTCACCTACTTCTGTAAGCTAATTCTTATGTTGTGGTAAAAGTTACTAGTAGCGGCATGGCATTTGCTTTGCCAGTTATATTGTATTTGTAGCAGTCTGCAATTTTTACATGTGTACTTAAGGCAGGCAAGTAAGTTATATATGGAGTTAAGACCTTTGATATAGTACCATCTGCAAAGGGAATTAATTTTTTTTATTCAGATTTGGAAATAGGGGACCAATCACTCTGAATGGTTTTAAAGGGAAGGCTTAAAATCCTAGAAAGCTTTTCTTCTGTTAGATTTGGTTGCGAATTTGTGAGACAAGTAGTAGCGTTTCTCTCGAGGTCCTCTTTCAAGCAAATCTTGGAGAAGTGTTGAACTGGGTTGTAGTTGATCATAGCTACGCATATGTTATGATTGCCTTTTGTTAGCCTGTTTTGGAATCTTCAACCCTGGAGTAAAAGTAGTTCACTAACCTTGAGCTTGTTGCCTTTTCCTTTGGAACTGCTTTGTTTCTGTTCTAGTCCTAGAAAGCACTACTATTTCCACTAGAATGTCAGTGTCTCTGGTGATTTGTATTTTACTGACATTCTTATATGGTTGTGAGAAATGAAAAAGGTATGCAGACATTTTATACGTTTCAGGTATATATGAGACTCATTTAGTAAAGAAAAAGGGAAAACAAATTGATGATGCCATGAACAACTCTAAACCCAAAATGAAACTGGACTAAAGTGAATGTAACTGCCCAAACCCACCGCCAGCAAATATTGTCTTCTTTGAGCTGTCCCTTCTGGGCTTCCCCTCAAGGTTTTAAAATGCGTCTTTTGTAACGGCCCGTGCCCACCGCTAGCAGATATCGTCCTCTTTGGGCTTTCCTTTTCGGGCTTACCCTCAAGGTTTTAAAATGCGTCTACTAAGGAGAGGTTTCCACAACCTTATAAAGAATGTTTCGTTCCCTTCTCCAACCGATGTGGGATCTCCCAATCCACCCCTCCTTCGGGGCCCAACGTCCTCGCTGGCACTCGTTCCTCTCTCCAATTGATGTGGGATCTTACAATTCATCCCCCTTCGGGGCTTAGTGTCCTCGCTGGCACACCGCTTAGTGTCCACCCCCCTTCGTGGCTCAATGTTCTCACTGGCACACCGCTTAGTGTCCACCCCCCTTCGTGGCTCAATGTTCTCACTGGCACACTGGACGGGGATCAGCGTCCTCGTTGACACAATGTTCGGTGTATGGCTCTGACACCATTTGTAACGACTCATGCCCACTGCTAGTAGATATTGTCCTCTTTGGGCTTTCTCTTTCGGGCTTCCCTTCAAGGTTTTAAAAAGCGTCTACTAGGAAGAGGTTTCCACAACCTTATAAAGAATGTTTTGTTCCCCTCTCGAACTGATGTGGGATCTCACAATACACCCCTCCCCCTCCCCTTTGGGGCTCAGCGTCCTCGCTGACATACCGTTTGATGTTTGACTCTGATTCCATTTGTAATGGCCTATGCCCACCACTAGCAGATATTGTCCTCTTTGGGCTTTTCCTTCCGGATTTCCCCTCAAGGTTTTAAAACACGTCTACTCGGGAGAAGTTTCCATAACTTTATAAAGAATGTTTCGTTCCCCCTCCAACCGATGTGAGATCTTACAATCCACCCCTTTCGAGGCCTAGCGTCCTTGCTGGCATTCGTTCCTCTCTCCAATCAATGTGGGATCTCACAATCCACCCCCCTTTGAGGTCCAGCGTCCTAGTTGGCACATCGTCCAGTGTCTGGCTCTGATACCATTTGTAACGGCCCATGGCCACCGCTAGCAGATATTGTCCTATTTGGGTTTTTTTTTTCTTCAAGTTTCCCCTCATGGTTTTGAGGCGTCCCTACTAGGGAGAGGTTTTCACAACCTTATAAAGAATGTTTCGTTTCCCTCTCCAACCGATGTGGGATCTCACGATCCATCCCCCTTCAGGGCCCAGCGTCCTCGCTGGCACACTGCCCGGTGTCCACCCCCTTTGAGGCCCAACGTCCTCGTAGGTACACCGTCCAGTGTCTGGCTCTGATACCATTTGCAAGAGCCCATGCCCACAGCTAGCAGATATTGTCCTATTTGAACTTTCCCTTCCGGGCTTCCCCTCAAGGTTTTAAAATGCATCTACGAGGGAGAGGTTTCCACAACCTTATAAAGAATGTTTTGTTCCCCTATCCAACCGATGTGGGATCTCACAATCCAGCCCCCTTCGGGGATCAGCGTCCTCGTTGGCACACTATCCATTGTCCACCCCCCTTCGGTGCCCAACGTCCTCGTTGGCGCACCGCCCAGTGTCCACCCGTTC